>NC_066579.1:418569742-418889766 GCF_024323335.1 Lathyrus oleraceus
CTTTATTCACTCGAAGAAAGCAAATAACATTTAACTAACATTCAAATAGCAAATTAGACTAAAAGGTTCCCGTTGAGTACAACGGACGTGAGGGGTGCTAATACCTTCCCTTTGCGTAATCGACTCCCGAACCCGAATATGGTTGCGACGACCATTATTCTATTTTTCTTAAAGGTTTTATCGATATTTTCCTATTCCTTCATTGGGATAAATAAAGTTCGGTGGCGACTCTGTTCGAACATAAATTTTTCCGCGACCATCGCGAGGAATCGCATTTTTCGAGATGCGACAGATGGCGACTCTGTTGGGGACCCTGCTCCAAGCAAGAGAGAGTCAAGCCTAACTTAGTTAATTTGCTAGGAATGTTAGAATACCGCTTTTTATTTTCTTCTGTATATCTTGATGTATTATTTATGTTATGTAATTTATTTTGCTATTATGTTGGGTGATCTATGGTGTTTGACACATGTTGTGAGATAAGCTCCGTACCCGAGCTTTGAGAAAAACTTAGAACCCGGAGTTGTGTAGTATTGAACCGGGGGGTGTACACCTCATTGGGACAATACGAGAACTCCACCTAGAGTAGATCTGTTCAGAGTTTCCATCATAATATGGCTAGCCCATCATTGCGAGGAAACGTTGAACATGGTCCATGACTCTGGGAACCTCATCTTAAACTGAAATCCGTCTTCATGATTGGCGATCGTGTAGTATTGAACCGAAGGGTGTACACCCTGTTCGAACAATACGAGGATCCCACTTAGAGTAGACCGATTCAGAACTTCCATTTCAATGTGGCTAGCCCACTATTGCGATGGAAGACTGAACTTGGTCCATGACTCTAAGTTCTTATCATGAAAATGGATAACCTTAGGAGCAATCCTTGATGTGTGGGGTAAAAGACATAGAACCGTTGTTAAGTTGAACCTCGTGATATATGTGAAACCTGGATCCCTGTCATTGCATAAACATCATGTTGCATTCATTATGAGCATAGCAAAATCATTTACACACTTTCTTATTTTCAGGGAATTTCAAAATTTTCAGTTAATTAAGCATTCAAGAACAAATGGAGTCAGGAAAGAAAAAAACATTCCAAATCAAAGCTAAGGTACCGTGTGTGAAGAAGTTCATTGCATTCAGAGATGGGTTGACTAATATCCGTCGAGACGCATTCACACTCAAATATGGGAAGATTCTACACTTGTTGTCTGTACCGGTGCAGAAAGAAGCTATTACCGCACTAGCCCAGTTTTATGATCCACCACTCAGAAGTTTCCTCTTTAGAGATTTCCAGTTGGCCCCGACTTTGGAAGAATTCGGAAGAATATTGGACTCTCCTAAGCAGAAGAAGGGACCATACAGGGGGCTAGGTCAAATCCCTAAACCCGAAGAGTTGGCAGAAGTACTAGACATCCCAGTCAAAGATCTAACCCCTAACATCAAAATTTGGGGGAAGGTGCAAGGAATTCCACAAGAGTACCTGGAGAAAACTGCTCAAAGCTTTGCCAAAGCCCAGAAGTGGGAAGCCCATGATACTATTATGGCTTTACTTATTTTTGGATTGGTGTTATTTCCTAACATGGAGAAGTTAATTGATGTAGCAGCTATTAGCGTGTTTTGGGCCGTCAAGGTTAAAAATGAAGATCCAGTACCCGCACTCCTAGCAGATGTCTATCACACCTTGCACTTACGCTTTGAGAAGGAGGGAGGACTGATGTTATGTTGCATACCACTTCTTTACCAATGGCTTGTCTTTCATGTGTTCAAAGAGGTTGATACAATTGAAAGTATGGATGGATATGAGTGGTCTCAAAAGCTAGTAGGACTCACTGAAAATACCATTATTTGGTATCCTCATGGCTTGAATGTGGGAGATACAATTACTAGTTGTGGAGAATTTCCGAACGTACCATTGATAGGGTCAAAAGGATGCATTAACTACAATCCTATTTTAGCGATGAGGCAGTTGGGTTACCCTATCACCTATAAGCCGGATGACCAGTTGTTAGAAGGTTTTGTGTTCCATGATATGGACAATCCCGTTATGCTGAGAAGGGTTATCCGAGCCTGGGAGAAAGTTCGCTTCAGAGGACAAGACAAAGGAAAGGGTGTCATAGGGGATAGAGAACCCTATCATCAATGGGTCACCAAAAGAAGTTTAGAGATCAAGCTGCCATTCATCCTCGATCCTCCAACTCAACCTTCACCACCAGAACCCATCCCTGTCTCCATGGAAGAAGTGGAAGCGTTGAGAGCTACTATAGCAAGACTTGGGCGAGAAAATGAAGAGCTACAGACCAAATTCCAGCAAGTTTCAAATGAAAGAAATGAAATAAGATGGGAACTAGAGAGGAAGAAGGCCCAACTTGAAGCGACTGAGGAAAAGGTCGACAAGGAAGAACATAAGAGAAAGAAAGTGAAGGTAGGCATGGAACAAGCTGATCACTGCCTAGAAACCCTTAAAGAGCAGTTAAGACAAGTTGAGAAAGAATGCCAAAAGAATAAGCGGTGGTGGCTACGAGCTACAGAAGAGAAAAAAGAAGTTAGAGAGATATTGGAAGCTAAGATCCAAGATCTCACTATCTCCCTCCATAATGTTGAGACCCAAGCCGAGCACGAGCGCCGACTTAAGGAAAGAGCCCTTGAAGCTTCTCGAGTCACACCTACGATTTGGGCTGAGAAATGTCAAGAAGCAAAAGATGCCAGAGGAGTCGCTCAATATTGGAAGGATATATTTGAAGCATTCCATCAAGACAGTGTGATATGGCTAAGGGAAAGAGAGCAAGTCATTGAGGATTACGATACCTTTAGGAGAACTATCAATTTCTTGCAAGCGGACAAAGATGGGTACCGTGCAAAGCTCAACGGTTTGGTACAATTCTGCAACTGGACGACCCAAGAAATGCCTTGGAGGTTGAGAGAGGTAGTGGAAGGATTGGACCAACATGGCACACATCCCGCTGTAATCCATTTTGTTATGATGTGTCAGGGGATGGTGAAGAGGTTCAAGCTTGAATTAGAAGAACTCATAACTCGAAAGACTGCTGTGTGATTCTTTTGTTTTTCTTATATTCAGTTTAGTATTTGAGCTGTATCGATTTGGGCGGTTATGCCTTTGTACTCCGTACTTTAAACATTTGAATGGAGGAGGATGATCCTCATTTTAATTTCATGACTTTATGTTTTCTTCGAATGCTTAATATAACTACAATCGTGATGAAAATTCCCTGAAAATAAAATATGCATAACATTCGCATCCTCATGCATCACGCTTCGTAAAAACAAAAACAAAAACAAAAAAAACTTACCCAACCTTTTGCCCTCTATCCAGTAACGCTGACTAATCAACACCGGTACGAGACGCGAAGCAACTACAAGATGACATTAGAGCAAGTGGAGGCCAACCAAGCTACCATGAGGTCAGACATCAATACGATCCAAGAGAAGATGGAGCAACTGCTGGAAACAATGCTCGCCATCGCCCAGAGAGAGAGGGTTGCTGATGTAGAAAATGAGGCTAGAAGGAATGATAACCCATCAAGTTTGGTCCACCCAGATGAGAGCTACGCCCACGCCAAGAAGAGTCTGGTTCATATACCAATAGGAAGCAAAGGAGAGGGGGATCGTGCAGAGCCTTCTGAGGCGCCTGCTCATTATGGGTCCGAAATAGGCGATGACCCATACGAAGCTTTCTATGTGCCTGATCATCCGAAGCCTAAGACACTTCCAGACCCATCTGCAGATAGGCTTCGTGCCTTGGAAAAGAAGATCAAAGCTATCGAAGGGAATAATATCTTCGGTGCCTCTGCCATGAACATGCGCTTAGTATCAAATTTGGTCATTCCGGCTAAATTTAAAACTCTTGATTTCGAGAAATACAAAGGCCAGACTTGCCCAAGAAGTCACCTAGTGATGTATTTCAGGAAAATGGCTGCTCATACCGAAAACGACAAACTGCTCATACACTGTTTCCAAGATAGTTTGAGTGGAGCGTCTCTAAGATGGTACATGAGCTTAGAGCAAGGGCGGATTCAAAGCTGGGAAGATTTGGCTGACGCATTTCTCCGTCAGTACAAATATAATTTGGATATGGCACCCGACCGAATGCAGTTGCAAGGGATGGCAATGAAAGAAAAGGAGTCCTTTAAAGAATACGCCCAGCGATGGAGAGAGTTAGCTGCTCAGGTAGAGCCACCATTGTCTGAAAAGGAAATGACTGGAATATTTGTGGACACGTTGAAGGACCCATTTTTTGATAGATTAGTGAGCAGCGCAACATCCGATTTTGCACATCTGGTCACAATCGGAGACCGCATAGAAAAGGGTCTGAGGGATGGAAAGATTTCAGGAACCGTGGCAACCTCTAGCGCACCGAAAAAGTATTCTGGAGGCTTTCAGAAGAAAAGAGAGGGCGAAACGAACGCTATATCTAGAGGCTATAAGGGGAAGCAACAGGCTTCATATGGCCAAGTCGCTGCCGTGGTACCCATACCCTATTAAACAACCCATACAACAACAACCAATGTATCAACCACATCATCAACAACCTCGTCAACAACAGAATACAACACCACCAAGACAATTCAAACCAAGGCCTCCAAGAAGGCAACTTGACCCTCTACCAGTACCTTATAGCCAAATATTCCCGTATTTGCAAAAGGAGGGCCTCCTGACATTGAGGGAACTGAAACCGGCTGTTTTTCCATATCCACCAGGATATGATGCTAACGCCCATTGTGAATTTCACATGGGAGCGCCCGGCCATACTCTGGAGAATTGTTTTGCATTCCAAAATAGGGTACAAGACCTGATTGAAGCAAAAGTTGTTACTTTCACTCCAAGACGCCCGAACGTGAACACTAATCCTATGCCAACACATGGAGATGCTTCCGTCAGTGCCATTGAAGAGAGTGATCAGGGAGAACTGATTCTTAAGGTTGAAGAGATTCAAACCCCTATCACCATGATAGGGGCACTGTAACACCCCGATAAAATAAGATAATTATTTAAATTGAGTTAATAATATATTTATTAATTTAATTAAATAATTGGAATTATTATTATTATTGGAATAATAATTATTGGAATATTATTGGGATTATTATTATTGGATTATTTTTATTATGATTATTGGAATAAAAGTAGAAATCAGTAAAAAGGTCCCATTTAGTAAAAGGGTTTATTTTTCACGTGAAAAGGAAAAAGGAGACAGAAAAGTGGAAAAGGACAAAGAGAGCCAGAGAACAAGGGTTGAAGAGGGAAAAAGCTTGAAGCTCAGAGATTTGCCGGATTAACTCAGGTAAGGGGGGTTTATCATCGTTTAATGGGTATTATGGGATAATATGTCATGGGTAGTGATAAACCATTGATTGATCTCTGAATTGGATGATTATGATGAAATTGTGAAATATTGGATGAACGAAATTGGGTTATGATTGGGAGGAATTCGTAGGAATTAGATGTAAAAATGTTAGATTTTGTGAAATCGAATAGGATATGATTCGTGTTAGATGATATGAACAATTATTGTGAAAAATTGGACTGTGGAAGGTTGAATTGGATAGATCTCGTAGCAGAGAAAGCCATAGCAGATCTGGAAATTCTGGTTTCTGGTCATACGCGTATGGCACTAGGCAATACGCGTATGAGATGGCATGGTACGCGTATGGCACTAGGCAATACGCGTATGGATGAGGAAGATGATGTTTTGAACGTAGTTTGGTCTCTGTTGGTACGCGTATGGGGAATTGATACGCGTAGCATACGCGTATGAGATGGTGTTACGCGTATGGGATTTTGTCAGGAGATGGGCCATACGCGTATGGGGTTAGGCAATACGCGTATGGGCAGGATTGTGATTTTCCCGAGCTGTTGTTGTGCAGTTTTTAACTGTTCAGCTGAGTAACGTAATGCAGATGATGTATGATATATTAGGGATCATTTCCCGTTGTTTTGAGTAGTATAGGTATTAGTAGAGTGTGCTAATACTGTGGTTGTTATTTGGCATGATATGATATGCTTATGTGATAAAATACTGCTGATGTGCGATAGTATGCGTGATGCTGTGAATGAATCAGTTATGTGTGCATTTGTGAATAGACTGTTTTATGGCTTAGAGTGTGAGCATATATCTATTCTTGAATTGTTGTTGATGATGTAGCATTGCTAGGTGATTAGCATGCACGTTGTGGCCTTTATGGTGGTAGCTAATTCCCATGGTGAGGAATTAGTGATGAGTTATTGTGGATTGTTGTTGATGTTTGCATGCTAGGTGATTTAGCGTGCATAGCATAGCCCTTGGGGTGGTAGCTAATTCCCATGGTGAGGAATTAGTGATGTGAGTCACTAGGTCTCAAATGAGTGGGACTGGTGAGCTTGGTAGCCGTACCTGGATTTGGTCGGTGAGGTTGAACTATATGTTCACGAGTAGTCGGTACCGCATGCATGGAGTCTCATTGCATAATATATGTATGTATGGCGTATAATATGAATGGATGTATTCCAATATTATACGTGTGTTTTATGGTTGTTTTGAGTTTGAGTATGATGATGGTGATGATTATGAGTTGATATGGCCGTTGCTGAATATGTGTAATCTGATTAGGGTAATGATATGTGTTATATTACTTAGCATTACATGATATTTTATAATGCTTATTATATCGATTGAAGGACTCACCCTTACAACTATGTTTTCAGGTAACGAGCAGTGATTGAATAGAAGCTAGTCCTGGGAGTCTAGTGTAGTCCTTAGTGGGTCATGCTCTGGTAGATGTAACATCGGGATGGGATGTTTTACTATGTTTTCTTGTGGTTGTTGAACAACTTTACATGTAATGTAGTACATGATTTGAATGTTGTTATTTTGTATCCGCTGCGAATTATGCAAAAGTGTCATATTTTGATTGAATAAATGAGCATGACAGGATATATTGATGATAAGTGTGAAATGATTGTGTGACACCCTTCAGGGCATAATTACTCTGATTGATATTTTTATTATTTTAATTAAATATTTGGGGTATTTTAGAAGGGTGTTACATTAGTGGTATCAGAGCATAGTCGGTCGAGTCGAGTCGTAATTATTCTGTTTTCCCTGTACGGGATAGGTGTTGTGTAACCCTATCAGTACTTATTGTTTAGCTTGTTGGGTTTTCAGAATAGAGATGGCTGGAAGAGGTAGAGATGATGCTGCAATTGCTGAGGCTCTGGGTATGCTAGCTGGAGTACTTGGGGGAAATCCGAATGTTATGGGAATGGGAGCTGCTCGTCAACTGAGTGAGTTCCAGAAGAACAATCCTCCAATGTTCAAGGGAGCATACGATCCAGATGGCGCTCAGAAGTGGTTGAAGGAGATCAAGAGGATCTTCCGAGTGACTGAGTGTGCCAATAACCAGAAGGTCAGGTTCGGTACGCATATGCTGTCAGAGGAAGCAGATGATTGGTGGGTTGCTACCCGCACTGAGTTGGAATCTGCTGGGAATGCTGAGATCGCTTGGGCAGTGTTCAGAGAGAGATTCCTGAGGAAGTATTTTCCAGAGGATGTCAGAGGAAAGAAGGAGATAGAATTCTTGGAATTGAAACAGGGTAACAGGTCTGTTACTGAGTATGCTGCTAAGTTCACAGAGCTGTCAAAGTATTATACTCCCTATAACGAGGCTACTGGGAAATTTTCGAAATGTGTGAAGTTTGAGAACGGGTTGCGTCCCGAGATTAAGCAGGCTATTGGGTATCAGCGGATCAGAGTGTTTTCTGACTTGGTTGACTGTTGCAGGATTTTTGAACAGGATTCCAAGGCTAGAGCAGAGAGCTATCAGCAAAGGGTTGATAGGAAAGGCAAGAATCAGAATGATCGTGGGAAACCGTATGTAGTTGGCAAAGGTTTCCAGAGACAGAGTGGGATGAAGAGGCCTAGTGGGGGAGACTCCAGTGCCCCTGCCAAGTGTTACAGATGTGGCCAGGCTGGACATCGTTTCCATGAGTGTACCAGTGCTGAGAAGAAGTGTTTCAAGTGTGGCAAGGGTGGTCACTTGGCTGCAGAGTGCCGGTTGAAGACTATGACTTGTTTCAACTGTGGAGAGGTGGGTCATATCAGTCCGCAGTGTCCTAAGCCGAAGAAAGAGAATCAGTCGGGAGGCAAGGTCTTTGCTTTATCGGGTTCTGAGACTGCTGCAGATGATCGGTTGATCCGAGGTACGTGTTATATTAATGGCTTTCCTCTTGTAGCTATTATTGACACAGGTGCGACTCATTCCTTTATATCTTTGGATTGTGCTGTGAAACTTAAGTTAGAGATATCTGAGATGCTTGGAAGTATGGTGATTGATACTCCTGCGAAGGGTTCAGTGACTACTACTTCAGTTTGTTTAAATTGCCCTTTGAGTATTTTTGGTAGAGACTTTGGAGTGGACCTAGTGTGTCTTCCACTAGTGCAGATCGATGTTATCTTGGGTATGAACTGGTTGGTGTTTAACCGAGTTTCTATCAACTGTTTTGATAAGACTGTGATCTTTCCTGAGATTGAGGAAGGAAAAAGTTTGTTTCTATCAGCGAGGCAGGTGAATGAGGCAGTAGCAGATGGGGCAGAGTTGTTTATGTTGTTAGCGACTTTGGAGGCTAAAGATAAACTGGTGATTTGCGATCTAGCTGTGGTGTGTGATTTTCCTGATGTGTTTCCTGAAGAAGTGAATGAATTACCGCCAGAGCGTGAGGTTGAGTTCTCGATTGATTTGGTACCTGGTACTAGGCCGATATCGATGGCTCCGTACCGTATGTCTGCTGTTGAGTTAACTGAATTGAAGAGTCAGTTGGAAGATCTGTTGGATAAGAAATTTATTCGTCCGAGTGTGTCACCGTGGGGTGCACCAGTGTTATTAGTTAAGAAGAAAGAAGGTACTATGAGGTTGTGTGTGGACTACAGACAACTGAATAAAGTAACGATCAAGAATCGGTATCCTTTGCCGAGGATTGATGATTTGATGGATCAGTTGGTTGGTGCGAGTGTGTTCAGCAAAATAGATTTGAGATCGGGTTATCATCAGATACGTGTGAAAACTGAGGATATTCAGAAGACTGCTTTCAGAACAAGGTATGGACATTATGAGTATTCTGTAATGCCTTTTGGTGTGACTAATGCGCCTGGAGTATTTATGGAGTATATGAATAGGATTTTCCATCCGTACTTAGATAAGTTTGTTGTGGTGTTTATTGATGACATTTTGGTGTATTCGAAATCTGAAGAAGAGCATGCTGAGCATTTGAGAGTGGTGTTAGGGGTTCTACGAGAAAAGAAGTTATTTGCTAAACTGTCTAAGTGTGAATTTTGGTTAGAAGAGGTTAGTTTTCTTGGTCATGTGATTTCAAGAGATGGTGTTGCTGTTGATCCTTCTAAGATAGAAGCGGTATCTAAGTGGGAAGCTCCGAAGTCAGTTTCTGAGATAAGGAGTTTTCTTGGACTTGCAGGTTATTATAGGAAGTTCATTGAGGGATTTTCTAAGTTGGCGTTACCGTTGACGATGTTGACTAGAAAGGGGCAAGCGTTTGTTTGGGACTCAAAATGTGAAGAAGGTTTCCAAGAGTTAAAGAGAAGGTTAACTACTGCTCCTATTTTGATATTACCAAGTCCGTCAGAACTATTTGAGGTTTTCTGTGATGCTTCATTGTTGGGTTTGGGTGGTGTGTTGATGCAGAATAAGCAGGTTATAGCCTATGCTTCGAGACAACTGAGGGTTCATGAGAGGAACTACCCGACACACGATTTAGAGTTGGCAGCCGTGGTATTTGTTCTGAAGTTATGGAGGCATTACTTGTATGGGTCAAGATTTGAGGTTTTCAGTGACCATAAAAGTTTAAAGTATTTGTTTGATCAGAAAGAGCTGAATATGAGACAGAGGAGATGGTTAGAGTTTCTGAAGGATTATGACTTTGGTTTGAATTACCATCCGGGTAAAGCAAACGTAGTGGCTGATGCACTGAGTCGGAAATCATTACATATGTCTATGTTAATGGTTAAGGAATTGGATTTAATTGAACAGTTTAGAGACTTGAGTTTGGTGTGTGAGAGTACTCACAATAGTGTTAAATTGGGAATGTTGAAGTTAACCAGTACTATTCTGGATGAGATTAGAGAAGGTCAGAAATCCGATGTGTTTTTGGTTGATAAGTTGACTCTAGTGAATCAAGGTCAAGGTGGTGAATTCAGAGTGGATGAGAATGGTGTTTTGAAATTTGGTAATCGGGTGTGTATTCCGGATGTTACCGAACTTAAGAAGAGTATTCTTGAGGAAGGACATCGTAGTGGCCTGAGTATTCATCCTGGGGCTACGAAGATGTATCATGATTTGAAAAAGTTATTTTGGTGGCCGGGAATGAAAAGAGAAATTGCGAGTTTTGTTTATTCTTGTTTGACTTGTCAGAAGTCGAAGATTGAGCATCAGAAGCCGTCTGGACTAATGCAACCGTTGGCTATTCCAGAGTGGAAGTGGGATAGTATCAGTATGGATTTTGTTTCTGGTTTACCGAGGACAACTAAGAATTTTGAAGCCATTTGGGTGATTGTTGATAGATTGACGAAATCGGCTCATTTCATTCCGATCAGAATGGATTATCCGTTAGAGAGATTAGCCGAGTTGTATATTGAGAAGATTGTAAGTTTGCATGGTATTCCGTCGAGTATTGTTTCGGACAGAGATCCTAGATTTACATCGAAGTTCTGGGAAGGTTTGCAGAGGGCTTTGGGAACCAAGTTGAGATTGAGTTTTGCATATCATCCGCAGACTGATGGTCAGACTGAGAGGACGATTCAGTCACTAGAGGATCTTTTGAGAGCTTGTGTTTTGGAAAAGGGAGGTGCTTGGGATTGTTACTTACCTTTGATTGAGTTTACCTACAACAATAGTTTTCATTCGAGCATTGGTATGGCACCGTTTGAAGCTTTGTATGGTAGGAGATGTCGGACACCTTTATGTTGATATGAATCCGGTGAGAGTGCTGTGGTTGGACCGGAGATGGTTCAACAAACTACGGAAAAGATTAAGACGATTCAGGAGAAGATGAGAATTGCTCAGAGTCGTCAGAAGAGTTATCACGACAAGAGGAGGAAGTCACTTGAGTTCCAAGAGGGAGATCATGTGTTTCTTCGTGTTACTCCGATAACTGGGGTTGGTCGAGCTTTGAAGTCGAAGAAGTTGACACCTCGATTTATTGGTCCTTATCAGATTTTGGAGAGGATAGGAGAGGTAGCCTATCGTATCGCTTTACCGCCGTCACTTGCGAATTTGCATGAGGTTTTTCATGTGTCTCAGTTGAGGAGGTACATTCATGATCCGTCGCATGTGGTCCAAGTAGATGATGTACAGGTGAGAGATAACCTGACTGTTGAAACATCACCTATGAGGATCGAGGATCGAGAGTTGAAGCAGTTGCGGGGTAAAGAGATTGCTTTGGTAAAGGTAGCTTGGGGAGGACCAGCAGGTGGCAATGTGACTTGGGAACTTGAGAGTCAGATGAAGGAGTCTTATCCTGAGTTATTCACTTGAGGTATGTTTTCGAGGACGAAAACTCTTTTAGTGGGGGAGAGTTGTAACACCCCGATAAAATAAGATAATTATTTAAATTGAGTTAATAATATATTTATTAATTTAATTAAATAATTGGAATTATTATTATTATTGGAATAATAATTATTGGAATATTATTGGGATTATTATTATTGGATTATTTTTATTATGATTATTGGAATAAAAGTAGAAATCAGTAAAAAGGTCCCATTTAGTAAAAGGGTTTATTTTTCACGTGAAAAGGAAAAAGGAGACAGAAAAGTGGAAAAGGGCAAAGAGAGCCAGAGAACAAGGGTTGAAGAGGGAAAAAGCTTGAAGCTCAGAGATTTGCCGGATTAACTCAGGTAAGGGGGGTTTATCATCGTTTAATGGGTATTATGGGATAATATGTCATGGGTAGTGATAAACCATTGATTGATCTCTGAATTGGATGATTATGATGAAATTGTGAAATATTGGATGAACGAAATTGGGTTATGATTGGGAGGAATTCGTAGGAATTAGATGTAAAAATGTTAGATTTTGTGAAATCGAATAGGGTATGATTCGTGTTAGATGATATGAACAATTATTGTGAAAAATTGGACTGTGGAAGGTTGAATTGGATAGATCTCGTAGCAGAGAAAGCCATAGCAGATCTGGAAATTCTGGTTTCTGGTCATACGCGTATGGCACTAGGCAATACGCGTATGAGATGGCATGGTACGCGTATGGCACTAGGCAATACGCGTATGGATGAGGAAGATGATGTTTTGAACGTAGTTTGGTCTCTGTTGGTACGCGTATGGGGAATTGATACGCGTAGCATACGCGTATGAGATGGTGTTACGCGTATGGGATTTTGTCAGGAGATGGGCCATACGCGTATGGGGTTAGGCAATACGCGTATGGGCAGGATTGTGATTTTCCTGAGCTGTTGTTGTGCAGTTTTTAACTATTCAACTGAGTAACGTAATGCAGATGATGTATGATATATTAGGGATCATTTCCCGTTGTTTTGAGTAGTATAGGTATTAGTAGAGTGTGCTAATACTGTGGTTGTTATTTGGCATGATATGATATGCTTATGTGATAAAATACTGCTGATGTGCGATAGTATGCGTGATGCTGTGAATGAATCAGTTATGTGTGCATTTGTGAATAGACTGTTTTATGGCTTAGAGTGTGAGCATATATCTATTCTTGAATTGTTGTTGATGATGTAGCATTGCTAGGTGATTAGCATGCACGTTGTGGCCTTTATGGTGGTAGCTAATTCCCATGGTGAGGAATTAGTGATGAGTTATTGTGGATTATTGTTGATGTTTGCATGCTAGGTGATTTAGCGTGCATAGCATAGCCCTTGGGGTGGTAGCTAATTCCCATGGTGAGGAATTAGTGATGTGAGTCACTAGGTCTCAAATGAGTGGGACTGGTGAGCTTGGTAGCCGTACCTGGATTTGGTCGGTGAGGTTGAACTATATGTTCACGAGTAGTCGGTACCGCATGCATGGAGTCTCATTGCATAATATATGTATGTATGACGTATAATATGAATGGATGTATTCCAATATTATACGTGTGTTTTATGGTTGTTTTGAGTTTGAGTATGATGATGGTGATGATTATGAGTTGATATGGCCGTTGCTGAATATGTGTAATCTGATTAGGGTAATGATATGTGTTATATTACTTAGCATTACATGATATTTTATAATGCTTATTATATCGATTGAAGGACTCACCCTTACAACTATGTTTTCAGGTAACGAGCAGTGATTGAATAGAAGCTAGTCCTGGGAGTCTAGTGTAGTCCTTAGTGGGTCATGCTCTGGTAGATGTAACATCGGGATGGGATGTTTTACTATGTTTTCTTGTGGTTGTTGAACAACTTTACATGTAATGTAGTACATGATTTGAATGTTGTTATTTTGTATCCGCTGCGAATTATGCAAAAGTGTCCTATTTTGATTGAATAAATGAGCATGACAGGATATATTGATGATTGGTGTGAAATGATTGTGTGACACCCTTCAGGGCATAATTACTCTGATTGATATTTTTATTATTTTAATTAAATATTTGGGGTATTTTAGAAGGGTGTTACAGGCACAACTGCTAAAAAGTGGTCTAGTCCCAGAGGAGCTAGTCAATGGTGAGAATGATAAAGGGTTGAGGAATTTTATACAACAAATGCTGGATCGAGGCGAATTACACATAAATCGATGTGTCAAGAACAAGGGAGAGGAGGAGATAGCCGTCGTGGTGGACATCCTCTATGATGAGGTTAACGTGGACATCCCTTTTGATGAGGTTAACGTGGACATCCCTTTTGATGAGGTTAACGTGGACATCCCTTTTGATGAGGTTAATGTGGCCATCCCTTATGATGAGGTTAATGTGGAAATCCCCATAAACCCATTGGTGATAGAGTTTCCAGCACCGTTCGCGTATAAGGATGAGAAGGCGGTACCATGGATATATCAGCCCAGAGCTTTTAAGCAAGGGCAGGAAGACCAACCCGTGGTAATTAATGAACCAAACGTCACCTCAATTGTGGGGCCAACCGGAATGACGCGCAGTGGCCGAGTGTTCGCGCCAAGGGCTGTTGATGCTTCTACAAAAGCCAAAGGGAAAGAAATTGCTACTACAGTCCAAATCCCTGTCCCAAATCAAGAAATGCAAGAAATGCATCTGTCGCCTAAAGCGGCGGTCACTCGTGAGGAGGCTGAGGAATTTCTAAGGATAATCAAGAAAAGTGATTATAAAGTGGTAGACCAGTTGAATCAAACACCTTCAAAAATCTCCATGTTATCTCTGTTGCTTAACTCAGAAGCACACATGAATTCATTATTGAAAGTGTTAAGCGCAGCACATATCACGAAAGACATAACAACAGAACAGTTTGACGATGTGATAGCTTGCGTAACCACTGGAAATTTTTTGGGGTTTAATGATGATGAGTTGCCAGTTGAGGGAAAGAACCATAACAAGGCCCTACATATCTCCTTGAAATGCATAGACACTATACTGTCAAGGGTATTAGTAGACACAGGTTCCTCACTGAACGTCATGCCAAAAACCACTTTGATAAAGCTGCCGATGGAGGGGATGAATATGAAGCCCAGTACCCTGATTGTAAAAGCATTCGATGGCTCAAGACGAGCAGTGATAGGAGAGGTTGACCTACCAATCAAAATAGGCCCAACTTTCTTCAATATCACATTCCAAGTTATGGACATACATCCCGGTTATAGTTGCCTACTTGGAAGACCATGGATCCACTCTGCAGGTGCCGTCACCTCCACTTTACACCAAAAGTTAAAATTCATTACCAATGACAAGATGATTGTGATTGGAGGGGAGGAGGATATCTTGGTTAGCCACTTAACATCTTTCCGATATATCGAAGTGGATGGCGAGATAACCGAGACACCATTCCAGTCCTTGGAAGTGGTAAATATGATGGTTGTCCAAAAGACATTGGAGACTCCGAAGTCAGGACCATCCATGGCCTCGTGGCAAGGAGCTAAGGCTGTGATGGAAAGTGAAAGTGCTCAAGACTGGGGCAAAGTGGTGGAAGTGAACCAGAAGCGAGACAAGTTTGGGTTAGGATATGACCCATCGTCAATTGAAGCCGGTAACCAACATGATAAGGAGCATATCCCTCTTGTAAAGGAAACGTTCACCAGCGCTGGCCACATTTTTGGCAACCAGGTGGCAATGATCAATGTTGAAGATCATGAGGAGGAGGTATCTAGCTGGATACGACAAGCCGCGCCTAATGAAGAGCTGACAAACTGGAAGGCTGTGGAAGTCCCTCAATTTTTTCAAAAGTAATTTTATTATTTTAGACAAAACCCTGTGCTCTGCCCAAGGCATAGTGGCGTGTTGTAGGGCCTCCTTTATCTTTTTTTTAAGAGTTTTTATATCAATAATAAATGGAGATTTGCATTCAATTTTTTGTTCCTTTCCTTTCGTTTTTCTGTTAAAAAAAATGGCATCAATTTTTAATGCACGCACTTTCTAAAATAAACTGCATAAATCATAACATGCAGAGACACCACCGAGACCATTGATAACGACACTGCTAGGGTCTGGCATGACTTTGATTGTCCAATTTACCAAGCTGAAGAGGAAGTGGGTGAAGAGTGCGAACTCCCTGAAGAGTTGGCCAGATTGCTCAGACAAGAAGAGAAGGTCATTCAACCCCACCAGGAGGACGTCGAAGTTATCAACCTGGGATCAGAAGAAGACAAAAGAGAAGTAAGGGTAGGCGCCGCGCTTCAAGATACAGTGAAGACTAGATTGATAGAGCTCCTCCATGAATATAACGATGTGTTTGCATGGTCATACCAAGATATGCCCGGATTAGACACTGATATCGTAACCCACAAGCTTCCCCTTAAAGAAGAGTGCTCTGCCGTCAAACAGAAGCTAAGAAGAACTCGACCAGATATGGCTCTCAAGATCAGAGAGGAGGTGAGAAAGCAGTTTGACGCTGGTTTCCTGGAAGTCGCTAAGTACCCACAATGGGTCGCCAACATTGTACCAGTACCAAAGAAAGATGGGAAAGTCCGCATGTGCGTAGATTACCGAGACTTGAATAGAGCTAGTCCCAAAGACGATTTCCCATTACCCCACATCGATGTATTGGTAGATAACACGGCCCAGTTCTCTGTATTTTCCTTCATGGATGGCTTCTCCGGATACAACCAAATTAAAATGGATCCCGAGGACATGGAGAAGACCACGTTCATTACCCCTTGGGGCACCTTTTGTTACAAGGTAATGCCGTTTGGGTTAAAGAACGCTGGGGCAACATATCAACGCGCTATGGTGACCCTCTTTCATGACATGATTCATAAAGAGATCGAAGTATATGTTGACGACATGATTGCCAAATCCCAGACAGAAGAGGAACATATCACTAATTTGGAGAAACTGTTTGCTCGATTGAGGAAGTTTAGGTTGAAACTCAATCCTAACAAATGCACATTTGGGGTTCGATCTGGGAAGCTTTTAGGCTTTATTGTAAGCCAAAAGGGAATCGAGGTAGATCCTGACAAGGTTCGAGCCATTCAGAATATGCCTGCACCAAGGACTGAGAAGGAAGTCCGTGGTTTCTTGGGAAGACTGAATTACATCGCTCGATTTATCTCTCATCTTACTGCCACATGTAAACCAATATTCAAGCTTCTGAGGAAGAATCAAGGCGTGGAGTGGAATGATGACTGCCAAATAGCCTTCGACAAAATCAAAGAATACTTACAAGAGCCACCGATTCTGATGCCCCCTGCAGAAGGGAGACCCCTCATCATGTACTTAACAGTGCTCGACGAGTCCATGGGTTGTGTATTGGGACAACAAGATGAGACTGGTAGAAAGGAACATGCCATATATTATCTGAGCAAGAAGTTTAATGATTGCGAGACCAGATATTCCTTACTCGAGAAGACTTGTTGTGCACTCGCATGGGCCGCCAAACGTCTCAGACAGTACATGCTGACTCACACGACTTGGTTGGTATCTAAAATGGATCCCATCAAGTACATATTCGAGAAACCAACTCTTACCGGTAGGATTGCTCGATGGCAGATGTTGTTATCAGAATACGATATTCAATATGTTGCACAAAAGGCAATCAAAGGAAGCGTACTGGCAGACCATCTTGCTCACCAACCATTAGAGGATTACCAACCTTTGAAGTTTGAATTCCCAGATGAAGACATCATGGTTGTCAAGGATGATGAAGACTCTGAACAAGAGGAGAATCTCGAGCCAAAAGCAGGTTGGACTCTCATGTTCGATGGCGCCTCAAATGCAATAGGCCATGGAATTGGGGCAGTGTTGATGTCTCCCAAGAATTTCCATCTACCGTTCACTGCAAAGCTCTGTTTTACCTGCACAAATAACATGGCTGAGTATGAAGCTTGCATACTAGGGTTGGAAGAAGCCATTGAGTTGAAGATTAAGGTGCTAGAAGTATTTGGGGATTCCGCCCTGGTGATACATCAGATTAGAGGTGATTGGGAAACAAGACATGCCAACCTAATTCCATATCGGGATTACGTGCTGAAGTTACTCCCAAAATTCGACAAAATCACTTTCTCTCACATTCCTCGGGAAGAGAATCAGATGGCAGATGCGTTAGCAACCTTGGCTTCTATGTACAAGTTAATATGGCCCAACCATCAGCCTCACATTGAAATTAGGCGTTTTGATGAACCCGCGCATTGCTTGACGACAACAGAAGAGCCAAATGGTAAACCCTGGTTCTTCGACATTAAACGATATCTAGAGAAGCAGGAATACCCGGCAGAGGCCTCTAGCCTTGACAAAAGGACCATCCGGAGACTGGCATCGAAGTTCCTCTTGAATGGGGAGGTATTGTACAAGCAGAATTATGACATGGTTTTGTTGAGGTGTGTGGACGAACACGAAGCTAATCAGCTTATGAAGGACATACATGAAGGGTCTTTCGGCACACATGCAAATGGGCACTCCATGGAGAAGAAGATCCTTAGGGCAGGTTACTACTGGTTAACGATGGAAGCTGACTGTTATCATTACACCAGAGCATGCCACAAATGCCAGATTTATGCTGACAAAATACATGTACCGCCTACCCCGCTGAATGTTATAGCATCACCCTGGCCTTTCTCCATGTGGGGCATTGACATGATCGGGATGATAGAGCCCAAAGCATCTAATGGGCATAGGTTTATCTTGGTGGCCATAAACTACTTTACCAAATGGGTGGAAGCCGCATCTTATGCGAATGTCACAAAGCACGTAGTCGCCCGTTTCTTAAAGAACAACATCATATGCCGATATGGGGTTCCCAACAAAATCATCACTGATAATGGGTCCAATCTCAACAACAAAACCATGGAGGAGTTATGCAGAACGTTCAAAATCGAGCATCACAACTCGTCACCATATCGACCTAAGATGAATGGGGTTGTTGAAGCTGCAAACAAAAATATCAAGAAGATCATCCAGAAGATGGTAGTCACGTATAAGGATTGGCATGAGATGCTACCTTTTGCGTTACATGGTTATCGTACGTCAGTACGAACTTCAACAGGGGCAACCCCGTACTCCTTAGTATACGGCATGGAAGCAGTTCTCCCCATAGAAGTAGAGATTCCCTCGATGAGAGTCTTAATGGAGGCTAAGTTAGACGAGGCAGAATGGGTTCAATCAAGGTACGACGAGCTCAACCTTATTGAGGAGAAACGCTTGAAAGCGTTAGGTCACGGTCAACTCTATCAGAGGCGTCTTAAGAAGGCATTTGATAAGAAAGTTCATCCCAGGGTGTTTCAAGAGGGTGATTTGGTGCTAAAGAAAATCTTGCCCATTCACAAGGACTCTAGGGGGAAGTGGACACCGAATTATGAAGGTCCATTTGTGGTGGTTAGAGCCTTTTCCGGAGGCGCTCTAATCCTGTCAACTATGGATGGTGATGAATTGCCACTTCCCACTAATGCTGATGCTGTTAAAAAGTACTTTGCCTAGAAAAGTGGAATGATAAAAGGCCGCTAAACCTGAAAAGGCGATTTAGGCAAAAATGGCTATCCCGGTGGATCGAAAACCCGAAAGGGCGATCCAGGCAAAAATTAGGGATAAAAATAAAAAATTGACCCGCTGAGTTGAAAACCCGAAAGGGCGGCTCAGGCAAAAATGGGTATCCCGGTGGATCGAAAACCCGAAAGGGCGATCCAGGCAAAAGTTAGGGATTAATTCCAAGGCAAAGAACTGTACTTTCAGGCATCTAGCATGTCCCTTGAAGACAAAGAATCAATCTACCTGACTCTTCAAAAGGCGAAGTGATTGGATTATCAAAGACATAAGGATCATAGCAGTGTGGAGACTCAATAGGAACTCAATTTTATTGCCGCTTTGTTTTTACACACATCAATTACCTCATTAAGGAATTGCGTCTTTATGTACAATCGCCCATCTAAGGGTCAAATCAATAAAAGAGAAATTTTCTCGACAAAAGTTGTGCCCAAATTATTTTGCATTTTATCTGTTTGTTTGCAAAGCACCTTTATTTTTGATAAACATCACTTCTAAAGATTTTGGAGAAAATAAAAACACGTAATAGAATGAAGTAATAAAATTGCTTTTGAAATGGTAAGGATAAACCTCTGGGTCTCCAAGTTTGCTCTTGTTTTTCATAGAGGTGTAGGATTGTGTGCAGGCGCCTGTATCCATTCCAATTGTTAATCATCACCTCTCAAAGATATACTCATGGTATAGCCAAACCGGGGCAAGTCTCTAATGCATTTCCAGCAGAAACATTAAATCGTAGTTGGAGTATCGCGTGTTGAGAAGTCTGAACCCTTCAGCGGTTTGGGGCATCCCGGATATATTCCCAAAATCACCCCGTGGAGCATCAAATTGTGATCTCCATCATAACAAAAGTCCACACCACTGGCATCATCACCCATAGAAAAAAACGTCCCAATCAGGGCATATTCCGATTACCCGGTTGCATTCCCACATACATCCTATGCATCATTTCATGCATAACTTTCCTGCCAAACAGGAAGATTCATCAAACACAATCCTATCAATCATTGGCATACATATGCATAGCCTTATATGATTCACATCTCTATATGCACAGTTAAATATCCCCAGCAATTGCAGAAAGCATACACCTAATACACACACTTCATGCATGGCATTTCCACCCAAAGTGGAACATCATACAAAAAATCAAACATAATATGATAAGGATCTAAGGTCATTCATGTCAATCCTAGATTTTCCTCATTTCCCAAATACAGTTATTACCATACGTACGCTCAAGGAATCATTTCCTGGCCAATCATTTCTCTCAACTTCGTGGTTGATAGTGATATTCCCAGCATTTTCTTTGCTACCATTGCTGCCCAAGCAGAGGTTACCGTAAAGGACTCTTATGAGCTTTTTCCCTGCAGAGCTTCTTAATCAGATTTCCTCCAAAAGGAATTTTTTCTAAAAATATCCCCCAACAGACATTCATTCTTTGAGATATTACTTCATTTATATGGAGAATCTCATTTTCATTACTGTTTGAGATGCTGTCTCATTAATATGAGGAGTCTCATTCCAGTTTTTCTTTTGAGATACTGCTCTAGTATCCTCGAAGAGTCTCAGATTCAATTAAGGTATCATTCCATTGTTCGGAATATCTTAATTCTATCATATGAGATGCTGCTTCGACTCGATACAGAGAATCTCATCTTTTGCTGTTTGAGATGCTGTCTCATCAATATGAGGAGTCTCATTCTAGTTTTTCTTTTGAGATACTGCTCTAGTATCCTCGAAGAGTCTCAGATTCAATTAAGGTATCATTCCTTTATTCAGAATATCTTAATTCTACCGTATGAGATGCTGCTTCGACTCGATACAGAGAATCTCATCTTTTGCTGTTTGAGATGCTGTCTCATCAATATGAGGAGTCTCATTCTAGTTTTTCTTTTGAGATACTGCTCTAGTATCCTCGAAGAGTCTCAGATTCAATTAAGGTATCATTCCATTGTTCGGAATATCTTAATTCTATCATATGAGATGCTGCTTCGACTCGATACAGAGAATCTCATCTTTTGCTGTTTGAGATGCTGTCTCATCAATATGAGGAGTCTCATTCCAGTTTTTCTTTTGAGATACTGCTCTAGTATCCTCGAAGAGTCTCAGATTCAATTAAGGTATCATTCCTTTATTCGGAATATCTTAATTCTACCGTATGAGATGCTGCTTCGACTCGATACAGAGAATCTCATCTTTTGCTGTTTGAGATGCTGTCTCATCAATATGAGGAGTCTCATTCGAGTTTTCCTTTTGAGATACTGCTCTAGTATCCTCGGAGAGTCTCAGATTCAATTAAGGTATCATTCCATTATTCGGAATATCTTAATTCTATCATATGAGATGCTGCTTCGACTCGATACAGAGAATCTCATCTTTTGCTGTTTGAGATGCTGTCTCATCAATATGAGGAGTCTCATTCCAGTTTTTCTTTTGAGATACTGCTCTAGTATCCTCGAAGAGTCTCAGATTCAATTAAGGTATCATTCCTTTATTCGGAATATCTTAATTCTACCGTATGAGATGCTGCTTCGACTCGATACAGAGAATCTCATCTTTTGCTGTTTGAGATGCTGTCTCATCAATATGAGGAGTCTCATTCTAGTTTTTCTTTTGAGATACTGCTCTAGTATCCTCGAAGAGTCTCAGATTCAATTAAGGTATCATTCCCTTGTTCGGAATATCTTAATTCTATCATATGAGATGCTGCTTCGACTCGATGCAGAGAATCTCATTTTCTTTACTGTTTGAGATGCTGCTTCATCAACATGAAGAGTCTCATTCATTTTTAGAAACATTGTTTCGCTTATTACCAGGCAGTCTTGGATACAGTGGGGGTATCCTTCCTTTAAAAGGATACTTCGATTGTAATTATCCAAGATACTATGCTGACGATTCCTTCTCATACTGTATTTCTTACTACATTTTTTCTGTATGAATTTACTTCTTCCACTTCAAAGGACAAAACTCGGGTCTTCTTGTATTTAATTACCGTTCACTATGAACGCATGAAGACCACTGTCGTTTCTGCTTTCTAGTTCACTGTAATTAAATAGGGGCAGCTGTCATACCCCAATTTTGTCCGGGCATTTTAAAGTTTTGGTCAAGCATTCATTCATCTCATGACTCTTGGTTTTGATATAAGTTATTTTTCATCTACTGTTTGAACTCTTAAGACATGGTACATCTCAGTCTTTGTCGGGCCTATGTCGCATGAGTGTCACTAGCCATTCAGGTCCTAAATCTTGGGTATCACTCATGATTAAGTCAAAGTCATACTATCTATTGCGCTACATGTCCGAAGATTCATTATTCATGTAAAAAGAGAGCAAAAATTCACGCACGAGGTTAAAGTCTATAGAGCTGAGTTTCCATAAAGAGCCGCATCCTTGGTTGTTGTAGTAGCAGTGCCGACACATAATTTCCGATTACTGCACTCATTCACTCCACAAGATTTGATGGCATCAAAGTCAAAGTCGTTGCAATCAAAGCATGTCAAGCATCACAGTTTATATCCAGGCATGGAAATGTTTACGACAAGTAATTGATTGGAACGAAGCAAAGAGTACATTCAGGAGCCTACTACAATTGAGAAATACAACCTTTTGTCAAAGCAATTATTTTACACTTGCCTTACTAGCATTCTTGGTCGTTGTAAGGCCTTAAAGAAGAAACTTGATTATGACAAGCAACTATGAAGGAACAAATAAGACTTAAAGGTTGAAGATGCAGGCATTGCTGTTTTGCGTGGAAACCTAGGCATGGTATTGTGCTGGTAAGATTGATTGGAAGGGGATTCGCTTTCATTGGTTACTATGTCTGAAAATAGCCACCTCCAAATGTAGATTTTGCAGTCCTGCATAAACGCCTATGTCGTTCTAGATATATTCAGATGTGGCATTCCGCATGGCAATATGTTATTCTGATTTTATTTACTCTGGGAAGACATGGTTGAATAACTAGTGGTTGGCTTTGATAAACCTCAAATAACCCCTTATATTTGAATTGGGAATGACCTTGCGTTTTACGTGACTGTTCAATAATGGTGCTCCATCATTTTTAGAAAAATAAGTGTTACTGCTCTTGGAAATGATAATACTGTTTTTATTTTTTTTGCCATGATCAAAACATTTACTGAGATTTCTTTCATTTGTAAATGTTGCTCTAACAGAGAGTATGGATTTCTGAATGAAAGAAAAGAGGCTAAGCCAAGCAATAAAGCAAATATAAAACCGGCATGATCCAAACACACCGTAATTGAAACAGGCTTGAAACTTGTACATACTCATTACAATACAATGCGTGTGCTTCTACAAACAATGGAGCCACATTTCGACATCACGAACCACAGCATTCTGACCACCAAACATCAAAGAGGGCTGCAATCCGCCTTGGCCAAGCAACTGCAAGTCTGCAGGTCTTTTGCAGCAGAGGGGCCACTGCGTATCCTTTGTCACACGGTTCACACCCCACAATGCATCAGTACAACATCACGATGAATAAACAGAACATATAGGATGGCAAGCACCTTGAGCAGTTCTGCCACAAACCCGCTTCAGAACTTTGAAATACAAGCCAATGGATGAGGAAACCTTGGTCGAGACAACATGTTCAACATAACCATGGAATCAACAGGCCTAACTGGAGAACCCGACCTACAGCAAGAAGAATTAGCCACATACCAAGATTAAACCAAGGTACCTATTGTCGAAGTATAAATCCAGCATCAAAGGAAGGTTCAACAAAAGTCTCAGCAATCCTCACAAGAAAATTCCAAGGCATATCAGTTAGCATATTCAATGATCAATTTTCAACCTAGTCCAGCAGCATACATCAAAGACATTGCAAGTATCAATGCACTTCAGTATAAAGGCAATAACACACAACAATCGAGCATTTCAAATTGCAGTCATATACGATAGTACAAAATAACAAACCTGGTAGGAGGGAGTCATATTGTGACCTGCAACATAAAGGCAGCATTTCACCTTGATCAATCAATCAGTATGCACTGCCTTGCTTCCATCCGAATTACCAACCTGAAATTGTCAAGCAATGTGCATCAATCCAAAACATGCAACAATTAGTCAAGCCAAAATAACATGAAGTTGCAACTAAAACCATAAGCAAAAGTGATGAATAGCTAAGACACCACACGGAATCAACAGGAAATGTCATATCTGAAGAACAATTCACATAAATACGAGAATTGGTGACAACACACTGTGATAGCAACAAAACCGACATCCGCTACGTATTATCTCAAGATGAATGCGTACCAGCTTAAATTAACGGTCCTGTCACCATCCATAACCAAATGGGACTGACATTAGAAAGCCGTTGGATGTAAGAAATGATTAAAGGTCAAGCATCAGTTAAAAATTCCATTTTACAGAAGAGTAAATAATTTGACCAGCATGTGTTTTACAGCAGTAAAGACGCAGTGAAAAGTTCAACAAAAGGCCACACGTTTTTGGAAGGATTTCACTACAGACAAAACAGGAAAATGACTCACATACCTTGGTCCCCACCAAATCCAGCCCAAAAATTCCTCTCTAACGGAATGATTCTGAATAGATTTGCCAGCTCATGAAGGATAAGGACGTATGAACCTCGTACCACCTCTCTATAAGAAGGGAGTGAAATCCACTGAAGAGGGATCCGAATTTTCTGCAACGTTACTCTGAAGAAATCATTCCAAACCTCATTAAAAAGCTCCGTTGGGAACTTGTTGAGATCTTCACATCGAAGCTCAACAAGCTCGAGCTAGACCCCTGTCAAAACCGAAGCAAAACCAAATCGTTAAAGAAGAAGGCGAGAGATCAGAAGGGAGAAAGGAGAACTTCGAAAGACACTAAAGATCATTTATCTCACCTCGCCGGAATTCGAACGTCGGACTAGCTCCGATTTGGTATTTAAACTTTCCCTTTGTTTGATTTGATGCTACCGCTTTGTGTATATCGCCTCAAACGCCATAACCCCCATGATTATTACATGAGATTTCTGTTGTTGTGTTGTTTTGTTGTTGCTTCGGCTTCTTTGGATTTTTGTTTTTGATTCGGAAACTACGTGGTTAGATCTGTTTTTTTTTTAGTATTTGTTTGGGTAAGTTTAGGTTTTCTTTCTCTGAGTTATGGGCGCTCACGACGGTGCCGCCATTGTTACATAGGAATGCCGTCTAGGTTTCTCACCGTCGTGATTAATTCGATAGTGTTGTTGGTGTTGGAACAGAGGAGGAGAAAATGAAAACATAGAGAGAGTGGAAGTTTTTAAGTAGGAAGAGAGAATGAAGTATTCACGTTTTCCTTGCTGAGTTGATTTTTTTTAATTAAATTAAAAGGCAACTTCGTGGACTGTGCTTTTCCTGTACGTTGCTTTACCAGGGGAGGACATTTATTTTGGTAATAAGTGTTGACAGTTGTTGGTCTTTCAAATGAATTTTCAAATTTCTCATTCATTTATGAGAAGTAATGACCGCCGGATGTTGGGAAGAGAGGTAGAGGCCATTCGTCTCCTTCCCTTTCGTCCGTTATCTCAACTAGTTGGGCTGGGTTCGCCCCTTTGGCCCAATCTGGGGGGCAGCTGCAGCGTCTTGGGCCTCATGGGTCCTTATGGTTTGCTGAATTCATCAAACAAACCCCTAATTCAAGTCCATACCCTGTTTTATTTGTTTTATCTGTTTTTAAGCTTTAATGCCTTAGATTTTCCAAATAAATTAGAAATGGATCAATTTTCCAATTAAATATTTTTTCCTTATTCTGTGTAGATCTTATATATTCTTTAGAATGTTGCAATTAAAATATTAGTTAAGCGTTAATATTGGTAAATGATACCAAATCGTTATACCTTATTATAAAAATAATTAAGCCTTGGTTTAATACCAAGTAATTTCTCAAAGTATATTAATTCTAAATAAATTCAAATTTGACATATTTAATTAAGATGTTTTTCCAAAATTATTAAATAATTAATCTTTAAATGAAAAGGAGATTAATGAGCATCCGCTCCATTATCTCTCGATTATTCGAATAATTGGCGTACGCCATATTACTTGAATCTTCGTCATTTAATTAAAACCCTACAAATTCTATGAAATTAAAATCATTCTCCAAATTATTTATAAATTCTAAAAACCTTATTTTAAATTAATCTTGAATGAAAAAGATAATAGTATGCTTCCGCTTCACTATCTCTCGATTACCCGAATAATTGGCGTACGCCATATTGCTCGGATTTTCGTCATTCAATTAAAATCCTAAAAATCCATAAAATTAATATATTCCCCAAATTAATTAATTAAATTCTAAAAGTTTTTTTAATAATTAATATTTAAATGAAAAGGAGGTTAATAAGCTTCCGCTTTATTATCTCTCGATTATTCGAATAATTGGCGTACGCCATATTGCTCGAATTTTTGTCATTTAATTAACACCTTAAAAACTCTATAAAATTAAAATCATTTTCCCAATTTAATTATTCTAATATTCTCTTAAAATCATTTAATAATTTAATTTTGAATGAAAAGGAGAATAGTAAGCTTCCGCTTTACTACCTCTCGACTATTCGAATAATTGGCGTACGCCATATTGCTCGAATTGTCGTCATTTAATTAAAACCCTAAAAATTCTATAAAATTAAGATTATTTTCTCAAACTAATTACAAATTCTAAAAGCACTATTTAAATTTATTTTTGAATGAAAAGGAGATTAATAAGCTTCCGCTTTATTATCTCTCGATTATTCGAATAATTGGCGTACGCCATATTGCTCGAATTGTCGTCATTTAATTAAAACCTAAAAAACTCTATAAAATTAAAATCATTTTTCCAATTTAATTATAAATTCTAAAAGCTTTATTTTAATAATTAATCTTTGAATGAAAAGGAGAATAGTGAGCATCCGCTTCATTATCTCTCGATTATTCGAATAATTGGCGTACGCCACATTGCTCGAATCTTCGTCATCAAATTAAAACACAATCGAATAAATTCAAAACACTTTCACAAATCAAATTTAATTCTTCGCCCCCGTGCGACCAACAACTTAAAAAAAATTCTTTTCAAAAGAACACTATTAATCCTTTCTAATGCGCACAACAAACCAACGCTTAAGCCTCCGCCGAGAGTAGACAAGCCGACGTTTAGCCTTTAGGACGCGATCTACACAGTCGTTCATTAAAAGACACCAACAAAACCGTAGTTTCCCGAACTACGAATGCTCTGACTTCCTTATTGCACCATAAGGATACGTAGGCACGAGATTGCGAGATCTTGGCGAGCACACTAATAAAAAACCTCCCTTTTCCCATTTTAAGGTTTCCATCCGTCTCTATTTCAATCTTTATTCACTCGAAGAAAGCAAATAACATTTAACTAACATTCAAATAGCAAATTAGACTAAAAGGTTCCCGTTGAGTACAACGGACGTGAGGGGTGCTAATACCTTCCCTTTGCGTAATTGACTCCCGAACCCGAATATGGTTGCGACGACCATTATTCTATTTTTCTTAAAGGTTTTATCGATATTTTCCTATTCCTTCATTGGGATAAATAAAGTTCGGTGACGACTCTGTTCGAACATAAATTTTTCCGCGACCATCGCGAGGAATCGCATTTTTCGAGATGCGACAAGTATAAATATTACTCTTAATATTCATACCTATGCTTAAGACTTGATAACTCCTTATCCATGATCCATGAGATGTGATAATCAGTCTATATACATAATAGTCTTAATGCTTTAATGTTATCTCACTTCACAATAAAGCTCTACTATGGATATTTTAAGAATAATGTCCTTATGTTTAATGTGATCTCATGATTAAGTCACACTTGATACATTAAACGGACTATCTATTCTAGGGACTTTATTAGACAAACATAATAAAGAAAAAACATTTTATTATTAATAAATAATTCGATACAAGTACCAAAAGTATTGGCCTCTAGGGCTTACACCAATAAAGAAATCATTACTATACTCGAAAAGGAAAAGAATTAATGACATAGGGGGCGTCAAATCATGACTTTTTATTTACCAAAAAAAAAAAAACTCCCAAGGGTCAATAAAGCATTTTTGACGACTGGAGGATTTAAGTGGACAACTGTCACACTTCTTAGTCATACACATAAACACTTGATTTTAACCATTAATATATCTTAGAGTCCAAAAGAAAAAAAGTTCCATAGGGATTCTAACTTAGGACCTTCTGATCCAGAGAACCGTCTAACTTCAGAGGGCTAACTGGTTCAGAGTCACAATTTCCCAAAATCACAGTTTAACTATCCATAGACTACACATATTGAGATTTAGTATTTATTCTGGAAAAAATTTCATTTTCAAAGTTTTCAAAATAAAGATAAATCTATATTCAACAAGGGGTTTTGTAAATATATAAACTCATTGATGGTATGTATCAGTAAATTTTAAGTTTAAAATTCGCTTCTGAACATAGTGTTTGATGAAGTGATGTTTTATCTCAATGTGTGTATCCCTATAGTGTAAAATGAGATTCCTAATAAGCAAATAGCAGAAGTAATAATCTTCTAATTGACTCTTCATACAAAGAATATGTGTGCTACAACCAACTGCTGCAATATACTCACCTTCTGCTGTTGATAGTGCAATGGTTGATTGTCTTTTGCTGGACCACGAGATTAAACTGTAACCTAGAAACTAACAACTTCCACTGGTGCTTTTTCTTTCAAGTATATCTTCAACATAATCAACATCACAATAACCTACTAACTTGTAATCTTATAATTTCTTATACAATAACCAATGTTAGTAGTACCTTTCAGATATCTAAAGATCCTATTAACAATTGTTAAGTGGGATTGTCTAGGATCTTATTCGAATCTAGCACACATACATACCCTAAAAAAGATATCAGGTCTAGAAGCAATTAAATATAGGAGATAACAAATCATACCCTTGTATACCTTCCGTTATACCTTTTTACTTTCTTCATCCTTTCCCATAGTGCAAGTTGGATGCATTGGAGTCTTGGTTGATTTTCTATAAGTCATATCAAACTTCTTCCGATGTTCTTTTATATACTTGCTCTAATGAATGTAAGTTTCTTCTGGACCTTGATTACTTTGAATTCCCATAAAGTATTTTAATTCGCCCATCACACTCATTTCAAATTATGCTTGTATAGACATAGAGAATTCTTGGCGGAGAATAGCATTAACAGAACCGAATATAATGTCATTAACATAATCTGGACTATTAAAATGTCATTTTCGTATGATTTACCAAATATGGTTGTGTCAACCTTTCATCTGGTAAATCCATTTTTCAAAAGAACGTTGCTAAGTTTTTCATACCAAGCTCTAGGATCTTGTTTCAAACCATACAAAAATTTCTTAAGTTTGTAGACAAAATCAAGATTTTATGACTTTCAAACCCAAGAGGTTGATGAACATGCCCTTCTAATTTTATGTATCCATTCAGAAATTCACTTTTAACGTCCATTTGATATAAAATAATATTATAATTAACTGCAAAGGGTATTAAGATACAAACAGATTCTAAATACCACTGGTGCAAAGGTTTTAGTATAGTCAATTCCTTCTTGTTGACTATAGCCTTGTGCAACCAATATGACTTTGTTTCTTACCATATCTCCTTGCTCATTTAACTTATTTATGAAAACCCATTTGGTTATAATAACATGTTTCCCTTTGGTTCTTGGCACTAGATCCCACACATCATTTATGGTGAACTGAGCTAGTTCTTCTTTCATAACCAATATCCATTATGCTTCTAGCAGAGCTTCATCAATGGATGTTGGTTTTGTGACAGACACCAAAACCAGAAGTATCTCTTAATCTTGTCTAAATGACGATATGGTTCTGATAGGATTTGTCTTGTCACCCATAATCAGATTTTCAGGAAAAGAATATCTTTCCTTGTGCTTTCTCTGAGGTGCTGGTGTGTCAGCGGGTTACGGTTAAGATTATTGAGTTTCATGTTGAGAACTTTCAGAGTCTTTATCCTGATAGTCCTTACCTTTAGAGCTTGAATATATGATTTCCAGATCTGTAAACTTTTCACTTTGCTTTGACATTTCAGATTCAAGCTTATCATTAAACTTAACATGAATTGATTCCTCAACAATTTTGGATTTAGTGTTATATACTATGTAGCCTTTTGAGCATTTAGCGTATCCTAGCATGATACACTTTTGAGATTTAGAATCAAACTTGTTTAGGTTATCTTTAGTACTGAGCATAAAACAAACACATCTAAATGAATAAAAATAAGAAATGTTAGGTTTATGTTCTTCCATAATTCATAAGGAGTCTTACCAAAAGTACGTCTTATAGAGATCTTGTTCTCAATGTAACATGCAGTATTCTCTGCTTCTGCCTAGAAGTGCTTAACAATATTTGTCTCATTGATCATAGCCATTTCTTGCAAGGTATAATTTTTCCTCTCTATAACTCCATTCTGCTGAGAAGTTCTATGACAGGAGAAATCATAAGAGATGCCATTATTTTCAAAAGGTTTTTCAAAATCTTTATTTTAAAATTCACCATCATGATCACTTCTGTCTCTAACAATTGTGAAGACTTTTTCGTTTTACACTTGTGAACATAAGGTAGTAAAGACAAAATGTGACTCATCCTTGCGTGTTAAGAACTTTACCAATGTCCATCTGTTGTAGTCATCTATAATGAATAATCCATACTTCTTGCCCATTATTGAAGCTATTTTAATTGGCCGAAACATATTAATATGCAAGAGTTTCTGAGGCCTAGAGGTGGAAACAACATTCTTTTATTTAAAGGAAGTTTTAGAAAACTTTACTTTTTGACATGCCTCATAAAGAGTGTTTGAAGCAAACTTCAGATTTGGAAGGCCTCAGACTAAATTGAGCTTGTTAATCTTAGAGATCATTCTCATACTAACATGGCCCAACCATGTATGCCAAGTCCACTATTCTCCGCTCACTGACATAAGGCATTTTACATTTTGTTTTTCTAAATCAGAAAGTTTGATTTTATAAATGTTGTTTTTACTCTTATCACTAAGGAGTACAAAGCAATCCTTTTGACTCACATATTTTTAGGACTTTTGATTAAATGTAATATCATAACCATTGTCACTTAATTGACTTAAGGACACAAGATTATACATTAGACCTTCAACTAATAAAGTATTGGTAAAATAGAGGGAAGGGAACCATTACCTATTGTTCCTGTACTAGTGATTTTACCCTTCTGATTTCCTCCAAATCCTACAGAACCTCCTTGCTTAAATTCTAGATCTTGGAATATATGTCTTTTTTCCGTCATGCATTGAGAGTACCTAGAGTCCAGGTACCATGACTGTTGTTAGGGATATCTGCAACATAAATTATTTTGTTCTTAGGTACCCACATCATTTTAGGTCCTTTATGGTTAGTTTTCTCAGAGGTTTTATCAACCCAAGTTTTTGTGCAAAAGAGATATCATGTGTATGACCATAAGTAAAGTGAGATTACAAGGATTTTGGTTTTATCACCATTTATTTAGGTTTAGATTTAAACATACAGTTCTTTGGTGGAACATAACCAATGCCTATTTTCCCATTTCAATTTACTCCTTAGATAATGGAATCTATCTTGCTTCTATCTATGTTTCTTGCTTGAAAATTTTGAAAAGATGTTTCATATTTCTTTGAAACACGCCCATAATCCATAGTAGCTTTTCAAAGAACTTATTTATCAAGTTTTTCATTCTTGATTTTAAGAGCAGAGTTTTATTTTTACAAACTATCATTTCTTACTTTTAAAATATAATTTTCTTTTATTAGATCATTATGGGATCCAAAATCAAATACCTAAATCTGTTTCAGATTCTTGTATCTTTTTTGGAGTTTTTGACTCTTTTCAAGAATTTCAGCTAAAGCTAATTCAAGTTCATAAAGAGTTAGATGAGAAAATACCTCTTCAAAGTCTGAATCTTATTTTGATTCTAATTCAGAGGCTTCAGTGCTAGCCATAAGTGTCAAGTTAGCTTGCTCTTCTTCAGAGTCATCCTCAAAAGAGTCGGAGTCATCCCATCTTGCCATTTACCATTTTTTATTTTATCTGAAGAATTTCTTCTTATGTTTTTCTTTGTTGAGTTTGGGACACTCATTTTTGTAGTGGCCGAGATCTTTGCGCTAATAGCATATAACTTCTTTGTCAGATCCAGACTTTCTCTTCCCATAGGTCGACTCAGAGTGTTCAATTGTTATAGCCTCTGGACTTATTTTTCCTTTGTCTCTAGAGTTGTTTGACCCTTCTGGATAGTAGATACATCTCGTCCTCTTCATTAGGACCTCCTTCCGACTCTTCTTCTTTAACTTGAAGAGCTTTATTTTTTTCAGACTTGCCTTTAGACTTCAGAACCACATACTTCCCTGTCCTCCAGGGCTCATCCTCTTATATCTCAATCACATGACTCCTTAAAGAGCTTACAAGCTCTTATGGAGTTGCGTTATTCAAATCCTTTGACACCTTGAGTGTTGTTACCATTGGCCTTCATTTCTTTGGAAGGATTCTGATGATTTTCTCAACATGATCTGCAATGGTGAAGCCCCTATTAAAGACTTTCAACCCAATAAATAGAGTTTGAAACCTTGAGAACATATCCTCAATAGTTTCATCTTCTTCCATTTTGAAAGCTTCATATTTATGGATTAAGGCGAAAGCCTTAGTTTTCCTTAACTTGTTCATTTCCTTCATGATTCATTTTCAAAGAATCAAATATAGACTTAGTTGAGTCTCTATTTCTAATACTTTCATAGTCATTATAATAAATAACATTCAACAAGATTTCTATAGATCTGTGATAGTTCTTGTTATCCTTCTTTTATTGTTCATCCATCTTGTTTATTTTAATATTTACACCATTTGAATTTACATGATATGTGTAACCATCCATTACCATATCCCATAGATCTATAGCATATCTAAGTAAGAAACTTTTGATTCTATCTTTCTAATATTCGAACGTTTCTCCATCAAAGATTGGAGGTTTAACTGAATAATGATCTTTATCATTGTTGCTAGTAGATGTCATATTGTGTTTCTGAAAGTGGATCCTTATCTGACATGATTAAGTGTTTGACGCAAAAGATTCAATACCATAACCGAAACTCTGATACCAATTGAAGGTTCAAGAAACACAAGAAATAGGGGGGGGGGGTGAATTGGGTTTCAGATATGATAGATTTTTACCAAACCAATCACAATAATGACAAGAAAAATAATGATAAAAATACACAATATTTTTATATTGGTTCACTGTTAACTAAGTTTGTCGAGTCCACTCGTCATAGTGATTTCTCCTTCTCACAAGGTCTTAATCCACTAATCAATCAGATTACAAACTCAAAGACCAACTGTCAATGAATTCCCAAGCCTACAGACTGACCTTAGTCCCTCGAGGAAAAAAACTCAAAGACCAATTGTCAATGAATTCTCGAGGCTAAAGACTAAACTTAGTCCCTCAAGGAATTTACACAAAGTTGCAATACAAAGAATATGTGCTTACAAGAATGCTTTTTAATAAGCATATACACAAAATGAATTTCAGAGTTTACACTTAAGAAAATATACAAATAAAAATCTCTAAGTGTAGTGAGTGTTCTAAGTGTTGTTATTCTCCTTTTGTCATTGTATTTCTCTTATTTTTCACAATTCTTTTGTCCTCTTTAAATAGATGATGAATAGTATCGTTGGAGGATAGAATTGAAAACTTCTTCGATTTCACAACTGTAATAGTGGTATGAGGTTGAGTCGTGAATCATGGAGATCTGTTGGTAGTACATTTCTTAATAATTCCATCATATTTTTCTTTTAAAAGAAACATTTGATTTTACCGCTTGAATGTACAATTTTCAAGAATATCATTTCAATCATTATTCTCTAAATCATTGGTTTCGTATTTAAGATGATTTGAAGCTTGATCAGAGTTCATATCCTTGAAGATTAGACTACCCAGTATAGTGAAAATGATGCTTGTATTTATCAGAGCAAATTTGGATTGTCTTTTCAGAAGTGTTGACTAGGTTATCTAGATGGTTGACTTTTAGGTAAGTACTTCTTTGTATTTTAACATTGGTTCAGAATCTAATGATGTCCAGAGTCTGATGATGTCCAGATTCCAGAGTCTAATGATGTCCAGAGTCCAGAGTATGGTGATGTTCATAATTTGCTTTGTCCAGTGTTTAGCTTGTTCAAAGTCTGCATTATTCAACATCTGGCTTGTTCAGAGTCTACTTTATTCAGCATCTGACTTGTTCAGAGTTTGCTTTATCCAGAGTCCACTAAGTCCAGAACCTAGAATATGCTTTATTTAATTTTATGATTCAACACACCTAACAAAACTATTAAAGTACAAAATTGTTATTTATACTTTGTTATCATAAAAATTCAAATATTGTAAATGTAGAAGCAAACTTATTCCAACAATACTTATTTATTGGTAACATGTAATAGGAAGTGTATATAAAATACTTCTTTATTATATGGAATGCCTTTGTTACCTATTTAAGGTGTTTTTGTATTATCATGAGTGCTTGGTGTCGCATCCGCGAAAAACAACCGGCGGGAAAAACAAAACAAACAGAGCCGTCACCGTGCGTTATTTATCCCAAAGAGGGAAAGGAAACGCTCGAAGTAAACCTGGAAAAGACATGGTCTCGCGACCAAAGAGAGATGGGATCGGGAGTCGGTTATGTGAAGGGAAGGTATTAGCACCCCTACGCATCCGTCGTACTCGATGGGATCCACGCCCAAAAGAATAGAAGAAAGGTTGCTAAACACCGCTCACAAACTGCACACACACACACAGGAAGGAAACACAGATGGAATAAGAGGGGAACGGGGGAACGGGCTCGCTAGGATATCGCATCCTATGCCTATGTATCTCATCTAGAATGAGAATCAGAGCTACCGTAATTCGGCTCACGCATGCCGAAACAAAACACACACATAAGAAACCGACTGCCAATCGCTGGGCTTACGTCAGACTCCACACAAACAGGCAAACATGGAAACCGAATGCCAATCGCTGGACTTACATCAGACTCCAAACACACACAAAGGGGTTGCCAAAGAAAAAGGGCGCCCAGAGAGATCTGCTCATCTCCTGCCTACGTACCTCATCTGGTATGAGGATCAGGGCGACGTAGTTCCCCTAAACAGGGAAAGAACTTCTAACCTAACCAGAGACTGGGAAATGACAAACTAGAAGGGAGCCTGACTCGAGCCTAATAGTTATCATGCAATCCACAATGGTCCTAGGTTGAGGTTTCTATCTAACTTGCACAGGGAGCAAGCTATCCTAAACAACACAGGAAAACAAATACAAGCACGATAAACAAGCACACACACTATATGCAAACAGTGGGCTCATACAAGGCTAGGCTGCATAAGCAAGCCAACTGGAATGGGGTGTGGTTAGCTCTTAACCGTAACATTGAGAGTTAGGGTGAAGCAGATGAAATGGGAAGTGAGGGTAAGACCTCACAGCTCTTATCCCTGGCCTGGGAGAGCTTCAGACAAAATAGAATGTGCGGAAGTTCAGAATGTAGGAACTCTTCTCCACAAGTGACTGACACAACATGATCTTGGGTGATTATCCACAATGCATCAACACAAGGTGTGTGAGCAAAGTGAATGACACACTGAGTAGCAGGAGATGGATTACACATCTCTTTTATCTGCCAATTGCCTCATAAGAGGACTTTTCCTGCTTGGCACAAATTTAAACATTCACAAGCATTGCCTCTTAAGGAGGGCTTCAGACAGGTGCCTGCCCACATAACAGGACAGGTCTTCCAGACTACATGCAGTCAAAGAATTATACCTCAGTGGTTAAGCAACCAAGCAAAGCAAAGTTCAAAGTGAACTTAAAGCAACTAATGTACCTGTGGAAACATCAGACAAATCAGTACAATGTTCAGACAGTCAAACAACAGTCAATAAGCAACACACAATCCCAATGTACAAAAAGTGTAAGCCAAAGGTCAAACTCAAATGAGTTAACATCAACCTACAAAACACACAAAGATTAGTAATCAAAGGCAAATATCAAAGCTCAAATGATAGAGCATCAACAACCATGGAACTTGGATGTTCAACCTGAAATCAAAGCTCAAATGTGAGAGGCAAACCACTAGGTCAAAGCCTAGGGTCAAAGATGGAGAAAAAATTCAAAACAGAAGCTGAAAATTAACATGAATCAACTTCAAACACATCTTGAAACAATCCAAAAGGTCTCATATCAATATCAATTACCAAATCCATTTCATGATCAATTGAAGTTCAAGGCAATTTTAAAGCTCAAATGTGACCAACCAGAATGAAAAATCTTAATTAAATCAGAAATGATTCAAAAAATTCCAAGAAAATTCATGAGCAATCACAACATTCATATCAAGCATCACACAAAAAATCAGGACATTTGGAGATCATTTGGCATGGCAAACATATCACATAAGTTGAACATCAAAAGGTGTGACACAAATTGTCACACCAACTTAACATGATCATAAAACAGATATGACACATGATAAAAATACCAAATCAACACCAAAATGTCAAGCAAAGTGTCTAGTTATAGCATGTAAAATTTCAAACTCATTGGTTCAAAAACCAGCATTTCACAAAGGATATAGCATGGCAAGGTCAAATATGGACATGTACTCAAACATCCTAGCACCAAAAAGTATCCAGCCAAGCACAACTTTTAAAATCATGATGATAAAAAAGTAGACAAATCAAGGATCACAATTCAAAAAACCTGGTAATTTTTGGATGAATATTCAATTAGATATGATTTTTTGAAGATTTGAAATGAAATGAAATAAAGTGTGACAAATAAAAGAAAATGAAATGAAATAATTTATTTAATTTTTGAATAATGGCGCCAGCAGCCAAAACGCTGCGTTCCACTTATGTGGTGGCAGCCAAGCACGCGGTCAAACAAACTGACCAATCAGACGCGTGCATGGGATTTTCATGAGCCAATTAGAACGCTAGCCCTAACAACACATGCAGCAACGCTTTTCTGTTGCCTAAAGAATCAAAACCGTGGCCTATGCTAAATCATCATCTTCTCCAATCGTGCGCTCATGAACAGTGGATGCATCTTCATGCATCAAGAACTTTTGTTCCAGAAATTAAAATTGAACACACTAATGCGTAGATCCTTCAATGTAGAACATGAATCTAATAGCAACTAATCATGAATCATCATACACAAGTGGAATCGAGCAAATCAATTTTCATGCACCAAACTTTAATCAACCCTAACTTAATGAATATTGCACTAAAATTCATGGTTCAAAGCTCAGGTTAACCAGCAAACTTAGATCTACAACAATAGCATAAGAATTTTAAGAATTAGAGAGATCGATTTGGTGACCTCTTGAAGTGCAGATCTGGAATTCGTGTGATTCAGGCCTTGTGATGCTCCAAACTTCCTCTATGCAGCTTGTAGAGTTGATTGGATGAGAGATCAAAGCTTAATTGCACACGATTTCAACAGAGTTTTGATTCACCATGGATGCCTTCAAGCTTCTAGCATGAACAGAACAAGCACGATTTTGCTCCTTTCCACGTCTAATCTTGCTCAGTGATACTTCAGGATGATGAATCAAGCCAAAGAAATGGATGTTGTTTGAAGAAATTTGAAGAAATGGTGAGAGAGAATTTTAAGAGACTTGGATCTAGATCTGAAATTATGAGAAGCTAATGCTGAAAACAGTTAGAGTTATGCTTATATACCTCCTCCTAATCATGTTTAATTAAGCTTAAACCAATTTGCAAATGGAATTAGTGAGTTATGGAGTGTTTTGGCAAATGTGATTTTTCACCCTATGCATGAAATGCATGGTGAATAGTGCACAAAAATCTGTTTCATTTCCACTTAAAATTTGATTTTGGAGCCAATGGTGGTGGTAGAATGTTCAAACAATGCACCAATTTTAAATTCCATGTTTTCCCTCCAAAAATCCAAGGAATTGGCAAATGCTCATGTGATGATAATTCATGTCATGTAATGCATGATTTGGAAACTAGAGATCATAAGGAGAAGAATGCAAAAAGAGCCATCCAATTTGGAGTTATGGTTGAGAAGTTATGCTCATTTGAAGTTCCATGTACGCCTTGTCAAGTTTTGATCACATCTCCTTAACCACACATGAGAAATTGATGATCTTGGACTTTTTGGAAATGGGAGACAAAGATCTACAACTTTCATGTTCAACAAAATTTCATTTTAAGCCTTCTTGATGATGTAATCTGAAGTTGAAGTTAGGCTAAAACCTTTCCATTTTTGGCAAATTCAAATTATAGGTCACTTTCTATTTTTGGAAAGTTTTGACCTGACTTTAAATTCTTCAATGTTGATGTTTGAAATGTCAAATGAGACTTGTTTGAACATGAATGAATTATTTCTAATCACTTCCCACCTCCAAATCCAACAGTTGACTTGGCAGTTGACTTTTGTAGTTGACAGATGACTTGGTCATGCACAAATGATTTTGAGCCTCAACCTCTTGATGAAATAACTCCAAAATGAAACCCTAACTTATACAAGCTCAATAAAATCACATGATGATCTCCATTTCAATAAAGACCTCATCTCCTTGAAAAACCCTGATTGGTATAATGCAACTGATTAGGGTTGACCAGAGGTCAAAACCCTAATCCCAAGGAACCTGATCAGAAATAATGAACCATGAAGATGAAGATGTACCACTTCAACCAAGATAATACTCAATCTCCTTGAGGAATCAAGAAACCCTAATTGAAGAGCAACCCTCAGATGATTAGTGACCAATTTATGAGACCCTCAGGCTTGTATCTCTTAACCTCTCCATCTTCTGAGAAAGACTTAGGAGGATGACTTGCTTATTTCACATGATATACAAAGATGTAATGCCTAAAGTCCTACAAAATGAAATGCAATATGCTAAGCTAGTCCCAAGAGAGGAGGGCAAATTTTGAGGTGTTACACTTGGCTCTGGATTTTATCTTTTTGCAAATGTACGAGGTATTCCCTTGAAGATAATTGGTCATCATTATGACAATGTAAGAAGGAATACAAATTTATTGTTTTTTGGTACCTGTTTGAGGTATTCAGTGTGATCCTTGATGCACGGTTCCTGATCTTTGTGATGCAAGGTCTCCCCCGAAGTTTATTGGACGTCACTAAGGTCTTTCCCGACCAAGGGTCAATTTCCATTCCCCTCGTCAGGTGAAAACCTGATCAAAGGTAGACTAATGGCCAACCTACAACAACATCTGGAGTAGATAGCTAGAAGACATGGTGGGAATTGATTTCCTCTAGGGAATTGATTTCTTTATCCAAGGGTATAAACACCCTTGAATTTATATAGGGAATTCATTACTTTAGCCGAACGTACAAAGCGTCTCCGACAACACCCATGACTTTATGTAGGAAATTGATTATTTTAGTCAGACGTACAAAGCATCTCTGACAAACCCCTGACTTTATGCGTATTGGGCATCGATATCTTTGGTTATGCCCCTGATTTCTTGTTTCCATGCACATTTTATAAAAGAAAAGTTTGCCTTAGAAAAAATCACTTTATTTTCCTATGGATAGCGATAAGTGCATACAAATGCTAAATAATTTAAACATAACATTCAATATGATTGATGAGCAGGAAACATAACCAGGCGGGTTGGCCTCCGCTTATTTATTCTCTCCTTATGGGCTCTTAAACCATTTTTTTGGAGGGTAGATTCCCATCCTGCTGAGTTGTCCAATGAAGGAAATGATATTGAGCTCCATGGATATGTCATTTCCTTGATCTTTTTAGAGAGCTTGGTATATTCTCTTTGCTCCCTCCAAGTCAACAAAGATGGTAGTCAATTTTCCCTATAAGTTATGGTATTTAAGTTTGAGATGGATCAGTGAGGCAACAACATCTAGCATGACCATAAAGGGTCATTCCAAGATGAAATTGTAGACACTCTTGCAAGGAGCAACAAGAAATTGAGAATTTACTACTCGAATGTCTTCTCCACTGCCAATGGAAACTTTTAGTTCCATATATCCCTAAGGACGATTTGTGGTTCCATTGAATTAGAGGTTCGAGCCTTCATATAACAACAAGTTGCTTTGGTCCAGGTCCATTTTCTTGAATAACACTAAGTACTTGATGTCACAGGAACTGCCACCATTTATTAGGATTTGAGACACGTTAATATTCCCAAATACGACGATGATCGCATGGGGAATATGTGGTTGCTTACTTGTTGCTAAGGCAATAACTAAAGCTTTTCGTGCAACAACGAGTTTGGTAGCCTTAGATCCAACCATCCATGTTTAAGGTAAAAATTGATGATCTAAAAATCTTGAAACAATGAGATTGAAAATATGCTAAGTGGAATCAGAATACAATAGATATTTGTTTTCGATTATGAGTACCTTCTCTAGTGATCAGAAAGAGTTACGGACTAAAAAAGTTGAATACTTAATAGAAATTTATGGAAATCATGGGAATAAAGAGCCGATTCCCACAAACGGTGTCACTGTTCCATTATAGAACTAGAAATGAGAAGTTTACCGGGGGTGACGGTGGATCGTAGCCTCCGACGTGGTGGAGTGGGGGGATCTGCAAGGTTAGCACTCTAGTGCTCAAGTCAGTATATGAAGAAAAAGAACAAAATGAAATTGTATTTGAAACTTATTACCCCAATAATGAACTAGTTATTTACTTGTCGTTCTTTGTAGATTACCATTGGATGTGCTTTATGATTGAGATCTCTTAGGATTGTAAGAGTAACTATCTCTAGTATTTTTGAAGATTCGTGATGGAATGGGACATTTATCAAATTGTAGGCCGAGTCGGTATGACTGACTTAGATCGTCCGGGGTCTTTTTGAACAACCTAAAGCACAAACCATAAATCTTCTGTTTCTCCTAATCAACACATCCAAATATGTTACCTGAGTAACCACTAGAAATCTAACATTTGTCAATGTATTGAGAAACAATATTTTTGTATCACATATTAGTGAAAACAAAGCAAAACGATATCTCTCTTTTTCATCAGGCCAAAGATCACATCTTAAAACCATCTTTTGCAAATATTGTTGAGCATTAGAAATGTATTTTTATTTATTCTTCTCATTAAGCAAAGTATATAGGACATTGTTACATACATTTTTTTTTCAATATGCATAAAATCTAGATTATGATGCAGTAAATTAAACTCCCCATATGAAAGCTCGAAGAATATACTTATTTTATTCCACTACTTAGATTTTTTTCTAGATTTTTTTCTATTACCATATAACATTTCTCCTTTCCTAAATGTAACATCTAGATCTTTTGTCTACCTTAAAATGTCATATCCTGATATTTTTAATGGTGGATTTTGTTCCTATGTGTTTCCATCAAAACGAATTCGATTTAGTCTAAATCTATGATTTCTGTTCAAAAAATAATGATGAATAATAAAATGGAACTTTTAATAAGATGACATGAAGTTATCTCAAAAATGTGAGTTGGCCAAGCCAAACATGTATGTATGTTCCAACCATACATATTACCAATAGCTAAAAATTCACTAATTGTCCACATAAGAGCTACTCGCATTCTAAAACTTTCATTAATTGATACATTGAATGTTACCATACTGTCTTTCAATTGTTCCTTTAGCTCATTAATAAGAGTTTGTAAGTAAACATCTATATTATTTCAAGGATTCAACTTTCCAGGAATGATCAATGATAATATCAAGTAAGTGTGTTTCATACACATCCAAGAAGGCATGTTTTATGGGATCAATAACACTGACCAAACACAATATTTAGAATTCATGGTCCCAAAGGGTTGAAACCATCACTAGTAATTCCCAAGCGAACATTTCGATGATTTGAGGCAAATTTAGGATGAATTAAATTAAAAGTCTTCGGTGCTTCACCATCCCTTGGATGTTTTAATATCCTTTTTTTATTGTTTGAAGCATGCCATCTGATATGCTTTGCAGTCTTAGAACACAAGGATAATCTTTACAATTTTAAGTTTAGGGGAAAGTAACATAACACCTTTGTAACTTGCTTCTTCTTCATCTTAGAATTTCATTGAGACATGCATAGGTCTTGGTATAATTAAGACCAACTTTATTGATGGTTTTGTTTGCCTCGTAAAATGAATGGGGTAACTTTGCTTGTTGAAATGCGTCTCTCAATAAATATGTAGTAAATTCAAGTGTTGTGTAATTGCTTCCATCTTGCAGTATTTGGCTTCCATTATTGATAAAATCATGAAAACCACCATTATCAACCCTTGCCCATTCATTTAGCACGTACTTTGTTTCTACCATGTCTGATTCATCTAAATTAGCAACATCTTGCCTATAGTTACGAAATGCATCATTAAGCATTGTTTCCATTAGATTCTCCAATTGAAATGTCTCATACACAAAGTATTCATTTCTAGAAGACTCTCATATGACATAGTTTTTGGGGAATGGTTTTCATAGTAAGTGATCCCTAACTACACTTTTAGTTCACTCTCTCAAAAACATGCACATGGGACATGGACATTGTATTGTATCTCCCACTAAGAAGTTTGCCCCCTAACCGAGAAGAAAACTAAGGTTCTGATGTTCGACCACATATCTTAACATCCTGCTCAACATATGTACCCTCGGTACAAAAGAAATAAGTACTCTTCTTGGAAATGTCATCATTATGGAAGATATGGCCATATATGGCCCTATTGCTATAGACTGTATGGATATCCTAAACCATATAGTCAACAAATGTTCAGCAAAAATAAAGGCAAGAAAACTCAAGCAAGGAAAGTTTGGGAACCTGAAGTATTAACCACTAGTCTCATAGTTCACACGTCTCTTAGAGTTTCGTCAAAAGAAGATTGATACTTTGATAGTGGATGTTCTAGGCACATGACATGAGAAAGGAACTATCTAGAAGAGTTAAGATCATACTCCAATAGTTATGTTACCTTTGGTGATGGAGCAAGAGGAAGAATCAAGGGTATAAGCAATTTGGTCTATTTAAGCCTACCTACACTTGATGATGTGCTGGAAAAAGTAATAATTGCAAACTTGATTAGTATAAGTCAACTATGTGATCAAGGTATGAATGTGATATTCAATGAATCTAAATGCATTGTTTCTAACAAAGATCAATAAATGTTAATGACAAGATCACGATCCAAAGACAATTGTTATTTGTGGGTACCTCAAAACAAAAGTTAGCGTTCAACATGTTTGATATCCAAGGTAGACGAGACCAAGCTATGGCACCAAAAACTTGGTCATCTCAACCTCAAGAGTGTGAGAAAGATCATATCTAAATATGCTAGCAAGGAATTCCAAAATCTCAAGATTGAAGAAGGCAAAAAATTTGGAGAGCGCCAAATAGGAAAGCAAACCAAGATGTCCCACAAGAAGCTACAACATCTTACCACCTCAAAAGTTCTAGAGTTACTTCATATGGATATAATGGGACCTATGCAAGTAGAAATCCTTGGTGGAAAAAGATATGTCTTTGTGTGTATGGATAATGTTTCAAGTTACAGTTGGATAATTCTTATTAAATAAAAATCTAACACTCTGAATGTCTTCAAGATGGTGGGATATTTCGTTCATCAAATGCATTTTGAATTTTGGAAGAGTCTTGTAAGAAGTATCATATATTATCTTGGCCTACAAGTAAGCAACTAAGAGACATTGTAAATCAATTATTATCTTATAGGAAGTCTCACCTGATGCTAAGTGTTGATTAAGAAGAGATGCAATAGTCATTACATTGCATATATAGATGCACTGGTTTGCTGGCCTGCTATCATTGTAGTTGACATGCCATATGGATATTCCCTACTATTAGTGGGCATTGTAAAATTTGGTAGAAAGGAAGGTCTAGGGTCTCCTACAATAGTTTGTGTAACCCTGGGAGTAGTTGGAAAACTAGTTGTTTGTGGTGGTGGAACCACCACTTCTAATAATGTTGTTGAAACTAACATTTGACTTATAACAAGAGTGGTTACTCCAAAGGACGTTGAAGTTCACACACCACCAACCTTCAATTAGATTGGTTATTCTTGTACATCAAGAGCATTGGGGAAGGGGAGATTTTTTTAACGTTGGACGAGCAATCTCAATAAGTGTTTTACCACTCCTCATACGCATAAATACCCATACATTGAAAACATTTCATATATTAAGAACATATAGTAGAAACATACATACTTTTATGAAAAAGCTTAAATTTATTGCACAAAAGGGTTCCACTGGGCGTGCCAATTTGCTTTCCGTTGTTTTTGGTAAACAATCACAAGTTTTAATTCACTTACAAGATTAAACTCGAAAAAATTCTAGGACATATTGTGCAAAAGAGTTTGAGAAAAATATGTTCATGCTTGGAAAATAACATTTGAATATGAGATACTTGGATAAAATCTTCAAGAAGAAAGTGCATAATTGCTTGAATAATAAAATAAAAATAAATCATAAACAAAATTAAGTAAATTGCTTAAGTTAAAAGGTGGGACGCATATTCGTACAAATTCATTATCTCTGTAACTTGGATGTTTGAATTCTATAGAGAGTAATAATGAAAATTGTGAACCCTGGTTATAGAGACTAAATCAAATTATATACAAGTACACGAGTAACCGCCAATAATGGTCAAATCTCCAGTATTCGACACGTATAATATTACATGGTCTTTTGTCCTCTATATTGCTTACACGTGTCTTCAATCTTTGAACTGTTACAAAATTGTCAATTCTATCGAGAAACATTCCCAAGTCCTTCAACTGCCTCTGTTGAGAATCCTTAGTCGAATCTTGTAATCTTTTTGGCGAACCATGCTTCAGTTACTTGTATCTAGCTTGTGTATTTATCTCACACCTTTTTCCTGTCAAATATGCCAAATCATTGCAAACCTTTTCAAGATTCTGAACATGTTTTGAAGAGAGAATTATCATAATCTTATGGATATGTTCATGAGATTCTTCCAAACCATGCTTAGTAGGTTTAGGTACAACTTGAGCCAAAAATCACAGGCTAACACTCGATAAAAATCTCTGTTTGGTCTGTGGTCAGCTTGTATAAAACCTTAGTTCGGTTCAGATGATAGCCAACTCAAAACTCCATCATAGTTTGAGATTAGTATGTGCCAAATTATAGTTTATCTTGGAGAATAATCGCCTGAAGATATATTTGTTGTTTGGCTTAAATACTAACTGATCGAAGCTTTATTCGTTGTTTGGTTTGGAGACTAACCCATTCAAGCCTCAGTTCGTTATTTGGTTGGAAGTTGCCTGAAACTTCATTTACTCGTATAAAAAGGTCTAGAAAATAATGGGTACTTTCAAGATTATTTCTTGGGGAGAGGATTAGGTCACTTCTTTAAACGAAACGTCTGTAAATTTCTGGTGTAGTTATCCCATCCCTTATCTTTTTTGTTTTTCACTTAATTTCTTTACTTAGAGTTTGTGCTGCATATTCAAACATTTTTTTGATAAAATGTTTTCAAACTCTGATTTCGAAAATGATTTTATTTTAAATCAAGGATTTCAAACCTCCATAATTCACCCTCTTTTGTGTATGAGTCACATGTTAAACAAGTGGAATGAGAGCCCAACTCCTATTTAAAGACTAATCATCTCAAGAGGAAGATGACTTCCAAAAACTTTTTAACAAAAACGCTTTTCTAAACACACCTCCATGGTTCAATGGTGGCAAGTTTGGATTATGGAAAACTAGCTTTAAAATATTCGTTTAACATGTGGTAGAACCTTCGAAGAATCTTTTTCCAACAAATAAGGTGAAATTTGCTTGAAAGCTTCTCACGGAGAAGATGGCAGTGAGGTAAAAGAAGTTATCATACAAGTAATTATTTAAATTAAGTGCTAAGATAATCGAAGAAAATGATAAAATTAAATAGCACAATCTAGATGTTAAACACTATTAAGTCTTTATAAAGTAGTAATGAAACATTGAAATATGAAATAGCCAACTTTAGAAACCAAGCTAATATTTGTGAGACTTGTGTCTCAATGAAAAAGGAAGTGAAATATTTGTATGAAAACCTAAGTAAATTTACTAATGGGAAAGAAAATTTTGACCTGATTCTATCCCGTCAAAGGCCTTCCTAGAATAAAAATGGATTAGAGTATAAATCCAGTAGACCATATAGGAAAGAGTTTAATAGGAAGAAAGTGAATCTCCATATCTATAAATGTTCTTACTGTAATAGATTTGGCCACATAGATCCATTTTGTTTTGCTAAATTTATAAGTCCTAAAGGTAGTAACCTTAGACCTCTTATAAATACTAATGCACCAGGACCCAAGAAAAGTTTGGAACAAAAGGTGAAAACCTACTGTGTTTTGTAGAGATGCTTTGCAATAATGCGTATTAAATAAAGTTATTCAAAGAAACTTATACCTTTGAGTATGAAAGAATTTTTTTATTATACTAATACTTATGATCCAAGGATGTTTTCTAATGTTATATATCAATGATCATGATCAAAACAAATGTTCGTTGAGGATGATCTCAACATTTATGATTTATGATGATTTGTTGACCTATTAGTAGGTTGAGATGATAAATATGTAATGGATTTATCTATCTCGTGTGTTTAACCAACTCTTATATCCAACAATTCATAGAGAATAACATATGACAATATATTGGCGTTCCCTTAAAAGGGAGAGGTTTTATCAAGATTACTTGATATTCAAGGTAGTATACTTTTTAGAGGTTGAATAATAATAAAAACTCATATTAACCCTAGAAATAAGCGTTTTATTATTTTCTTATCATTTTAAAATTATTATTACAAATAAATTGAATGAGCTCCTAGCCTTTTTCAAGAAAAGGGTTCAAACAGAATGAGCAACGATGCAAAAAGTAGTGTGCAAAAGTCAAAAACCAATCCAATGCCCAAAAGTACCAAGGAGGCTGAAAAATAAGGAACTAATCGATTAGATAGCCTACACATTTCAAATTTCATATAAAATCAGATTTATTCTTTATTTCCACGTAAATCAAATTAGTGCATTGATCGAAAACATGTGAGATCATCAAAATCATCATGATCTAATCGATTAGGGCAAACATATAATAGATTAGATGACCTGTTTTAATAATACATGGTTGTCATATTTTTTGAGCCAAATCTTCAATGATTTTGTGAGGTTTTTTCACTCTCAAACTGCTAGAAGGAACACTATAATTTGGTAACTATATTCCCTTATTTTGCATCTTATTCTTTTCTCTCTTCTTCTTTTTTATGTCTGTGAATTCTACTTTAGTATTCCACCATCACCTTCATGACAACTAAGAGGTTAAGATTTGTATCTCATTCTTTTTTCACTGATAATTTATCATCTTAATAACAAGAGTGGATATTCTTTTAAGACTTTGCAAATAAATCTGTCTTAGGAATTCACAGTTAGGATGATGGAATCTTTCAAGAATATGAATACTTCACGACCTTTGAATATTTGAATTTAACAACATTCATATGCGGGCCTCCAAGAAAAGTGTATCCATCCTTAGTCAAGACGTTCTTTTCAAATCTCCACTTCACCAATGGAATAATCTACTATGAAGCAAGAAAACACAATATATCTCTACCTTTGGAAGATTTTATGAACATTTTGGATCTTCACCATGATGAACCTCTCTTCTAGCCAGATAAACAAGGCGACAATTTCAACAACAATACCTTTGCATCCTTGTTTCAGATAAATCCAAAATCTATGGTACTCTTTCCATTCACGGTTGACTCTATGCGCCTTGACACCTCTATGATTCATTATGTGGCAAATGATATACTATTTCAAAGAAAAATCAACTTTAGTCACTTAACTAGGCGTGATGTTGCAACTGTGTGGTTGGTTGCAAACAAAACTGAAACAAACTTCGCAAGTGAAATGATACAATACATGTTATGGAGAAAAGGAAAGGATTTTGCTTACCATATGGTGACTTAATCACAAAAATCTTGGAACACCTAAGCTTCAAACTTGGAGGAGAAGATTACATGGAAGATGTAACAAAAAATAAGAGAAGCATCATTAGGAATGATGAGGTATGAGATCATTGATGGAAAAATAAATCAAAAATCCTCTGAATGAAATAAAATTAGAGTGTAACAACAAGAACAAGAAACACCCTTGAATTTAGAAGATTTTGACTATGGTGTTCCCGAAATTCCCTCTGCTAAAAACTTACTTAAGGACATAATAAAGTGACTAAAATGGACAAATTAGAATACTAACTTCTCTGGTTTTGACTCTACTCAAGAGTTAAGACATTTACCTACAGGGATGTTCATCGGTGATGATGGGGGTAGTGAAGAGCAGTCTCACTTATGTGTCTATTAGCTTTTTAGTGTGTTTGAATTTCTTGATTTCCTACATTTTTTCAAACTCTCGTAATTTCCAGCAACCTGGATTCTAGTCTTTTGAATTAATAAAATAATGTTTCCCCTTAGTAATATGTTTGACTACGTGAGCCGTCTGACACAAGTGACAAACACATAAAACTAAAAAATAGAGAACCTATCGTTCTCTATAAAAAATAAACTAAAACAACAAAATCTACTTGATTAATCTAATAAAGATTTTTAACAATAAAATAAAGTCAAGTGTAAAGAGCTTGAATCTCTCACAAATAGTGAGCTACCAACCACCTCTTCAAAAGATGCATTGCCATCATTAAAAAGGGGGAGAATATGAATCTATGTGCTTGCAGGCATAATCAAGAAGTGATCTAAGATGTTATATCTCATGGATAGCAAGACTCAAGAACCAACTTCCAAGCATTGATGTTGAATTGGTTTTGATGATGACAATGCTTGAAGTGGTTTTGATGATGAAAAATCTTGAAGTTAAACAACTACTAAAGTTTGCTCAAGCGGTTAAATATGTACAAGGTGATTGATCAAACTATCTTTCTGAATCAAGATAAAGATTTGTATTTATAGACTTAAAGTTTATGAGCATTGTTTATCTTAGATGATGGCAACTAATACACAAATATCTAAAGCCTTATCAAGAGGTTGGCATATAAAAGAAAAAGATTTTATGACCTTTTATGACTTGCGAATCATTTGGCAACATATATCAATTAATTAGTTTCCTTCAAATTAATTGATCATTGGTTAAAAAAAGGAAAGGAAAGATATTTAGCCATTACACCTCATTAAGATGTTATCCTAATTTCTTATGGCGTATTTTTGAACTAACCAAATTGATTGGGTCAAGAAGCCAATCGATTGGCAAAGACAAAATTTCCTAGAGCTTTTCTAGCCGCTCTTAACTCACTTTACACGACTTCAAGGTATTTTTGAAAGTGTTTTCCTAAGAAAAATAAGTTTTAAATAAAGTTTATACGTGAGTGTGATTTAGCCATGCACTTTCACGAGAATGCCTTTATGATTTGCAATGTGTTCACTCAAACTAATTGAGGCAGGCTTTCTTATACTCAAATATTTGTCATGTGCTTCATCCTTATAGATACTTGCCCGAGTTTACTTTGAGATGGGGATTTAGTTATGTTCCATTTAGTTTCCATCATTTAAGAGGCAAGTTTATCAAATCCTAATAATCTGGTTTGCATCTTTAACCATTTAAGCACTTTATGCTTGACTTTAGTTGTTACCACTATCTAGGGCATGATCATCTTTAATAATTATCATCGTCAAAATCATTTTCTATGACCAGCAAAACAAGGTTCCACATTATCCCCCTTTTTTATGATGACAACGCACCTTTCAGGGATATGTTAAATGAGAATAAAAAATGGTTGGAGTAATCAATCTCCCCTCAATTAAGTAGAGATTATACTCTACCTTTCCTGAGAGTATAATTTCCCCTCTTTGTCGAAATCAAAAAGGCGGGTAAAGATACATTGCGATAAATTTAAATATGAAAACATGAGAAATTAAACATTTAGGAAAGGGGAAAACATTTTCTTATTAATATAAATTACTAGGAATTCAAAGTACAAGAAGGGAGATTGTTGAATTTAGTAATTGTAGAAAGTAGGAAATAACATGAATTCAAACACATAGGTAAGACTATTATATATCAATATCATCATAGAAGAACATGTCTTTAGGTAGTTGTGTTTGGTTTGGGATGAAGTGTCGGGTTATGAAGTCAAACTTATCATTAATCACATTTATCTTTCCAATTATGACTTTCACCAGATCCTTAGTTGTTGGCAGTTGAGGAATAGAGTAGTCGAAGTCATCTAACCCAATAGGTGCTTATTGAATATTTTATTTTCCTTTCTTATTTTAAGGAGGATTTTCAATTATTTTTTCATTGATCATCTCAAATTTCATTGATGGTAGGATTGATTCTCCTATTTTAGTCATTTCTTCCTTGAACTCTTCATCTTCGAAATTGTATCCAGTATCTTCCATCATCCTCGTAACCAGATTTCCATATGGAAGCAATACTCTTTCTTTCTTATTTTCCATCATGTACTCAATTACTTGTTCTTCCAACTTCACCTTAATTTTATTTTCTATTAACCGTATCTTTTCTACATCAACTTGGGTTATGAAGCTAAAGTTGCTTTTTCTTGGAAAATGTATGTGATTAATTACATAGTGAATCATATGACTCTCAGGGTGGATATATCCAGTGGTGAAGGAATTTGGTATGGTGAGTGATGGCTCCTTCATAATATAGGATGCAACGAGCTTGTGATTATATCTATCTACTTTGTCTATGGGTTCGACGATGGTATCTTCACGTGGGAGATTTAGAATCTTTCCAAATTCCTTTACTAATAGAGTTATTCTATGCATTTTAACTTTAATTTAAAGTATTCCATCTATGAGTTGAAGATTTAAGTATAACATATTGACTAAAGATGAATATATAATTTTGGAGGGGATACAGAGGAAGGTGGATATATTGAGTTCTTCGAAGGTTTTAAAAACTTTTTATTCCTTGAAGTCTTTTGGATCTAGGGTGTGAATTCTTACAAGGGATCAATCGAAAAAATCTCTGAAAAATCTTATCTCTTGTTGTTTGGTAGTGAAGAAGTCAGAGAAAGGGTTGGTGGAAAAGTTTATCTTTTGGGGAGCCATGATGATTCCGCAGAACAATCTCACACTTACAGAAAATATGCAATGAAAAAAGATGAAGGATGAATACCTATTTATAGTGCATGTTCTGACGATTTCCTTTTGTATTTTTGGAAAGTGATTAATATAGATTATGCTGATTGGGAATCAAGGTGAAATCTTTCCAAAACACGAGTGTCAATCAATTGGCTAATGAATCCAATTGATTGGTGAATTAAATCTCTCAGGATTTTGTAAGTGTATCATCAATGCTGACATTTTCTTTGCTTGGAGGGAAAGTTTAGCTTGGATATGATTTGAAAATAGGCGCACCAAGATTTCCCAATCTATTGCCACAATGTCAACCGATTGGGCTTTTGCTGTTTCACCTCATTGGTGCATATTTGGGCCTTATACTGAATTTTAATTGCTTTTATGCATCCCCGTTTAACTTTATTTCACCTCCTTTCTAAAAACACTTATAAACTCATATTTTTTTGTTAGTAAAAAAATAATATATCGAGATGAGAAAAAAATACAACCACTATTTAAAAGGATTAATAAGAGTTTTTTGATCATTTAAACCTTAAAATAATATGCTACCTCTCATATCAAAAGGCTATGATAAAAACTTCCCTTAAAGAGAAACACTAAGCATATTTTGGTATGTCCTTATCTATTCAATGTTGGATGCGAGAGTTGGTATAAATGGAAAAACGAACGAGTCCATTACATACATGTCTACTCAACTAATCACTAAGGATCATAAACCTTGAGATATTCTCAAAGAAATTTGCTTTGATTAATGTAATTGATATTTGCCATTACCATAAATTCTTGGACTAGATACTTCATACATATTGTATACTTAGAAGTATACTATTGCTTTGTATAGCTCCATTGATAATCATTAGAACTTCGAGCTACAAAGCTTACCTGCAAAATAGTAAGGTTTTACCTTTGGTGCCCACAACTTCTTGGGCTTAGGTGCATTAGTTCTAGAAGATCTAAGGTAGTTACCTTTAGATCTTTTCAATTTGTCAAAATAAAAAGGCTCTAAATGACTAACTCTTTTACAGTGTGTGCATTTATAAACTAGATGATTCTTTTTCTTGTGATTTACACCTTTACTATGTTTTATATCCCTTTTAAATCCTAGTCCATTATTATTTATGGAAGATCTTTGACTTGATAGGATCAAGTATAATTTATCTTTCCCTTGGATAAACCTGCCTAGGGTCTCACATAAATCAATTACTTCCTTTTTTAGTGAGACACACTTCTCACATGTTTCTTTTGAATTTTGGATCTTAGTCATTTCTATCTTGAATGTTTTAATTATTCCTTCAAGATATCATAAAAATTCCTTAAGACCTGAGGTGCATTCATTATGTTTATCATTTTCTTTCTCTAAATGACCGCTCATTCTAAATAGTTGTTCGTAAGATGGTTTAGTTGATAGAATAATGTCTACCTCATAGGATGCCCTTAAGAAAACTTCATATTCTTAGTTGTAAGAAGGTTCTTTTATATTTCTCCCTAAGGTTGATGTCCATCCTCTCCTTCTTCATTCGTATATCGACGAAACTTCTTCTTCTTCCCCATTTCTTAAATAAGAGGTTCCCTCGTTAGATGTTGAATCTTCTAAAGATTATTCAACTACTGAATATGTTCTTTCAAAGGATTCTATCGGAGTTGTATGATAGGATTATGATAAAGTTGATGATTCTTCGGCTTTTGTTTCTTCATGTTTGAGTAATTTAACTAGTTCATTCAATTTCTATATGATCTCCTTCTTTCTATTTTTTTTCCTGAAATTCATGAAGGCTCCCCATCTTTTAATTTAAGATTGAATTAAATTTCCAATTCTTAACTCTTTGGGAGCTTTTAACACTGGAATAAGCTATTGAACCTAAAATTTGGTTTTATACTAGGCTAACCAATAACCTTTGAGATTTTACCACCAGGCCGATCTCGAACCAAAACAAGCTTTTAATAACGGGCTAAGCTTTAACCTAAACTTTGTTTTATCATGAGATAACCAAGAACCTATGAGATTTTATCCTAGGTTAATCTCGAACCTAAACAAGAGATTTGGTCATACAAATTCCAAACCTAAGTTTTTTACGGGTTTAGCTTCAAACCCAAACAAATAATCTCTAAGTGGATAAAATGTTCAACCAAGGTATAAACAAAAGTTCCTTGGTGAACTTACAAAACTACCCTTTCAGAATTACAACTTCCTCACTTGGAAAATGACTTTCTAAAAAAGCACTTCGGCTAAAATTCTCAGTGAGAGAAAGTAAAAAAAAGAAATTTTAGAGCATATTTCTGGATGCTTTTGAAAGTGGGAAGGGACATCTACTTATAGGCTAGAGGATGGCGCAAAAAATGGAAAATATTTTATTGCCTTATATGACTTGCCAATCGATTGATAACATATACCAACCGATTGGTTGCTTTCAAATTGATCGATTATTAGGTTAAAAAGAAAAGGAAATATATTTAGACATTACACCTCATTAAGATGTTGACTTAATCGCTTAGGGCATATTTTTGAACTGACCCAATCTATTAGGTCAAGGTGCTAATCGTCTGGCAAAGACAACAAAATTCTCAGAGCTTTTCTAACAGCTTCTAATTCATCTGGCGTGACTTCAATGTATTTTTTAAAAGTGTTTTCTTGAGAAAAATAGGTTTGAAATCAAGTTTTATGTGTGTGTGATATAGCCATGCACTTTTACAAAAATTCCCTTATGCTTTAAAATGTATTCGCTCAGACTAATTGAGGTAGGACTTTCTTATACTCCAAGACTTGTCAGGTGCTTCATCTTTATAGAAACTTGATTGAGTTTACTTTCAGATGAGACTTTAGTTATGTTCCATTTAGTTTCTATCATATAAGAGTCAAGTTTATCAAACCATAATAATCTGGTTTTCATTTTTAACCGTTTAACCGCTTTATACTTGACTTTAGTTGTTATCACTATCTAAGGTGTAACACCCCAATTTTTTATTTAATTATTTTAATTGAGTTTAAAATGATTTATTTTGTTTTATTTAAGTGTTAGAATGTTTTATTTGATTTAATTAGTAATTTTGGGAATTATTGAAGTGTTGGTAGAATTATTAAAATTATTAGAATTTTAAATTAATTTTTAAATAATAGAAATATAATAAAAATTAAAGAGGGAGACGGAATTTCTGAGAAATATGGGGAATAAAGTGAATTAATAAAATAAAATTAGCTTTTTATTTAAATATGAGAGTTGGGAGATATATGAGTCAATACATATTTTGGGTGGAAAAGAGGCACAATACAGAGAAACCTAGAAGAGGATTTTAGAAGGAATAGAGAGGAAACCTCATAGCCAAAACTTCATTGTTGCTACAAATTCGAGATAAGGGGGGAAATTATTCATGTATAGGTGTTTAAGTAGATGGATAACAAGGATTCCTTACCCTCCTGCCTTCTTTTCTTCCTTTTTCTATGTGATTATGTTTGTGGCCAAAGAAGGTTTGGGCAAAATCTTATAAGGCGGTCGTTATGATAATGCTTTTCTTTTTGTACTTGATCAATTATTGACTTTGATTTGATAATTTATGTTTATGTCTCTTGATAAGGCGAGAGTATAAATTTGTGATTTTATTTTTGTTGATTTCTATTATTCATGGTTAACCTGTGTGTATTAAGGCGATTAAGACTCAAGTAGGCGAATCATGTGAGATTGATTGAATGAACGATAGTTACGCCTTATGATAAGGCGAGAGTTGAATTGATAAATTATATTGTTGCCTTGCGATAAGGAGAAGGTTGAATTGAGATTTTTGTTCAGACTTTATAATAAGGTGAGAATTGAATTAATTTTGTTGTTGCCTTGTGATAAGGCGATAGTTAAATTTTTAAACTCTGTTGATGCCTTATATTAAGGAAAAATCTAGTTGATAAAATATGTTGTTGTTAATCCTAATTTTTGTGCTCTTTTCCATGGCTTTGTTTATATGTATGTTTTTGGGACGATGAAAACTCAAATAGGAGAAATAGGAAAGTTTTGGAACCGTTCAATAGAGAGATAAACACATAAAACCGTAGATAGATATAAAAGGAGATTGACCGTCTTGTTTCATGCGTAACTTGAGTTTTGTAAGTCCACTTGAGGTGTTGTTAATTGTATTAGAAAGATAGCACGATAATATTCATGTGAAAGTGAGGAATTAGGTCTAGGGGCGCTAAAACAGTAGCAGTTCTCTGATTTTTATACCAGAGACATAGTCAAATTGTAGTCATATGTTGGTCATCTTGTTTCACGCGTAACTTGGGTTTCACAAGTCTGTTTCAGATGCAGTCAGTTACGTTAGAAATAAGATTTAAAGATTTTTTAAACCAGAGAGTTTCATAATTTTATCATAAGTATATAATTTTTGGTGCTATTTTGAAATCATACATTCTATTTTAGAGTTTATGCAGGAAATATTGTGATATGGTTGAACTGAAACGAATAGAGCTAGAGTTTCGTAACTCCGATTGAGATACAATTAATTAAGTTTGAAAGAAAGTTTAAAGAAAATTTAAACTGGATAATTTTATAATTTTATCACGAGTCTATAATATTTGGTGCTATTGTGAAGCTAGACAATTATAGAGTTAAGTTTAGAGTTTTGGGAAACCCTTTAGCAATTTAAGGAATTGAATATATTTATAAATAACTTGAATTTGAGTTATTTGATATGTTTGGAGTTGATATTGAAGTATTTGAAGTTCTTAGAGTTGAGTTTGAGGTATTTGATATTTTTAGAGTTGAGCCTAAAATGTTTACAATTGAGTTTAAAGTATTTGACATTCTTAGAGTTGAGTTTGAGGTATTTGATATTTTTAGAGCCAAGTTGAATAAAAGGGGTTGAGTTATGAGTCACTTGATATGTGTAGAGTTATGAGTAAGTTATTGAGTTATGTTGATGTGTTTAGAGTGTTACGTGTGTCAACAGGGTTAAGTTTTTGAGTTATCTAACATGTTCGGAGTTGAGTTGATGAGTAGTTAAGTTAAGGTTAGAGCATGCTTTGTGACTCATAATCCTTGAATAAAAAGTGAAAGAGTTAGTCGTAAACTGTGTTGAGTTATGCGTTGACCCTGTTGGATGCTTATGATCATGTAGTGCTATTTTTACCCTGTTGGTGAGTTTTGTTGAGAAATTATATAATTATAAATATTGTTGAGTTGTAATTATAAAACTCATCATGAATTATGTTGAGATGCATAGTTCATAGAAGAGATACTGTGGTGTCTTTATATTGGTGATATTTATGTTAAGGTGTGTAGTTCAGAGAGGAACTACTATGATGGCCCAAAGAGGAGTCAGTGATGCTTTTTGCATTAGTATTGTTTTGTTGCATTTCATGCATCATGTATGTCAGAGATAGGTGTTCGGAATTCGGTCCAGATTCGAATTTCTGGTTCAGAAGTGGGGACCAGTGACAAGTCTGGGACTTCAGTCCAATGACGAATTTCAAGTTTAAAAGTGGGGACCTGAGATGAGTTTTGGTTCAGAGAGGAACCAGGTTCAGAGAGCAACCATCAGTGGATGGATAAATCAGTAACATAACTCTAATATCTAAAACTTGGTACCACATGCATTGAAGTAAAGGTGTTGTTTGCATTGTATACATAATTGCACTGATGATTGATTATTGTTGTGAATGAATCCATGTGATTAATGAATAATATGTTTAAGTTGTCCTCGTTGTTTTATACACCCTTAATATTTATGAATGTATTCTGACATCCCGTTTGTTTCTGGTGTTTAGATTTATGTATATGGTGCAGATACTCAGGTAGAGACTGAGGGGCCTTAGATGTTGCTTGTGTGGAAGAAGACTAGTGGCCTTATCCATTTATTATTTTTCGTGTCATTTTGTTACCTTGTGTCGCTCTGATAGTGTAACACTTGTTGGGGGAGTTTTTCAATAGGGAGCATTGAACATTGTGGGACTTCTTCTTTTGGAGCAACATCTTTGTGAGAGACACACCACATATTAACCCAAAACCTTAAGGTGATAGGTGAGTGGGTTCTCTCACTTATAAATACTCAACTCTCCATATTTTCAAGCAATATGGGACTATTATCCATACAAATCACACTTGATACATTCTGAACACTCTCCCTCAAGTGTGAGTCTACAATGTTTCCCCTCAAGTGAAAGCTCTTCTTACTTCCATAAACTCTTGTACCGCATATAATGTTTCTTATTCACCATACTGGTGCCGTTGACACTTTTCAATGAAACGTTTCTTATTCACTACACTGGCGTCGTTGACGTTCGATACAAGTAAGCCCATCTCTTTCTAAAACCAGACTCTGATACCATTTATTGGGGGAGTTTTACACTAGGGAGCATTGAACATTGTGAGACTTCTTCTTTTGGAGCAACATCTTTGTGAGAGACACACTACATATTAACCAAAAACCTTAAGGTGATAGGTGAGTGGGTTCTCTCACTTATAAATGCTCAACTCTTCATATTTTCAATCAATATGGAACTATTTGTTAGTTGAGTAGCGCCTAAGAGGGGGGGGGGTGAATTAGGATCTTTGAACTCTTTTTCCGGTTTATGAAAAAATTTGTTCTTTCTTTTCTGGTTATGTTAAGCGATGAACGGTAAAGTGCGGAAAGATAAAGAACACGGAGAAATATCCTGGTTCCCCTCACAGATCGATAGTACTCCAGTCCCATCTGAACATGAAAGAGATTTCACTATCTGTTATGACTTGTACACGACAGACACAATCACCAAGAACAACCTCTTGTGATTCACCAAGTTGATATGAGAACAATCCTCTCAAACTCAACTCTCTTGCTTCCAACAATCCTAGACAACAAGGTGTTTACAAAACACACAATCTTATTTTTCAACAATTCTAAAAATAAGATATGGATTACAACAATGGATAAAATGTAAAGTTTGTAGTATAATGATCACTCAAAGTGATATATCAATTTGCTTGATCTTCTCTTCCAATGAAAATAATTCACAACACAAAAATATTAGATTGCTCAAGAATTTTCTGTTTTGAATGATATGAAAATATGCAGAAAATATCTTGAATGAAAGTTTAAAACAATAAGTGTGAATTCTAAAAATTCCAAGAGATTGATTGGAAGAGGTAAAATTTGAATTTGAAACATCATCTATTTATATGCATATAACACCTCAAATGAAACATGGTAATGTTCTGAAAGAATCATGAACAATTGTCAAAGATGAAATGAAAAGATTCCATGAAATGGTGCATGAAGAGGTGTATGAACAACCACTGATTTTTTAGAAACGCGCAGTGGTAAATCGATTTACATAATGGATAAATCGATTACCCTGTTGCAACGTTTAAAATTTTTCAAAATCTTTCAGTGGTAAATCGATTTCCCTAAGAGGTAAATCGATTTCCCTAAGACGTAAATCGATTTACCTAGTAAAAAAACTTAAAATTTCGCTTCTGGAAAAGTAATGCTCCAGTGGTAAATCAATTTCCCTAAGTGGTAAATCGATTTACCTAAGTGAAAAAAAATTAATTTTTGATTTTAAAAAAATATGTAAGCTTCAGTGGTAAATCGATTTCCCTTATAGGTAAATCGATTTACCCAGTTTGAAAATGAAAAATACGATTCTAAGACATTTTCCATGCACTATGAAAAGTTATGCAATAGCCATATGAATACTTGAGCATCTAAGACTTTAGTGAAGGTAAGTATTCTCATTATACCTTCTTGAAGTTAAAAGCTTAACTTCTTGAATCAAGATGATTTATCATAGAATAAAATCTTTGCCTTCTTGTTGCTTGGAGTTTTGTCTTCATCAAAAACATTCATCATAGAGAAACTTGACTTCACACTATTATCCATACTACTCACACTTGATACATTCTCAACAACACTTGGGTTGAGATCATTTAATTGTTTTATTTTGCGGGTTGTTATGTTACCTAAACCAATATTTTATTGAGTTAAAATGATTTCTATTTTAATGAGACAATTAAGTTGAAACATATTTTTGAGTTCCACTGCTTTATTCTAAAATTTTGAGAACGATGATTTTATGAGAGAGATGTGACACCCTTTGTTGAATAAAAATATTTATTTTGCATGATTTTATTTAAATAAGAGTTTTGAGGTTTATGATGTTACACAAAGCATGATCATCTTAATATTTGTCATCATCAAAATCATGTTCTATGACCTGCAAAACAAGGTTCCACAAAAGAAATTTAGTCTACCAATGTATGAACTTTCGTAAAATTATTTTGTTATTATATTCCCATAAAGTAAGCATATCACTAGTTAATATAAATGCCGGACTTCCACTATAAGATCCTTTCTATCCTTAGAGGCAATATCAACGTTGGACTTCTACTAGAAGACCTTTTCCGTTCTCAGAGACAATACTAACGATGGACTTCCACTAGAAGATCCTTACGGCCTTTAGAGGCAATATCAACTTTGAATTTCAACTAGAAGATCATTTCCTTTCTTAGAGGAAATATCAACGTTGAATTTCTATTAGAAAATCATTATCGGTCTTAGAGGTCATATCAACACTGAACTTCCACTAGAAGATTCTTGCCGCCCTTAGAGGCATTATCAATGTTGGACTTCCACCATAATATCCTTCTCTCCCTAAGAGGAAATTTTAATGATGGACTTTTATTAGAAGATATTTTTTGTCCTCATAATCAATATCAATGTTGGACTTCTACTGGAAGATCATTGTCGCCCTCAAAAGTAATATCAATGTTGGACTTCCACTATAAGATCCTTGTCTCCCAAGGGGAAATACAAATATTGGGCCAATACTAAATAATTCTCAGGTTTATTCCCACTCACAATTAACCCTCATACCGGATAATTAAGTATACCAGATCTTTATTAAGAAGCGAGACGAAGGATTCAACTTAAAGTCTTGCCGGAGGGACTCAACTTAAAGTCTCACTTGAGGGCTCAACTTAAAGTCTCACACGAGGTACTCAATTTAAAGTCTCACCTGAGAGACTCAACTTAAAGTATCACTTGAGGAATTCAACTTAAAGTCTTTCATGAGGGACTCAACTCAAAGTCTCGTCTGAGAGACTCAACTTAAAATCTCTCTTGAGAGACTCAACTTAAAGTATCTCTAGAGGAACTCAATTTAAATTCTTGCATGAGGGACTCAACTTAAAGTCTCACACGCGGGACTAAAATTAAAGTCTTGATTAGGGGAATCAATTTAAAGTCTCACACGAGGGACTCAACTTAAAGTCTCACATGAGGGACATAAATTAAAGTCTCGTATGAGGGACTTAACTTAAAATCTCTCCTAGGGGTATCAACTTAAAGTTTCACATGAAGGACCTCAAACTAAATCACTTCGTCCTTTACAAGACCTTACGCTCGAGCGAATGTGCACTCAAATAGTTCTCTTTCGCCTTATAGAAGGTAAATTAAGGGAGACAAGATAAGCCAGGGCGAGTACGTAGCTGACACCATATGTTGCCCTAGATTGGGTTCTGGTTGTCCATTTATCACAACACGTGTCTATTATGTGTAACACTCGCCCATTGTTAGCATCACATGCCCCTTGTTGAGTTTGGTTTAAACCACCCATCACCCATCTACGAAACACGGGGATTGACTTGTCTTTAGGAACTATTGGTCGAGAAGCTCATTCAAAGGGGAAGTCACATCCTTTGGAAAAATATGTAATAATAATAGTTTTCAAGCTCATGAGTAGAGAGGAATAACCACCCTTAGGTCCAAGAATCCAGACACAATATATTTCTATAAATACCTTAAACCATGAGTTTGAGGAGGACATTTATTCACCCACAAATCATATTTATACATAGTTTCTCACCATTCCACGTGAATTTTCTCTAACACCAACATCAACAACAATCTTAAAACTCTCAAACAACCTTGCACAATAAAAAATTGTCACTCATTATACTTTTAGCAAATACAACATCTATATATTTTTAAATAATTTCATTTGTCTTTCTCTTGCAAGATCTTAAAATGAGAATTAAAAAAAATATACTACATCATCAATGATAATATAATGGATGATCATCAATGATAATATAATGGATATGAGAATTAAAAAAAATACCTTAATATAATGAATAGAAATTAAGTTAAGAGAATGTGTGAAAATATGAAACCCATCATGTAATTTAAAATAAGGTGGAAGCTTAATACTCCACGAGCTAACAACACAAGTATAAGAATCATCATCAATGATAATATAATGGATATGAGAAGTATACGTAAAATATTCATGGTTGAAATATCATGTGTGATTAGTGACTCTGGCTTCTTATGCATAAATTAGGATGACTCTGAGAATGTTTGGTCATAAAATGAGATAGTGACTCTGAGAATATTTGGTCATAAAATGAGATAGGGAAATCATAAAAATCAGATGCATAGTGGTTGGCAAGGAGAATATTTGTACTCTAACCTTTAATTAATATCAATATCATCTATCAACCTATTAAAAATCAATTGAGTGTGGATTTAATTGAAATACACTCACAGTTTAAAAAGATTTTACAGTAGTTAATCCTAGATGTTGGATATTGAAATAAGTTTGAATTTTATTTTAAAAACTTATAAAGTAATGCAAACGGATAATGGTGATAAATCAATCAATGTAAATCTTTTTATACTGACATGACACATTAATTAATCCTTTTTCTAAGTTATTTTTTTAATTATAAATTATTTTATATAAAAAATGATATTTAAATAATTAAGTAATATTTATCTTTTATATTCTCATATCTTATAACAGCATCACATGTGACATTTATTTTTCAATCTTTACAAAATAAATCATAATCAAATATTATATCCCCTCTTTCTCTCTCTTGATTAAAATTTCAAATCTCTTTCACATTTATTTTTCTTATACTTTCTCTTTCATTTTATTTTGTCTGTATTTATTTATTATCACTAAAAATATTAATAATCTATTTTTTAATTAAAATAAAATTAATAATTTATTTTATCTTACGGATTACTATAAATATAATATCTACTTTATTTTAATTAACCATTACTTTAATTTGATAGACGAAACTATTACTTTTAAATATTTTTTTTCTTTCTTCATCTCAGAGTTTTTTTTTGTATAATTATTTAATACAATTAAATTTATATGATTATTATTTATTTTAAGATTAAGTAAATCATTTCAAGTTTTGCATCTGTATTTAAATACATTTCATATCTTATCAAATAAAATCTAACGAGTCATTATCATCACAATGTCTATTTTATTTTAATCAAAAAATTTCCTTGATTTGAAAGACAAAATTCTTATTTCTAAATATTAAAATTTCTTTTTTTTTTCTTTCTTCTTCTCACGATTTTTTACATGATTATTTAATATAATTGAGTTTATATATATTTTTTTATAATTAAGTAACTCATTTTAAATTAAGTAATTCATTTTAAATTTACATCTATAAATAAATATGTTTTATATTGTATTAAATAAACTTTTAATTTCATAAGTCATTATTAACACAATATATATTTTATTTTAATCAACTATTATATTAATTTAAAGATATAATCTTTATTTATAAATATGAAACATTCATTTTTCTTTCATCTCACGTATCTTTTTTTTATTTTATATTTTAATATAATTAAGTTTATATAATATTATTTATTTTAAAATTAATAGTTAATTTTAAATTTAGATACGTATTTAAAAGCATTTTATTTATCCGTACGGCGGTACGGATATCTCGCTAGTTATAAGTAAAATGTATTTATTACATTTTAATTGAATAATTAAGATATTTGATCGATGAATCGAATACCTTAGTAATACAGTAAATTTTAGATTTTTATATTATAATATTGATTGAGAAAAATACATTTTTGTGTTATATTTTCTTCAATCTGTTTTGTAAAAAGAATTTAGATTTATTAAATAATTAAATATCTGATTTATATATAGATTAAATTTGTTAATTATTTAGTAAATTTAAAATAAAATTTATAATAAGAACTAAAAAAAAGTATCTAATTAAATTTAGTATAAATTATACTTTTGATTTTTTTAAATTAATTTTAGGTTTTACTATGGTTTGATACATTTTATTTTCATTCTTTTGTAACTCTTTAAATTATAAAGTATGTGAAAACTAATAGAATAATTCAAAGTTTAAATGTGTGATGAAAAACCGTGATAGGGACTTCAAGCAATAAATATTAATATTATAATAGTTGAAAACACATAATTATTTATCTAGTTCGAGTAAACTCATATATGTTTAGGAGAGAGAGTAATTTTTTAATTCACTATTACTTCAAAAGTTATCATAAGAGATTACAATATGAGTTAAAAAAATAACTTTTAAAATTCTTAAACCAAACCCTATTTTCTACTCAAATATTTCACAAACTATCTAACTCTCAATATAAGAATCACACACATCCAAATTATATAAAGTATTTTTCAAATCATTTTAATAACTCAAGCAACTTTCGTGTCGGGGAAACATATTCATGATCACATCCTTCTAGTTTATGAGTTGATCAAGGGGTACCGTAGAAAATGGGAGCTCCTAGATGCATGCTCCAAATGGATCTTCAGAAAGCATACGACACTGTGGAATGGAGTTACCTAGAAGTCATATTTAATAAGTTGAGCTTTCCTCATTAGTTTATTAATTGGATTATGATAACTGTTACCAATGTGTCTTACAGGTTCAAGATTAATAGAGAACATACCAACTCTTGAAGGTTAAGAGAGGTCTTAGACAAGGAGACCCTCACTCTCCTCTATTATTTGTTATAGTCATGGAATATCTCTATAGAGTGTTACAAAAATTTAGGAACAACCTCAACTATAACTTCCATGCCAATTGTGAAAAGTTGGGCGTCATCAACTTAAGTTTTACAGATGATCTCCTGCTTTTTGCAAGAGGCGACACCATATCTATTGAGTTACTCATGCAATCTTTCAATGTTTTTCCAACTCTAAAGGGTTAAAAGTTAATCCTATAAAGTGCAAGATTTATTATGGTAATGTAGATGACCATACCAATGAGTTTATCTTATGGCTTACTACTTTCAGTTAGGGACATTTATCTTTAAGGTATCTTGGAATTCCTTTAACTAGCAAAAAAATTTTATTTGTGACCCATTATTTAATTTTAGTTGATAAGATGGTAGCTAAAATTAGACATTAGAGTAATAGACTCATTAGTCTTGCTGGTAGAGTTGATAAAGATTATGCTATTTGCTATAGCCAATTTTTGGATGTAGTGTATTCCTCTCCCAAAGAAAGTAATTAAAAATGTTGAGGCTGTTTGTGGATCATTTCTTTGGTCAGAGGGAGAAAAGATCACCAGAAAATCTCCCGTAACTTGGGACAAAGCTTGCAGTCCAAATAATCAAGGAGGGCTCAATATTATTTCCCTAGTGACGTGGAGCAAATCCAACTTGATAAAGATGTTGTGGAACTTATGTAAGAAATCTGATAGCCTTTGGATCAAATGGATCCATTGCTATTATGTGAAAAATGAAGACATCATGACAGTTCCTATTAGAAACTCTTGTTCTTAGATCCTTAAATCTATTTTGATGATAAGGCAAGAAGTTGGTCAACTGTAGAACTCGAATAATATTTTACAAGTTCAAAACAAAGAAAGCCTACTATGATCTCAAAGCTCAACAACCAGTGGTTCCTTGGAGGAAACTTTTCTTCAATAACCTAGTTAGACCAAGAGTCATGTTCATACTTTGATTGACTTGTCATAATAGACTAGCAACTAATGAGAGACTTCAGAAATTTTCATTAATAAACTATGATTCTTGTTGTTTTTGCAAGGAGTAAGAGACTCTAAATCATATATTTTTCTCTTGTGACATCTTGAGAGATATTTGGGAATATATCCTTAAATGGCTGCAAATAAATCACAACCGTATGGGTTGGGGGATGAACTCAATTGGATGATTAATAGAAACAAAGGAAAGGGCAGCAAAATAGAGATACTCAAATGTGTTTTTAGAGACATTGTTTATGAAAGTTGGATTCTTGGAAACTATCATTATTTTGGAACCCCTTGGCCCTAAAATAATCGATAAAGTTTTGTAGAGGAGTTGAATGAAAACAAATCTAAGGCATTATATTATTAATTTGATGATGCCTTAATTTTTTCCTCCTCCCCTAGCTTGATGTGAACGGTTGGTTTGGCTGGATCTTCGAGATCGCCTTGCTTTTGAATTATTTTTTGGTTTATAAAATAAAGTATTTTCTTTCAAAAAAAAAAAGTATTGTCGATAAAGATTTAATTATAAATCAACAAGTTATATTTATTAAATTTAACTAATATAATGTAGGTAAGAATTGAATTAGTTTACCCATATGAAATTAATTGAACATTTAGTACAATTAAAAGAAATAATAATTGAATAACTTTTACCTACTATTATTGTATCTTTTAAAAAAAAAATTATTTATTAGTTTTTACTTATTTTTATTCTATCATTTCTTTAATAATTTTTTACTATAGATTTAGTTATCATTTTTTTACAGGAATATATTTAGTTACCATATATAAAGTAAAGCTTGAAATTTTATAAAAAAAAAATCAATTAATAATATTTCTTTAAATAAAAAGAACAAAAATAAATAAACCATCAATAATATATATAAAAAGACAACTTGGATCGATATTAAGACTATACAATAAAAAAACAGACACATTTATATCATTCTTATTTAATCAAACAACTAGTAGAAGATGATTTTTGGTCTCTCTCCTATTAGTGGACACTTGATTGAGAGTGTGTTGTTTGTGATGTGAAGTAACCTTAGAGAGAGTGTGAATGTGTTTATGAAGCATGTGATAGGGGGGGTGTACCACGTGAAGTGGGGTTCACTCATTGAGGGAGAAACGACACTGACACACACTGAAACATTATTAATCAATTTGAAAGACGCAACATACTATGAGAAACAACTTTTGAAAGTTTTTGTAGGTTAGTTTAAAGAGTTTTTAAAAAATGTTTTATATTAAAAAGGGTTAAATATGATTTTTTCATCTTTATAAATAATTTATAATTCAATTTTATTTTTTATAAAAAATTATTCGAATAATTATCTTTTTAAAATTTTCCATCTATACTTTTTGTCAATTTTGTTTGTTTTCTTTAACAGAAACTGATGTAGACGTGCATATGACAATTAATTTTTTTTAAATGGTTGAATAATCAATTGCCATCTCTTTCCCTCTCTTAAATATTCTCTCTTCTTTATGCCATTGTGATAGAATTTCATTTTCAGTCTCTACTTCGTCTATTGTTGCATTAAATGTATCATATTACTGGGTTTGCAATTTTGTGACATCAAATAGAAGATTTTCATGTTTGAGAGAAGGAAAAATTCATGCTTTTTGATGTGGTCCCAACTAGGGCTGGACAACGGGCCGGGCCGGGCGGTTTCGGGCCCAAAACCCTCACCCAGTCCAACCCACGGTTCATATATGAAGGCCCATTTCCGCCCAATATCAACACGGTTTGGACGGGTTCGGTTTGTGCGGATTGCGGGTTTGTTTTAGCGGTTTATTCGGGTTAAAAACAAACTTATATATGCAGTTATTACCACTTGCTAGTCTTTCAATCTATAGAGCATATTCCAAGAATCAAGTGTACACAAAATCTTATAAAACATCACAACTGAGAATTTTAAGAATGCAGCCTAATGAATCCATTAATGTACGACAAGTAATTAAACTCAATCTTACAGACACACAACTTAGAGGAAAGATGAGTGAAATGGAAAGCAGAAAATAATACATAGACATTGAGCTATCAACAACTACGTGTTTAATGACTGTTTAAGCTCTTTAATCTTCTGCTGTGTCATTTCTCCTCTCGAAAAATCAAAAACCTTCACTCAAAAGCTGAACAACCATTTTTTAGGTTAGTCATTGACATTGACATAAGAAACATAATTTAATGAAAAGTGAGATAGACTTACTTTCAATATAGCCATGCAATTCTCACAGATTGTTTCACTAGTTTTAGCTGCCGAGACAAGATCAGGAATAAAGCTTCGCCATCTTGCTGGCCACTCGTGCTTCAAAATCTGCGTGTGAGACACCCACCATTACATAAAGCCTTTAAGTACAAATTGTCCTATTCAAGACCTCTGACAAAGCAAATTCAGTTACACTTTCGCATGAACAAGCTTTAACTTCAAGCATAATAGCAAACAAAGTGATGTTGCAAAACACACAAACCAACTACATAAAGCCCATCAAAGTGTCGTCAAACTTCCAGTTCTATTAAGCTATCATTTCCATCTTAACGCTACAAATGTTTGTGTCTAAGTCATTGTGTGGTATATTATTATTGAGCAAAAGACAAAACAACAAATGTCCCCAAAATGCTAATTTTGATAAACTTCATATAATAATATGATAAGATGCAGAGATAGTAACTGGTTTAGTCATATACTTAGTTGTAGCGAGACATAACATAATAACCACAGGACATAAGAGACGGAGTGAAGACGAAGTGAAACCTTGTCAGCATGTCAGGGTCAACATCTTCCCATTTCACCTCTTCAATAATTTCCACAATATGCTTCGTCCTCTTTTTAAGCTCTATCGATTCAAGAAGATGCAGATCAGCACTCAAAAATGTGCCCTCGTTAATATGACAAGTAACCTGTAAAACATATATGCTAAGGTTAACACAGGGAGGACTTGCAGAGATTCTTTGAAAAACCCAATCAAATATGAATACACACATAAACAACTGAGACATAAAATATGGCAGGAGATAAAGACAGATTCACCCTTCCATTAGTAAATATAGTATTGACACCAGATTCAGACCGAAGGGCTGTATTGTTAGACCAAACCTGTGTATAGTGCACAGGATTACAGTCAATTCTAGGAAGGTTCTAGATTCTGTTAGATCTAACTTGTGCACTGCGGCACAGGATTAGAGTTAGTTAGAGGAATGATCTAGATTCTGTTTTTCCTAACCTGTGCACTATGCCCAGGATTAGATTCCTAAATAAAGTGGTGATTCCCAATGAAATCAATGAAAAACAAAATATTCCAAATAAAACTTAGTTATGAATTCTCTGAAATTTAACAACTACTTTAGATATGTTACCCAACAGATCAACTACAACTGACCTGAAAACTAAATTCATGAAGTAATGCATTTTCATCTGGCTTCAAAAGCTTCTCCAGAATATCAAGAATAACCTTCATGAAACTGCAGATAACATTTTAAGATCACAGTTATATTTACTAGAATCAAGATATTAAAATAGAAACAGACAGTAGACAATACCTGTAATAAAATTTAGGCTGTAAAATTGTCCGCTCTACAGGTGTATCTAGATCAAATTTAAGTAGTAAGTGAGTGATATTTGGAGCCGGCCTGCTGATGTTGTCAATTAGAAGCTGCAACATGTAGAAGGTAGATATAAACAACATTTTAAGATGAAAAAAAGGAAAGACAGAAAACAAACAAATGCAAGGAGTGAAGACGAACTTGCAGAATAAGAATGCCCAGATCATCATTGTTATTATTATTATTATTATTATTATTTTCAACATTCTGAGATTCTTCTGACCGTGCCTCAAGGCAGGCTGCATAATCTTCTATCAAGCTGTTTGAGGCATTAGATTTTAGCAATAACTGAACAAGCCCAACCATACGAGAGCTGCACCCAACCAATGACACTCATTAGGCTAAAAGATAGAAGAATATTTAAAAGAAATGCAAATCAGTATTAACCAGATAATTGAAGCCTTGGCGAAGTAACTTAATCCCACTCGCTAAAGTGATGTCAATGGCAAAAAGATGTGTCACGGGCTTCAAATCATCCATTGCTGCATTGGATAAAAACAATCCAAATGATAAGACAAAAGACCAGTGGGCAGTCTCTTCTTTAACAACTCCAGAGCCTTCACCTTCTTCTTTCACTTCCCAAACGGATGGAGTGATGGGGAAAAAACTTAAATATAAAGCAAAATAAAACCTGTAGAAACTTTCATAGGCTCCAATGGCAACCAACCAATAGGCATTGGTAACTTTCACAGGCTCATATATATAGGTTATGCATGACTCCAAAAAATAAAAAATCATAGCCTAGCTATTTTTCATGCAGCCATTGAGTAGTGATATATATATATATATATATATATATATATATATATATATATATATATATAGATCATGCATGACTCCAAAAAATGCAAAAAACATAGTTGACCTGGAAAATTGGACAACATAAATATTAGTTAACAAAAATAATAATAAAGTAATAAGTAAATAATGATATACATACATCCATTACAAGCACAACCCGAAGGTTGTGGCTGAGACTGTGATGATGAGACACCTGATACTCGTTTTGCTGCTAAAGACATTTGTTGAAACTCTAAAATAATTAAATAAACAATTTTGAATAAGGCATAATTATACAACATTACATCATATTTATTAGAAATTCAGTAATAAATTTACCTGTTACAATATCTTCTGAAAGCTCAAAATCTTCCATGAGATTCATATCTTTGAAATAGGTAAAAGAAGGCCTTAACCAATTCTGGGTGCAAATTAAAGCCTCGGCCATTTCAGCAGTTAGAGAACTCCTATAGGTTTCTATGACTCTCCCTCCTGTGCTAAAAGCACTTTCAGAAGCAACAGTAGACACTGCTGTGGCTAAAATATCTTTAGCCATTGTAGATAAAATAGGATATTCGATTGAATTACGTTTCCACCACACAAGAATGCCAAAGTTAGGATCCCTTTTGACACACTTACTAGAATTATACACCTCAAGCTCATTTTGTTGATCAATCGAGTCTTGCTCCTCTAAATGTTGCTCAAAAGCATCAGCTCTAGCCATAAGTGATGAACGGGCAGCAGATGCATTTGTTTCATCATTGGAGACATTATTTCCACCACTACCAAGAGGCTGTATGGAATTATGTTCTTGGTCATAAGCTTTCTTATACCAATCATACAACTTTTGTAAATTCTCTTTTATAGATTTTACCAAGTCACTACCAAACTTTGATCCAACTCCATACATGTTCTTAAACGCCCACTCAATGTAACTCAACTTGTATCTTGGATCAAGAATAATACCAAAATATATCATCTTGTTCATCTTATCAGGACTTCCCCAATATCTATTATATTTTTCCATCATATCTCCACCCACACTTGCAAAAAAATCATTTAAGTTCAAAGTAGCTTGCTTTAACTCACAATAAATGGCGGACACTTGGTGAAAACAAGTATGCAAACCCACATTTTGAGAGGTGGAAAAAGTCTTAGTTGCTTCATAGAATAACTTTAGGAAAGCGCTAAAAGCCCTAGCAATGTCCCAATCATCATTACTAGGGGGATTACCTTTTCCAAAGAACTCCCTATAGCTCGACTCTTCATCCTCAAGCTTTTCAAAAGCGAGTTGAAACTTCTCCGCAACCTCTAGCATTAAATATGTCGCGTTCCAACGAGTTGAAACATCAAGACATACTAATTTTTTGCAAGTTATTCCATCAAATTCAATGCATTCTTTAAACTTGGCTGCCCTATGAGGTGAGGACTTAACAAATCTAACAGCATCTCTAACACTAGTTACAGGTAAATGTTTATCTTTCAAACCCTCATTTACCACCAAGTTCAAAATGTGAGCTGAACACCTCATATGAAAACAGTCTCCATCCCCCATTAACCCATTCATATTTGCTATTTTTCTCTTTAGATATGTCACAGCAACATCATTTGAAGTGGCATTATCAACAGTTATGGTTGACACATTCCTAATTCCCCAATCCCTTAACACTTCTTCAATCTTCCTACCTACAGTTTCACCTTTGTGGTTTGGAATTACGGTAAAGCTTATAATTCTTTTTTGATACTTCCATTCGTTATCCACAAAGTGTGCCGTAAGGGTCAAGTAGTTGAGATTTTGTATAGAAGTCCAGCAATCAGTAGTAAGTGCTACCCTATTGCAATCAGACTTAAAAAAGGCCTTTAACTTTTGTTTTTCATCCAAGTATAGCTGAAAACAGTCTCTAGCTACCGTACGCCTAGATGGGATGGTAAATTGGGGCTGCATTACTTTGGAATAAAATTTAAACCCTTCACCCTCTACTGCACTAAATGGCTGCTCATCTAGAACTGCAAAAACTGACAAAGCACTTCTACAAGCTTTCTTGTCAAATCTAGAGCTAACTTGAACCAATTTACCATCTACACTTGGGTATGTTAGAATAGTTTGTGTGGAGTCAGTTGACACGACAAGGGGCTTCTTAGAACATTTTAAAAGATGATGGTTCAAATTAGTGGTGCCGTGAGTCCTAGGGTCACACAAGTATTTTTTATGGCAGTGTTTGCAGGCTGCAGTGGATGCATCAACTAGGTCATCGGGTAATCTAATAAAATGTTCCCAGCAAGTAGATGTTTGCCTAGAACCACTTGCACTAGATTTCCTCTTCTTTATAGGTTGCATAGCTGAACCCACTTCATTAATTGGTAGATTTTGATTAGGCTCACCAGTCACTGAAATAACGAAGGAGCCAATCAAGAACTACCAATCAACAAATAACGGTTCCAATTCATAAAACAAAGACAACAATAGCAGTGCTGGCAAATAGCAGTGATAGCACAGTGCTGACAAATAGCAGTTATAGCAATGTTATAGCAATAGCAGTTATAGCAGTATACATAGCAGTTATGCATAACAGTGAATAACAGTAAATAGCAGTTATGCATAGCAGTTATACATAGCAGTAAATAGCAGTTATGCATAAAAGTTAGTGATTTTTTAACATAACAGTATACATAACAGAACAGTATACATAGCAGTATACATAACAGAACAATATCCACATGAATCCACATTTTTTTTTATAAATAATTAATTTACAAAGTTGAAATCCTTGACACCCAACCCCCCAAATCCACATGAATCCATTAAACTGAAGGACGTGTACTGAAGAATGGCTTAGTTTCGTATCTTGTTTCTATGAATGACAATTATTTAAATATCTCATGTTTTAAATTTCAAATCTAATCATGCATATCCTCATTTTCAACTTATACCATCTCAATGTTTTTTATGACTTTGAAAAATCATGCAATGCACGAGATACCTTCTAAACCAACTAAAACAAAAAGCCAAAGTTGAGGCATATTAGTATAAAAACGCATAAACCTATGCAAATCTTCTAATGCCATAGCAAAATATTACATACTTCTCAAAACAGTGACTTAACAGTCCCAGTTCATATGCAATTCATATTCAAAACAGTGACTTCTCAAAACAGTGACTTAACAGTGACTTAACAGTCCCAATTCTCAAAACAGTGACTTAACAGTCCCAATTCATATAGCAGTTATATAACAGTCCCAATTCATATAGCAGTTATATAGCAATCCCAATTCATATAGCAGTTATATAGCAGTCCCAATTCATATAGCAGTCCCAATTCATATTTCAAAGACACGAAGTCAAATACACTTACAATTGCATTGCTCTTGCTCTAAGACTCTTTCCGTGCTACTTTGACGTTGATCCATCTATCTAAATCAAATATCAATAACATCAATAACATCATTAGGTAATACATATTGTTGCCATCAATGAGATAAGTACATGGTTTTTAGGACAACTTATAAATTTCAAACACAATATAAAACAAGTTGAATACACTTACAATTTAGTGGATCTTGCTCTATGGTTCTTTGAGTTCTTTGAGTTCTTTGGGGCTACATTACAATATTTACCCTACACATCAGCCTAAATTTGAAAGTAGAACAATATTTCAAATTATTCTCCCCAAATTTTACCCTACCATGTAACATGAATGAATGAATGTGGCAAGAAGCATGTAACATGAAAAACAGACAGCAACATCTAAGTCAGAAATACTAAGATAAATCAATATGAAAGTAATACTCCAAAACTAGATTTTCTAGCCTCACAGGAAGTTGTAAACATGAGTTGCTTATAAGATACAGGAAGAACAAAATTGTACCAAACATGAAAGTAATAGTTCAATACTGATGCAAACAGTGAATAAATTGGTGTCATAGAAAGTTTTTCCTTCAAAACAAATTCTAAGACAAAACCCAAACTTTTGCATTACAAAGAGCCCATCCTTAAAATTGTTGTTAATGGACAGTCAAACTGATAAAAATTATGTCGAACCTCTTACTTGCAAGCTTTCCAGGTATCAAACTTTCGGATGGTGTGAGAGGAGAGTTGAAGATGAATTAACAAAACTTCGTATGATGGACAAAACACGACTTGGAAATTATGTACAAAACAAAGAACAAAATCATTCCCAAAAAAAATAAGATAAAAACACAGAATGAAGAATCAAACTTACAAATAATGAAGAACGAATTCAAGCTTTCCAAATATCAACGATGCTAGATCCTTCGAACCTCATTCCGATGGTGGATCAATGGTGGGTGGTGAGAGTTGAAGATAGGGTTTCATGGTGTGAGAGAAGATTTGAATGAACATCACAACTTCATTTGACGGTGGTTAATGATAGTGGATGGTGAGTGATGATGTATATGTGGTGGGTGGTGAGGGTTGAAGCTATGGTTGGTGAGTGATGATGGTGTGCGGATGAGGAGTGAAGAAGAGAAGAGAACAACAAACAGAACAAGAGAAGGACAGTGACACAATTGTACCCTAATCCAAAACGACATAGTTTTCTATCTACCAGGCGGGTCAGGGTACCCGTGGTTCAGTAAAACCTACCCGGACCCGCCCATTAAGAACCGATTTAACCCATTAATTAAACCCGTTCACCCGCTAATCCATCTTAACCCGCCCAATTCTTTTTTTTCTTCCGGTTTCCTGCGGTTTGGGTCGGGCTTCGGATCCTTGTCCAGCCCTAGTCCCAACCAGTGTGTATTGAAAGGTACATGTGGTAAAAGTTGTCATTTGTAGTCCCTCCCCAAAATATGTTTTTTTTATTAAATGTTAATTTAGGATTTATCATTCCCATTACAGTTTGTCGCAATCTATTATTTTACTAAAAATATAAATTTTTATTTTATTGATTATAGGTCTTATGTTGGATTGTATTTATTTACATTTTGATGTTATACAATGTGTAATATGTGTTTAGTATTTTGACTGTATTTGACCAAGTTTGACCCAATTTTACCATATGTGTTATGTATAAGCATGAGTTTATTTAAAGAATTGTACTAGTAAAACGTAAAAGTGTGCGTATTAGGGTTTGCCCACGGCATCGAAAAACCATGTATGGTGATGTTTATGATGGTTTAGAGGACCTGCTCACGTGAGGTGAGAGACTCTGTATATACTTGATGCTTAGGTATAAGCGTGTGAATTATGATTTGTTATTTATTCCGTTAGAGGAGAAGTATATATAAAGGCCTTTGGGCCTAAGGTTTCTTGGGAAAGACCAATGCCTGCCCATCCAATTGTGAATTATTGAATCCCTATTTCCTAGAAGGACATGGTCCACCTAATGACCCTGATCAGGAGATATCTTTTGCCATGTTTTCCTACAACTAGGCGAGTAGAGGATATTGGGGGGGGGGGGGGGGGGGGGCAATGCCTCCTGGAGAGCGACACATGAATGTCGTCTCTTATGGAGGCGGCCAAGCTTTCTTCATTGTTAGGGGTTTTACAAATATAATACTACACAATCCCTATAAAAGGGCTTTTATGAATGGCGAAATGTTTTTTAGACCCTAGAGTGTTGGAGTATCCCAAAGCCCTAAGTTCCTAAGTTTCCATGGTGATATGTGTGACAAACCATTCCAATTAGGCTTTAGGTCCTTAGGCTAAGTTACGTTGGAAATCTCGTGCAGGACGTCAATCAAGTCCTTAGAGAATACTTTAGACTAAGTGTCTTAGGCTAGACTTCAGTCACGTCATATGGGTGAGATATGAATGTTGGGCCCTTCCCGAGGAAGCTCTAAGTCCATCAGGTGAGGAGTTAGTGTTCGCTGTGAATTTTGGCGAACAACCTCTGGTTTACCAAAACTTGTAGAATTGGGTTACTTGCAGGATCAACCACACAAATCCTAGGACATGTGCAGATCTAGATGGTCTTTGAAGATGTTTAGAACGACTTTTGTATCTTTCATTTTGGTTCTCTAAATGTTTTATGTCGAAGAAATGTTGATTAAAGCGTTTAAAGAGATGTAAATTTGACAAGATAAAGTAAATGGCGGAAAATAACTGACGAAATGTAAAGTGTCGAAAAAGAAAGTGCAGAAAGATAATTGACTGGAAAACGTAAAGGGAAAATATAAAGAACTTTGTTTTCTATGAAATATAACTTTGAAAGAAATTGGTGTTTGTTTACACATACATGTTCCAAATATGACTCTTTTCTCTCACACGGGTACTTTGAGTGTTTTCAGGAATTCTGTACAAGTAACTTTTCACACCTTTTTTCCAATAATAACTACCCTATTTATACACAAATAACATAATTGTTACTAATGACCAAATCCTAAAACTGTGACACATGGCTTTCTTCCTTTCGCCAGATGCTTCCACGCGTCTTCTGCCAAACGTCACAACTCTTTTGAATTTGAATTTGTACTTTAAGTCGAAATGACGTCTTCCTTCAGGCTTTTTGTCGAATTGTCGAACCATACTTATTAGCCAAACGTTTATCCCATGTCGTTATTTGTCGGAAGAAACATTTTGTACACCAAATCCCATGGCGTCGAAAACGCATGTATACAAATTGCCCCCCAGCAAAGACGTTTCGACTGTGTTTTCTGGAGAAACAGTCATTTGTTGGCAACCAATGTTTTGATGCCATGTCATTTAATCTTTATTAAATCCAAGTCTGATAATCTCAATTTCCAATGCAGATCCATCATTACACTTTTTCACAATGTCACGTCTAGCCCACGTTCACAGCCTACTACCATCATTTCCTCACATCATGGTCTCTTTTCAACTTCCACCTCTTTATCATTCCCATCAGAAATGGCCACGTGTCCCACTAACATCATTACCATCCTAAAACGTTTCAACATCTTCTTCCTATAAATACCCATAAACCTTTCCTTTAAACCCTTTTCCGCTTCAGATTTCCTTTCTTCATACCCATTTCTCAAGCTTTTCACATTTTTCTGAGAAATCTTCCTAAGTTCTTCCTAGCAATGGCGCCTCAAAAACCTTCAAGCAGTAAACATTCCAAGAAGAAACAAGACTAAGCTTTCTCTCCTGTGCATGATTTAAAAGGACCAATGACGATTGGAAACCAATAGTATGTTCCAGAACCTCCAAATGAGAAAGAAAAAGAATGCATCTATAAATCTCAAGTACTAATCCCTGTTCTTATTTCTGGGAATTGTCATGCTATGTTAGGTCCCCTTCCAAATCCAGAGATTAAACCAGAGCGTTTAAGAGAATTTTTCCCATCTTACTTCCACACAAAACCCATAGGCGCTGGCAGAAAACCTCAACCTAGAGAGGACGTTGCAGAACTAAATGACCCATCGGACACTGGAGAGTTGGACTTAGCTTATTTAAATTACAATAGGATATTTAGAACCTGTCCATGGTCAAAAGACCCTTCTGACTACGTATCTTGGTTAGACAAAGTCGAAAAGGTTAAAGGGGTTTTTTGGAAAGAAGTAGGCATTTTCGACCTTATTCAATTGTCGAGAGTAGGACCCAATATCTGTCCAAATATGCTTTTGGCTTCTCTCTACTTTTGGGATAGTACTTACAACACTTTTCACCTCCCTTGTGGGATGGTTACGCCGACCCTTTTCGACGCAGCAACCATTGTTGGCCTTCATCCCAATGGTGTAGATTTCGACCCTACTGTCCTCAGTGGGGATACCATTGCTTTCGAAACTAGCCTTGCTCCCTATTCCTTATTTACGTCTCATTTTCATGACAAGAGCACCACTGAAGTTTCAGACGTCGAACACATAGCTTTTCTGACTTTATGGTTATCCAAATATGTGTTCTGCTCTCGCTCTCTTCAAGTTGCCAAGAGATTTATCACCATAGCCAATCAGCTTCATGCAGGCACGAAACTATGTTTGAGCGAAATGATCCTGGCGAACCTTTACGAATCTCTGAGTGAGAGTGTACATTTTTTGAAAAACGCCAAAACCCAGGGTAAAATTAACTTATCAGGACCTTTCTGGCTCTTGCAACTATGGCTTAATGCCACTTTTGAGGCTTCTCTCCCTATAGAGCCAGAGATAGACGAAGAGGAAGTAAAAAGCAGGACTGTCGAATGGCCAAGGTTGGTGCAACTAACACCAACTGATGAAGGGATCAGCCTTCGACAAGCTTTCAAAAGCTATGTCATGATGTTCGCCAAGAGGTATCAGTTCACTTCGACCATGGCGCCTTTTGCTGATAGGAAAATTGGACCTAAGTGGTTTACCCAACAACTGCCTTTGGAAATGCAGAAAGATGAAAATACATTTCTGAATGTTTGGGAATCATTCTTAACCCCTAGGCTTCTTTTTTCTTACCGTAACACCACTAAAACTCAAGTTGCTTTGATAGTTTATCAACCCAACCTTGTTTCTAGACAGTTTGGTCTAATCCAAATCAAACCTCGACCTATATTTCCCAAGAAAGGGTCCATCATCTTTTATAATTCACTTCATACTGAAGATGAGGGCAAAGAACTGTCGAAGAAACTGACTGATGATTCTCTCAACATTCGACCAGTTATATTTCGACCATCATTCCTATGCACTCCTGAGTTTGACGAATGGTGGAAAGATTACTACTCCAACAGATTTTTCGACGTAACTGCCTTTGTTACACATTTGACAAATGCTTTCGCTTTTGTGCAGGATCGGACCAAAAAAGGTATTCAAAGACACATTAGGGAGATACAGAGATTACAAAAATATTTTGAAACTGCGTATAGACCTGATGATCTTAGTCGAACCATACACGAAGCAGCAGCTGAATTAAAACGTAAACTGACGGAGAAGTTTGAAAAACTGTCATTGCCTTCAAATCTTCGACCAGAGGCGCACTATGACCTGGCTTTCAGTTGCCATCCACCAAAGTTTCCTCCTCTGCCAACTGCTGAATTTGGGGCGGCCTTCAGCCCTCCATTTCCAGATTGGTTTGTTTGTGGGGACTTTTTGAAAATTCTCCGTCAACAGTACAAAAAACCTGCTGAGCGTGTGGTTCCGACTAAGTATCATCTGGGCGAATACCCAGGACACCTTCATATTGGAATAGAACACGTTCGCGTGGAGGATCCCATTCTTGAAGGTGTTCACAGAAAACACGATTTTTTCTTTTGTTATTCTAACTGTATTATCATGTATCTCTTATACTTGTTTCTGAATCTTCTTTCTTTCCTTAGCTGTGAAGATCCCTGCCAAGAAAGCTTCTGTCGAAGCCTCACCCAGTGTTGCCAGGAAACAATCGACAAAGGTACAAAACTTTTATTCTCCTTATTCGTTTTTCTCCCTTCTGATACTAACTGACTATGGTCTGCATGACTAGGTAAGTCGAAAACCCGCGATAGTCCAAAAGAGAAAAAGTGAAGAGGAGAAAGAAAAAGATAATGTTCCTGCTGAAGAATCTGGTGACGAATCTCCAGAACTAATCCCCCCTCCTCAGAAGAAAAAGAAACTTACAAAGGTCTCTTCTCAGAGATCTATAGTTAAATCGACCAGGAAAGATCTCGCGAGTACCCCCACTCCTAAATTTCAATCGAAAGACACGGAAAGTGGGAGATCCAGCTTTAATACTGAGATTCCTGAGGTGAGCTTCCTATTTCGACAGTATCTATTTACCTTCCTTGCATCTTTTCTCTTCTAAATCTTAGAATTGTTTTTAGGAACACGTGGTTGTCGAAAGGACACCTGAGAAAATTCTGGAGGAAACAGTCCCAGAAGAAGATATCCTCGCAGGTGATCCTGTCAGGCAAACTATAGCAGAATTCGATACTACAGTGGGTGAAACCTCTGAGGATGAATCTCCTCCTCATCCGGGATTAGATGTTGCCACTCATGGTGATGATGCTGACATGGGGGCTAGGGTCGAAGATGATCATGAAGACGAAGCTGCCAAAGATGGGCATGACCCGCCGAAACATACAGAGGCTGAGCAAACCTTAGAACGAAACATTCAACCCGCTCCTGGCCAGACCCGAGGGAGTGGCAAATCAACTGGTTCGACTAGTTTCTCTCACGAGGAGCTTGAAATCTCAAAGTGCAAAGGCTCTTAGAGTATCTGAAGGCTATGCTTAGCGCCCGTTTTAACTTCCAAGATTCTTCTCAGAGCAGTTCGACCACTTCTGGGGCCACTTCTGAAGCACCATCACTTGGCCACATCTTGAACAAAATTAAAACAAAAATCCTTGATGTTGATTTGTTCAAGATTTTGGAAGAGGACTCCCTTGCTCACCTTGACCTTAAAAAACTTTTGAAACAAGTAAATGTCTTGGAAGCTTCTGCTGAGGTTGGAAGTTTTGTGATGGAGATGATGACCCTTATTGACCTGGCCACTGCAGATCTTCTTCGTCAGACAGACCTTACCGATCAAATCTCCTCAAAGTCTAAAACACAAACCGCTGAATGGAATGCTGTTTCGACTTCGACTGACAAAGTCTCAAGGTTGCAAAAACTTTCTGAAACTTATGTCAATGAAGTTGCTGCTTGTGATGACAACATCCAAAAATGGGAGAAACAGATAGCAGCGCTTCAAGAAAAGATCTCCCAAGAGAAAAAATGTAAGGCATCCATTCAACAACCTAACCAGAGCGAGATTGACGAAGAATTGAGGGTGGGTATTCGACATGCAGAGAAAGCCCAGCAACTTAGTCAGGAGATTGAGACTCTCTCTACTCACAAGAGTCTTTGTGATCATCGACTCCAGTTTCAGAGGCAGAAATTCGCCACTTTGAAGGATACTTTTGCCAATTTTAATTTGTAGTCGAATTTATTTAGAAACTCTCAGCCCTTTGAGGCTTTCTTTGTAATAACTTTTCAATGCCATTTTTATTTGGCCCATCTTATCACAATTATGTTTGCACTTATTCTGTTACTACTTTTACTTCCTGCAATATAGGCTTATACTTTTTCAAATACTTGCCATTTATTCTTAGGATTCTCTTATCCTTCTCTATTTCTTCTATTTCGTACGCGCCGTTTGAAAATGTTTTCAAAACCTGGAAAGGTCCTTCCCATTTAGGAGACCACTTTCCCATAAATTTATCCTTTCGATCCATAGGAAGGATTACTTTCCACACAAGGTCACCTATTAAGAAGGTCTTGAATCTTACTTTCTTATTGTAAAATCTTTCGACTCTCTCCTTTTGTCTTCTTATTAGGTCTAGCGCGCGCAGCCTTTCCTCGTCTAAATCAACTAGTTCGTCCATCATCATACTCCAATATGTATCTGATGGGATTTCATGATGCCTTTGCACTCTAACCGACTGCAAATATATTTCGACTGGCAAAACTGCATCATGTCCGTAAGTCAACTTGAATGGAGTCGAATTCGTTGCCTCTTTGGGGGACGTTCGACAAGCCCACAAGGCTTGACCTAAAGTCTTATGCCAATTTCTAGGTTTTTTCCCCACATGCTTCTTAATCAAGTTTATCACTACCTTGTTGGCTGTTTCAACTTGCCCATTGGCTTGAGCGTAGTAAGGTGTCAAAGTAAGGAGCTTAAAACCTGTTTCTTGTGCAAATTTCTGCATGTTTTTACCAGTGAACACAGATCCTTGATCTGTTGTTATTGTCTCAGGTATCCCAAATCTGTAAATTATGTATTTTTGGATAAAGTCTATGACTGCTTCTTGATCCACATTCGCCAATGGTATAGCTTCAGTCCATTTTGTGAAATAGTCTATCCCGACCAAAATGTACCTTTGTCCTTTTGAGGAGGCTGGTCGAATTTCCCCAATTAAGTCCAAAGCCCATCCTCTGAATGGCCAAGGTTTTATAATTGAGTGCAACTCACTTGCAGGGACATGGGGTATGCCTGCGTGTACTTGACATTCCTGACAACCTTTTGCGAATTCGACACAGTCCTTCAGCATTGTTGGCCAATACATTCCTTGTCGAAATAATAGCCACTTCATTTTGCGACCTGCTTGGTGTGCGCCACACGCTCCACTGTGTACATTCGACAAGGCTATGTAGGCTTCGTCTTCACTCAAGCATTTCAACAAGACTCCTTCTGCAGTCTTTTTGAACAATTCATTTCCCAAAAGTACATAACTCAAAGCTCTGTATTTTATCCTTCTTTCTGCTTTCTGATTTGGGTCTTGTAGATAATTCTTGATAGGCTTTCTCCAGTCTGTAATTCCTGAATCATCTATGTTGAATATCTCAAAGTTTTCTTCGTCACTGTATCCTAATCTTATTGACTCCAGATCTGATGGGGACAACTTGGTGGATACGACTCTTCCTCTGACTTCAATGGCTTCTTCTAACTTTTCCTTCGACACTTTGTATCCGGATGCTAGTTGAGCAAGATCGTTCACTTCTTGATTCTCCAACCTGGGAATGTGCCTGAAGACGACATTGTCGAACTCCTTGAGAAGTCTATTGGCTATTACAAAGTACATGATTAAATTTTCTTTCACGCACTTATACTCTTTCGTCAACTGCTTTATCACCAGTTCGGAATCACCCATTATTTAGACTCTCGTTGCCCCCAATTTCAACAAGATTTCAAGTCCAGCGATCAAAGCTTCATATTCTGCTTCATTGTTTGAACACAGACTTTCAACTTTGTACTTGAATTTTGTTGGAATTCTGTCAGGAGAAATAATCAACATCCCCACGCCCGTTCCTTTTTTATGACTGGAACCGTCGAAATACAATTTCCAAGGTTCTAATTCGACGTATTCCACATCTTCGTTTATAGAATGGTCGGCTATGAAATCAGCGACCACTTGCCCTTTCACAGCTTTTAAAGGCAGATATTTCAAGGAGTATTCTGTTAACGCTAAAGCCCACTTTCCAATTCGACTATGTAAAATAGATTTAGATAACATATACTTTATTACGTCGAAATGGGAAGAAATATATACATCGACAGGTTTTATATAATGCTTCAATTTCATACAAGAGAAATATATACATAGGCATAGCTTTTCTATAATGCTATATCTAGTTTCGGCATCATTTAGGACTCTACTGAGATAATAAATGGCTCTTTCGACGCCATTCTCGTCTTCTTGACACAACATACTTCCTAATGTTTTGTCTGACGCCGAAATGTACAATCTCATACTTCTTTTTCTGCAAGGAGACATCAGGATTGGGGGACTAGCCAGGTACTCCTTGATTTTGTCGAAAGCCGCTTGCTGTTCTTGCCCCCATGCGAAGTCTTCCTTCTTTAGTCGAAGTAGAGGAGAGAAAGCTTGTGTCTTCCCACTGAGGTTGGAGATGAATCTTCTGAGAAAGTTGATTTTCCCTAACAGAGACTGCAACCCCTTTTTGGTTGATGGCGCTTTCGCTTCCATTATGGCCTTGGCTTTATTTTCGTTTATTTCGATCCCCTTCTTGTGGACCACAAAGCCTAAGAAATCACCCGCCTGCACACCAAAAGCACATTTAAGTGGGTTCATTTTCAAACCAAAATTCCTCATCCTTTCAAAGGATTGTCGAAGATGATCTATATGACTTTTCCCTGAAACAGACTTAATCACAATGTCGTCAATATACACTTGCATGAAAGTTTCGATAAAGTCATGAAAGATGGAATTCATGGCACGTTGGTAAGTCGCTCCAGCGTTCTTTAAACCAAAAGGCATTACTACCCATTCGTACGTTCCTATTGCTCCAGGACAACGGAAAGCCGTTTTAGGAACATCTTCTTCAGCGATAAAAATTTGGTTATAGCCAGAGTATCCGTCTAACATACTTAAGTACTCATGGCCGGCTGCAGAATCTATGAGCATTTCTGCCACTGGCATAAGATATTCATCCTTTGGGGTAGCCGAGTTTAAGTCTCGAAAATCAATGCATACCCTAAGTTTGCCATTTTTCTTAATTACTGGAACAATATTTGCAATCCATTCGACATACCTGGTTGTGCGGATGAACTTGCATTTTAGAAGTCTTTCGACCTCTTCTTTTATTTTCGACAGGATTTCTGGTGCGAAGCGTCTCGGAGTCTGCTTTACTGGCTTCTTTCCTTCCATTATCGGCAACTGCATTTCGACCAAACTTCTGTCAAGTCCAGGCATCTCGTCATAATCCCATGCGAAACAGTCTTTGAACTCTTTCAACAACTGGACTATCTCGACCTTGAACTGGGGGTCCATTTTTGCACTTATGTAGGTTGGTCTTTTCTCTGCCCCCACTCCTAGGTTTATTTCTTCTAATGGGTCCTGCGCCACCATCTTCTCGTTAGTTGACACTGGATCTTTTTCGAATCCTAGAGGTTCGTCGTCATAAATGGCGTCAAGCTTTTGGTGTTGCCATCCGCCCATTTGGTTATTATCGTGATCTTCCGCAACGTCTTCTTGGGGACATTGCTTGTTGGAGTTTTCTTGGTTGGCTTTGACAGCCATATATTTTACTTCAGCCTCGAGGGCCTCTTTGAGTTTGTTTTCGGCTATGTAAGCCGTAATCTTTTCGATCGCTGATTGTTCACTCGTCATCGTCAAATTCGCTTCCCCATCCCGTCGGCGCTATATGGGTGGTTCCCCATATGTAAGTTTCGCCAATTACTTCTTTATCCCACTGGAAACCATGTGTAGGATGCAGGTACATGGAGCAATAGGCATTGTCTGTCGTCTTCAAGTCGAATTCTGCTGGGCTGCAAGGAGGTATGTGAGCCAGGTTTTTGTCGAAGCTTTGGCTGTTGACACTGTTTACCTCTGTCATGAAGTAGCTTTGGTCAGCCTCGATGTTTTCGACGATCCCATCTGGTCTCCATATGGCTATTCGCTGATGCATTGAAGAGGGTACAACTCCTACGCCGTGAATCCACTCCCTACCAAGCAGTAGGTTGTAGTTGGCCTTTGAAGCGATGACTATGAACATTGTAGGCCTTGTTATGGTTCCCACAGTTAAGTTCACTTGGATGACTCCCATAGTTGTTCCTATCTTCCCTTCATAATTCGACAACACCATGTTGTGAGGTTTCGCGTCTGAATCGTCTTTTCCAATCTTCTTCAGCATGTAATAGGGCATCAAATTCACTGCCGCTCCCCCATCCACCAGTATCTTATTCACACCGACATTTTCCACCTTCCCTTTTATAAACAAAGGTTTCAAATGTGCTTTCATGGAGTCGTCTGGTCTTTCGAAGAAAGCGTTCTGCTCTTCGACGCACCCGTTATTCATCACGTAGTAACAGACGGGATTGTGTGCCATTGTTTCCTCTTCCATCTCGTCTTCTTCATCTTCGACCTCCATGACTCTATCATAGTCTCTAGGGAGAACAGAGACCACGTTGCAGATCACGTTGAAGGATGATTCTGAGTCAGAGTTGAAACTGTCAGTTACTTCGTCATCTTCCTGCATCTTCGCCTTCGACGCAACTGATTCGACAACTCTGCTAGGATTGATCTGGAGGGGAGTCTCTTTTCTGCTCCTTGTCTGACGATTGTTGCTAGATTCTGCTTCGTCTTTTCCATTCACGTTCTTCTTTGCCACCTCGATTTCTGCCCTCTTCTGCCTCTGGAACCTCCTCCATTGGGATCTGGACATGGGGTTTTTGCCTTTGTAATTCTCTGAAGGGTATGGTCTTGGCTTGTGTTTTTCCATTTCCTTCTTGCCCTCCATCGACGCGCCTCTCTGAACCTCAAACCTTCCCCATTTCTTCTGCCCCTGGGCGTCTCTAATGGGTTGAACCCATTTGTCGTTCGTTGCTTTGTCAGATGGTTTATAGGTGTTCTGGCGTCTCTCTCCGTGCCTCCACTGGTGGTGATCACTTCTCCTTGGGTCATATCTCACTGTTCCCCAATTCTCTTTCCTCTTGGTCTTATCTACCGCTTCCAGGTTGGTTGCTGCCTTCCTGTCGAAGACTGCACTGCAGCGTGGGCACAACATCACTTCGGTTTTCATCCTTTGGCACCTCTTGATGAATTCCATTAAGTTTTCCTCCTCTCTAGGATACGCCAGCCTTTGGTACTCTTTCCGACGATGATCTTCGCCCTCTTCGGCCTGGTCCTTCTGAGATATTTCCACCATATTTACCCCAACATTTCGTTCGTTGGCGATGCTTAATTCGTTCATCTTTCGAATGAGTCTCTCTTCTTCGCCTTCGACGCCTTTTGGTGTTTGGTCGAACTCTTTCTCTGGGCAGCAACACCAAGATATGGTCCTGGGACCATGTTTGCAACAACATTTGTTCCAATTTCTTCTGGGGTCTTCCATTGTCCTACTCAGAATCCCACTGATGACGGGCTTCGAAGGACCGTTAGCGGCTTCCGCTTTGATTTTTGTGACTTCTTTACTGAAAGGCCCCATAGTGTTGACGCAGTTGGCGATATCACCTTTCTTCATTTTGTCAGAATCAAGGCCTTCAGCAGCCTTGTTTTCAATAATGAGGTCTTCAGTAACCTTCTCTTTCGTATTAGGGGAATGCTCAATTTCGTCGACTGTTTCTTCATTGTTGTCTGAAGAAGCATCTCCCCAACCGCTTGGTTGGATTGTGTTGATGTCGATCTGAGAGCTTGCCGGCGCATTGTACTTCACAAGATAATCATATTTCCCACTTGGCTGTCCCAAGCGGTCCCAATTCTCCTCTTGTCGAAACTCCACATTCTCGACAGCATTGTCACCGTCCTTCTTGTCGAAACCTTCAGTAGTTTCCATTCTTTTCTGGCTTGCGATATCCTCAGCAATCTCGACCATGTTGACATTTGCGTCGAAACTTCCAGGGGCCTCCACCATTTCCAAATTGCCATCAGGAGCAACTTCGGCCTCCACCATGTTCACGATGGATGGTTCAGCGTAGTGGGCTTCGACTGCCTGCATAGGATTCGAATCGATCTTCATCTGTTGTTTTGGTTTGTCACCAAACTTCAGCCTTCCGTCACGGATAGCATTTTGAACGAGATCCCTGAAAAGGAAACAACGAGACGTCTTATGGCCCAGAAAATTATGGTATTTACAAAAACCTCTCTTTTTCTGTTGTTCCATAGGCGGTTCTTTAGCGCCTGGCGGTTTTATTAATTGACCATCTTTAACCAACAGATCGAAGATTTCGTCACATTTGATGATGTCGAACGTATAAGTCCTTTTGGGGAACTTATCGTTGGTTTCGACTGGGTTTCCGTTCGACGGAGTTAGTACTTTGCATGAATAAGGTGGGCCTTGCTTTAGTTCTGCTAGGTCAATCTCTTGTTCGTCGAAGTCACTTGGTTCGTTTTCGTCGTACTCATCATCTTGGCGAACCCCTACGTAGGCTACCCTCTCTTTTTTATTCTTATTTGCCCTGAATTTTTCGTCCCTTAACCTTTCGACCTGTCTCACTCTATCTGCTAATTGTGCCATATCCCTCAGATACTGGGTATCTAGTTTCTTCCTTATAGAATAATCTAGTCCCCCTGCGGCCATTTCGACCAACTCATGTTCTGGCACCGAGGTGAAACATCTAGCCTTTAGCAATCTGAACCTATTTAAATAATCATCTATTGGTTCAGAGTGTTTTCTCTTAACACTGGCTAATTCTTTCAGACTTATTTTTGTTTGTCCCATGTAGAATTGTTCATGGAACAGCCTTTCTAATTGGGTCCACGTGTATACTGAGTTTGCAGGCAAAGATGTAAACCAAGTAAACGCGTTTTTTGTTAAGGAACTAGGGAAATATTTTATTTTCAAATTTTCATTACGGGCTATTTCCCCTGCCTCGATCAGATAACGTGCCACATGTTCTATAGTGGACTCACTAGTGTCCCCTGAGAACTTTGTGAACTTAGGGACTTTCCACCTTGGTGGCAGTTCTTCTTGCAGAATATATTCCGATAGTGGGGATGCGTAACTAGGCCTTTGTAAACCCATGTTCATCCCATTTTGTGCCATTATCGTTTCGACCATGGCTGCCAAATTTTTTTCGACAGGCGGATTATTATACCGTATCCGTTGTTGCAATACAGCATCCGCGTCTTGGCCTCTCTGGATTACTATCCTTCTAGGCTCTTGTGGAATAGGGATTTCGACACGAGGCTGTTCGACTACATCCTCTTGGTTTCTGACGTTTGTTTGAGGATTATCCAACGGTATCTGGTTTATCGTAGGCTCTTCCTGGACCGCTACCACTGGGTTATGAGTCACTTGTTCTCTGTGTCGAGTTTGAGGGACTCCAAAGAAATCAGCAATGCGCGTCATCTGCGCTGCCAATAATTGGTTTGTTTGGGTGGTGTTTTGTATTAGAGGGTTAAACACCGCTCCCATTTGTTGTGTCAACATTTGGACCATATCATGATTACTCTCGTCCATTTGTTGTCTAATTACCTGCGCAGAATTATTTGTTATTGGCGGCACATAGAGTGGTTGTTGATTCAGTCTACTCATGTTTCCACCATATCCTGACCCTTGTAAGGGTGAAGACACGTTGGCCATCGAATCCGAATATATTAACGGGGAATTGTGTAAATTTGCCATTACCGAAGTTGGCATTCCAAAGGGTTGTTCCCTACCAGGCAGAGGCATGGTGAAATTTGTTACAAAAGGCCTAGAAGTGTTCCCCACAGGAGGGGGTGTCCCAACGGGCATTTGTTGTGCCCTGAAGGACGAACTAGGCGCGTTTTGCGATATCGAAACCGCTGGCATTGACCCTGTTGACGAAGGTACAACCTCTGACACAGGGACCGATCCTATATTGCCTTCTGTCGAAGGGGCAGGGTTGGATACTGGGATGGATTCGTTTGGATTATTTGGCTGGTTCGCCATTTTCCTTATTCTTGTTCTTTTTGGTATTTCTACGTCAGATACGGCAAATTTACCGCTTCTCAGTCTCATACAACGAAGAACAAACTTTGACTAGTGATTATCTAAATTTCTAGATTTCTGCACTGTCCCACTGGGCGTGCCAATTTGTTCGCTGTGAATTTTGGCGAACAACCTCTGGTTTACCAAAACTTGTAGAATTGGGTTACTTGCAGGATCAACCACACAAATCCTAGGACATGTGCAGATCTAGATGGTCTTTGAAGATGTTTAGAACGACTTTTGTATCTTTCATTTTGGTTCTCTAAATGTTTTATGTCGAAGAAATGTTGATTAAAGCGTTTAAAGAGATGTAAATTTGACAAGATAAAGTAAATGGCGGAAAATAACTGACGAAATGTAAAGTGTCGAAAAAGAAAGTGCAGAAAGATAATTGACTGGAAAACGTAAAGGGAAAATATAAAGAACTTTGTTTTCTATGAAATATAACTTTGAAAGAAATTGGTGTTTGTTTACACATACATGTTCCAAATATGACTCTTTTCTCTCACACGGGTACTTTGAGTGTTTTCAGGAATTCTGTACAAGTAACTTTTCACACCTTTTTTCCGATAATAACTACCCTATTTATACACAAATAACATAACTGTTACTAACGACCAAATCCTAAAACTGTGACACATGGCTTTCTTCCTTTCGCCAGATGCTTCCACGCGTCTTCTGCCAAACGTCACAACTCTTTTGAATTTGAATTTGTACTTTAAGTCGAAATGACGTCTTCCTTCAGGCTTTTTGTCGAATTGTCGAACCATACTTATTAGCCAAACGTTTATCCCATGTCGTTATTTGTCGGAAGAAACATTTTGTACACCAAATCCCATGGCGTCGAAAACGCATGTATACAGTTAGATAGTCTGTTCGATGGAAACTCTTGGTCACATATGAGAAGTTATTTTAAGCCTAGATAATAAGGATATAAGTCCCTCAAGCGAGGTGTAGGACCTCTCGGGCGAGACTTCTATCAAACTCTCAAATAAGACTTTAGACTAAGTTTCTTAGGCTAGACTTCGTTCGCACCCTCTGGACAAGATATGAATTTCGTCTCTTATGGAGGGCAAAATGTTTTTTAGACCCTAGAGTGTTGGGGTATCCCAAATCCCTAATTTCCTAAGTTTCCATGGTGATATGTTTGACAAACCATTCCAATTAGGATTTAGGTCCTTAGGCTAAGTTACGTTATAAATCTCGGGCGGGACGTCTATCAAGTCCTTAGAGAATACTTTAGACTAAGTGTCTTAGGTTAGACTTCGGTCACGTCATATGGGTGAGATATGAATGCTGGACCCTTCCCGAGGAAACTCTAAGTCCATCAGGTGAGGAGTTAGATAGTCTGTTCGATGGAAACTCTTGGTCTCATATGAGAAGTTATTTTAAGCCTAGATAATGAGGATATAAGTCCCTCAAGCGAGGTGTAGGACCTCTCGGGCGAGACTTCTGTCAAACTCTCAAATAAGACTTCAGACTAAGTTTCTTAGGCTAGACTTCGTTCGCATCCTCTGGACGAGATATGGATGTTGCACCCTAATCGAGGAAACTATAAGTCCCTTAGGCAAGTAATTATATATCATGTTCGATGGGAACTCTTGGTCCTATAGGCGAAGTTATATTAAGCCTAGCTGATGAGAATATAAGTCCCTAGGTGAGGAATTAGACCTCTCGGACGATATTTCTATCAAGCCGTTAGACAATACTTTAGACTAAGTCTCTTAGGCTAGATTTGGTCATGTCCTCTAGGTGAGATATGAATGTTGGACCCTGACAAAGAAAACTCTAAGTCTCTCAGATGAGGAGTTAAATAGCCTATTCGATGGAAACATTTGGTCCCACTGGTAAAGTTATATTAAGCCTGATGAGACTATAAGTCAATCAGGCGAGGAGTTGGATTGTAAGGGACTTTTATCAAGCCCTTACACATGACTTTAGACTAAGTATCTTAGGCTATACATTGATCGCACCCTCTAAGCGAGATATGAATGCTGGACCCCACTTGATAAAACTCTAAGTCCCTCAGGCAAGGAGTTAGATAGTTCACTTATATCATTGTGAAATCCAACGTATAAGATTATTGCCTTAAGAGGTGACAAAGATCTTTGCTATGAAGTCCAATAGAAAGAATTGCCTCAACATGCAACAAGGATCTTCGCTATGAAGTCTAACATAAAAAATTGCCTTACGAGGAGAGAAGGATCTTTGCTATGAAGTCCAACATAAAAAAAGTTACTTAAGAGGTGACATTTTGATGTTTGGTCATAGTGGAGATAATAACTTGGGATACGAGTTTCATCATGATGCAAGAGACCAATTCGTAATGCAGAAGCGCCAAATAATTAGTTTTCGTATCAGACTTTTGAAAGCTAAATTTATTTTATGTTTATTTTATATTTTCGGGCCCGATGCTCTTAAATCTCAAACCTTAAATAATTTGTATGTAATGTCATGAATGAATCATATGATGCTTTTTGTTTTGAAATTGTTGTCAATTTTAGCACCATTGATTGAAAAATGTGGCAGGCCAAAGTTAGAAAGAATTATGCCAAGATTTAGGCCATACTCTGTCAAATGTGTGCCACATATTATGCAATCATATACATACAAAATTTAGGCCATACTCTTATCAAATTTGTGCCACAAATACTAACCTATTTAATGTCATTTTTTCGACTTCAAGTTTTTGTCTCTATATTTTATATTTATATTTTTATTTTAAATTTAAACAATTTTTGTTTTTCTCTTTCATATTTTGTAATAAAAATTAATAAGATGTATATTTTTATTTATAATTTTTTAATAAAAATATTATAATATAATATTTTACATTTTATAAGTGACACATTGTTTAAAATGAAATATTATTAATTTTAAATACAAAAATGTTAAAAAAAAATAGAATTATTTGAATTTAAAGTAGGAGACTAATCCATGAATATATTAAATTGAGAATTAAAACTATAATTCAACTCAAAAATAAATATATTAATATAAAATTAGAATACTTTAGCAAAAATGTTAGTTTTCTTTATTATTTAATAATATTTTTAACTATATATTTTTTAAACGGTGTGAATTGGTCAATTAAATCTACTATTGAGACTGAGAAAGTATATTATTTCTTGAAGTTAGTTTTTATTTTTTTCAAAAGAAAACAAGTCACATAGACAAAGGACATTCACGTTAACAAACTTAATTAATTTTATATGAAAATAATGTAAATTATAATAAATATTAAATTTAATACTTTTTTTTGGAGAAAAAATTGATATTATTAATTGAATTTTTGATCCAGATTTCGTTCTCAGTTTGAGTGGTTTGCCTAGCAATAATGTGAGCGACACTATTGTTGTCTCTCTTGAGAAACCCTAAACTTCTTGAGACTACTCATTTTCATCTTCATGTGAATGACTTTGCAAGCCAAAACCCCCAACTAACTCTAGGTTTTTCAACCCTCGTCATATTAGTCAGACACTTATTATCCGTTTTAAATTCTCCTTTTAAAAAAACAACAATCGCTTGCTATTTTAAGTGTGAGTGGTTAAGTCTTGTTGAATTGTAATTTCTTATGTTGAAGCAGGTTGCTCGACATAAGCAAGGAATAGTCGAATCACCTAGTGTGTTAAGTTGCATTAGTGTGTCGAAGTGTCGAAGCATGTTGCTTCACACATGATTTTGACCTAGGCCTATTTTTAATAGTGTTAACTATTTTGGCCTTTTATAGTTTGGGGCTTTGACTTAGGGAGTAAGCTAACCTAAATCTATAAATAGAGGGAGTAACCCTTATTCTTGTATGAAGAGAAAAAATAACTCATAACATTGTATTCACAGAATTTTACAGTTGTAAAGTGAATAAAGAAGTTTTCCACAGATTATGGGCAGAGAGAAAACTCTGCAGAAAATATTCTTCTTCTCAAACGTTTCTTTTCTTTCTTTCTCAACTGTTCTTTTCTTTTCACTGTCATTGTCTAGTTGATAACAATCTTGTTCATCAATATTGATTGAAATTCTCCATAGGTTGTGGTGGATTCCCAACATCTGATATTAAGAGCTTGTGGTTTGAGCGATTTGTGGGAAGAAAATCATGATGGTAATGAATCATCCAAACATGCATTTTCCAGTGAATCTTCCGATTCTCAAGAATAATAATTATGAAAATTGGTGCAACCGGATGAAAGTTGTGTTCTGTTATCAAGATCTTTGGGGTCTTGTGAAGGAAAGAGTAACAACGCTTGCAGAAAACGTGAAGGATCAAGAAAGGACTGCATATAAAGAATTGAAAATAAAAGATTATAAAGCTATCTTTATAATCCATCAATGTGTTGGTTCAAATAATTTTGAAAATGTTAGTGATGTAGAGTCAGCAAAAGAAGCATGGGAAATTCTGGAGAAGTCGTTCGGAGGCACGGAGAAGGTGAAAGAGGTGAGGTTACAAACTCACAAAAGGACGTATGAATTGCTTCATATGGAAGAAAATGCAAGCATAAATGATTTTTTCTTTACTAAGGTTACGAAACTAGTGAATCAAATCAAGGTATATGGAGAAATATTGACATCAAGATCTTTTGTTGGAAAGATCTTGAGGTCGTTAGATCCAAAGTTCGACCACGTGGTAGTAGCCATAGAAGAGTCGAAAGATTTGTCAAAACTGACAAAAGAAGAGCTTAAAGAGACGCTTGAATCTCATGAACAAAGAATGGTTGAAAGAGCTGCAGGAAAGTCGAAGAGTGATGTGGCTTTGCAGGCGCAATCAGCAAAAGAAAGGAAAGGCAAAGGAAGCTAGAATGACAACAAAGGAAGAGGAGGCTACAACAATTCGACTAGTCGAAATCAACAAGAAGGAAATTGGTCGAGTCAGAGAAAACCCTGGAACCAAGGAAACCAAAGAGGTGGTGTTACAGGTAGAGGAATAGGTGGTGGTCGAAAGCCAGACAAGAGTCACATTCAGTGTTACAATTGTCAGAAGCATGGTCATTATTCTTGTGATTATCCAAAAAAGCAGAAGAATCAAGAAACTTATACAAAGCTGGCGAAACATGAAGAAAAAGAGATGCTGCTGATGGTTACATTGAGAGATGAAGAGAAATTTAAGGACCAGTGGTACTTGGACTCAGGATGCCCATCACACATGTCTGGAAGGAAAGATTGGTTTGTTAACATAAAATCTTCAATGAAGAACATGGTGAAATTTACAAATGACAATACTCTAGCAGTTGACGGTGTTGGTGGTGTTCTGATTATGAGAAAAGATAACAAGAGGTCAGTAATTTCAAATGTGTTGTACATACTAGACATGAAGAGCAATTTGCTAAGCATAGGGAAGTTAGTCAAAAAGAACTACAAAGTGTCGATCGAAGACAAGATGATGAGAGTTCTCGACTCAAATATAAGGTTGATCTTGAAGGCTCCAATGTCTCAGAATAAAACCTTCAAGATTGAGCTTAATGTGATGGAGCATAAGTGCCTTGCAACAACAGCCAACAAAGATGAATGGATATGGCATTATAGATTTGGTCATCATAATTTCAAAGACATCAGAGATTTGAAGAGAATAAATATGGTTTCAGGATTACCAGAAACTGACATTCCAAATGAAGTGTGTGAAGAATGTGTGCAGGCGAAGCAACACAAGAACAACTTCGATAAGGATGCAGGAAGCAGGTCGAAGGAAATTCTCGAAGTCATATACTCTGATGTATGTGGTCCTATCCAGGTGGATTCGATTGGAGGTAACAAATACTTTGTTACATCCATAAATGATTTCAGTCGGAAACTATGGGCTTACCTTATCTAGACGAAAAGTGAAGTGATCGAAGTATTTGCCAAGTTTAAATGTATGGTCAGAAGACAAAGCGGTCGAAAGATCAAGATTCCGAGGATTGATGGTGGTGAAGAATATGTGTCGAAAGACTTCGATGCATTATGTATGAAAGAAGAGATTGTGCATGAGTTGATGCCACCCTACACTCCACAGCAGAATGAAGTTGCAGAAAGGAAGAATAAAATCATCATGAATATGGTGAGAAGTATGTTTAAAGGAAAGCATCTACCCAAATAATTAAGGGGAGAAGTTGTGTTGACTGCAGCATATATCCTGAACAGATGTCTGAAGGAGAAGCTAGAAGGAATTGCGCCATAAGAATGTTGGTCTAGTGTCAAGCCTAGCTTGAGTCATCTGAAGGTGTTTGGGTCTATAGCACATAGACATGTGCCAAATCAGTTGAGAAGAAAAATTTATGACAAGTCGAGTGAGATGATCTTGATAGGATATCATTCAACTGTAGGATACAAGTTTTTCGACCCAGTGAACAAGAAAGTGGTGATAAGCAGGGACGTAATCATAAATGCGCTTAAGGAATGGGATTGGAATGAGAATGTTAAGAAGGATTCAGTGAGAATATTTTTCAATGAACCAGCTTGTGAAATCAAAAGAGAAGTTCGACAAGAAGTCAGAGGAGAAGCAGGCCCAAGCAGACCTCAAAGAACAAGACATATGATTAAAAGGTTGCAAGAATGTGTGATTACATCAGATGACATGGTCAATAAAGAAGGTGAGTTGGTACACTATGCTTTCTAAGCAGATGTCGAACCAGTCAATGCAACTGAGGCATTGAAAGATTCAAAGTGGTTGAAATCAATGAATGAAGAACTGAAGTCAATAAAAGTCAACAACACTTGGTCACTTGTCGAATTTCCCCAAGACAAGAAGGAAATCAATATGAAGTGGGTATACAAGGTGAAGTTGAATCTCAAAGTTGAAGTGACTCAAGACAAGGCGAGACTTGTGGCGAAAGGATTTCTTCAGAAAGAAGGAATCAACTTCAACGAAGTTTTTGCACCTGTTGCTAGGATCTAAACAATCAGGTTGGTTGTTGGTCTAGAAAACATGAACAACAGACAGATGTGTCAGATGGATGTGAAATATGCATTCCTGAATGACCCCTTAGAAGAAGAAGTTTATGTTGCACAACCAGTTGGGTTTGTGAAACAAGGCAAATAAAGAAAGTTGTATAGGCTGCATAAAGCCTTGTACGGACTTAAACAAGCTCCAAGAGCTTGGAACAAGAAGATATATGGATTTCTAAGGGAGAAGGAATTTGTAAAGTGCAAAACTGAACATGGAGTATATGTAAGAAGAAGCAAGAGTAAATTTCTTATACTATGTATCTATGTCTATGACTTGTTGATAACAGGTAGCTGCAAGAAGGAGATTGAAGACTTCAAAGGTGATCTCAACAAGGAATTCGAAGTGTCAGATATAGGTGACATTTCATATTTCCTTGACATCGAATTCTACAAGAGTGGTAGAGGTTTGATGATGCATCAAAGAAGGTATGCAGGCGAAATACTCAAGAGATTTGAGATGCAAGATTGCAACCCAACTTCGACGCCAGCTGAGCCCAGATTACAACTGTCGAAAGATTCAGATGAAGATGATGTCGACCCAACCCAATATAGAAGACATATTGGGTCACTTCGATACCTTTGTCACACAAGGCCTGACTTAGCATATAGTGTAGGTATAGTGAGTAGATTCAGGCAGAAGCTAAAGGTATCATATCTAGCAGCGATGAAGAGGATACTAAGGTATCTGAAAGGAACTCTCGACTATGGCATTTTGTTTCCTACAGTTGATGAAGAAAAAGAATGCAAACCAGTGGGATACACCAACTCAAGTTGGTGTAGTGATGCTGAGGATCGAAAATCCACAGTTGGCTATGTGTTTATGGTAGGTGGTGCACTAGTTGCTTGAAGTTTGAGAAAGGAGTCAACAGTGGAATTATCCTTGTGCGAAGCAGAATACATAACTGCTTCCTTTTGTGTATGTCAAGCAACATGGATAGTGAATCTAGTCGAAGAGATAACAACGAAGAGTCATGGAGAAATTACCATGAAGATTGACATCATGTCATCTATCAATCTGGTGAAGAATCCGATAGCACATTGTCGAAGCAAGCATATCGAGATGAGGTCCATTATCTTCGAGAGCAGGTAGCAGATGGGAAGATGAATGTGGAAAACTGCAGAACTGAGAATCAGATTGCAAACATCATGACAAAGAAAGTGCATGTTGAAGTGTTCAGAAGACTAAGAGCTACGAGAAATGTAAATAACATAGATACAATTAATTAGGTGGTGTGTTGAATTATAATTACTTGTGTTGAAGCAGATTTGTCGACAGAAGCAAGAAAGTGTCAAATCACCTAGTGTGTTAAGTTGTATTAGTGTGTCGAAGTGTCGAAACATGTTGCTTCACACAAGATCTCAACTTAGGCCTATTTTTAGTAGTGTTAACTATTTTGGCCTTTTATAGTTTAGGGCTTTGGCTTAGGGAGTAAGCTAACCTAAATCTATAAATAGAGGGAATAACCCTTATTCTTGTATGAAGAGAAAAAATAACTCATAACACTGTATTCACAGAATTTTGCAGTTGCAAAGTGAATAAAGAAGTTTTCCACAAGTTGTGGGCAGAGAGAAAACTCTGCAGAAAATATTCTTCTTATCAAACGTTTCTTTTCTTTCTTTCTCAATTGTTCTTTTCTTTTCACTGTCATTGCGTGGTTGATAACAATCTTGTTCATTAAAATTGATTGAAATTCTCCATAGGTTGTGGTGGATTTCCAATAAGTTTCGCATCAATTAGAAATGAAGAAAATATTGAATATATAAGAGAAATGAAAGAAATATTGAATATATAAGAAAAATGATTCATACCTTTAATGTTAGTTGAAAAATCCGAAAAGCACTAAAAATATCAATAATCGTGGTTTTGATCTTGTTCACTTAAAATATAAAGCAATTATAATAATCGTGGTTGTAAAAAAACTAAAATAAATGTGTAACACATGCAAGATACAAACAAAAACGCTTTTTCTGTCTTATTAAGTGGATAGTTTTTTCTTGACAACTTATAGATAAGTTGATAAGTTTCTACTGTTGTTCAAGGCTCATTGTATTCTCGGATAGAATATCAGTGAATCACATAATGTAAGTTCTCTTTTCAATCGATTTTTTGTTTCCAAATACAAGAGTGATTAGAATATAAAAATATTTGTTTAGTTAATTAAAGTCGTCTTCCATGCTTTATATACTGAATATTTCATGTAACCATCTTTTATCCTTTCAATAATGTAATATTAAGTCCGTTTGATTGTTTCTATTTTTATTAAAAAATGATTTTTAGTGTTTTATATTTTTGTTTAAATATTTTTTTACAAATAATTAAAAAAACTTCAGATAATTAATTTAAATAGTGTTCTTTAAAATGTTATTTTATGTATATTATCATTTTACTATAACTTTTTTTTAATATCAATAAATTAAATTTAAAGCTATTTTAAATAATTTTTAATAAAAAAATTATTTATGAGATACATTTTTTTAAAAAAATATTATAATTTTAACTATGTTTTAATCTTCAATAATATAATCTTCAATAAAAAAATTAGAAAATAATTTTTTATATTTTAAATTTCTTTTTTATAAAAATCAATTTAAAAAAATATAATTTTCTTTTTACTTTTTTAAAGTTAAAAAAATAGACCCGTTATATTTTCAATATAATTTAATATGATGGCTTCATTCTTCGTTTTCATTTTATATTATTCAATCTTCATTTCATTCATGAAGTAATATGGTATAAAAGAGATAAGTATTCCACTTTATTTTTCATTTTGTCTTTTGATTCTTGAACTATTTGTATACCATTTTCATAATTTTTCATCAAGTTGCTCATAGCATATTCATAAACTTTATTCATCTATTTTCATTATTCTCTTACTACACATTGTTGATTTCTTTAATTCTAAAATTTTGAGAAAGAAAAGTTATTACCAATAGATACATAGGGTTCAAAGGACATTTTCAAACATTCATTTAAAATATGTTTATTTACATATGATTCTTGAAGATTTATATGTTATGCTTGACTACAATGTAATTTGCATTTAGAAGACATCAATTTATTTTTTATTGAATGAACATCAATCATATAAAGTTTTTCAATAACAGCAAAAAAAAATTGGTGATTTTTTTTCCTTTCATTTTAGCCTAATTGACATTGTTATCTATTATTTATAAAAAATAAAAGATAAGTAAACAATTCCTTTAGTCTATTTCACATTTTACCTTTTATTCTTTAAATTTTTTTTTAAACAAAACTCTTTCTTTTAACTAATTGCTTTTCTAGCTATTATCATAAAGAAAATGAATATTTTAGTAATTTTTTATATTAACGTATGTTTATTTCAAGGATTAAAAATATAATTCCGAAAATACTATTTTGAGAATTTTATTATTCAGAATTTTATTACCGTCTATGTGTTTGAAAAAATAATAATTTACTAGGAATATTTACAAATTATATTTTATTTAAATTTTAAAATATAAAATTATGACTTGAAATATTTGAGAGTAGAAAGTTATAAGTGATTACTTTTATTCTTATAGAAATGTAAGAATCCCTCCCAATAACGTGGAAATAAAAAATGACAAAACCATGTATAGAATAAAATTTTTAAAATAAAAAGTTCCTTAATATTATTTATTAAAAAACTTGAAACAAACACGTAAATGAAAAATATTTCAACCCACATTCTTGAGAATAAATTTTCTAATATACGGTCTTTTGGTGTTTAATTTAGTCTGTTTTTGATTTTGTCCATATATTTCTTTTTCCTAAAAATAATTCTTGAATATTAAAAAAAAGAAAATAGATAATTTAACAAATTATTTATTTTATCCTTATTGACATGTTCTATCTATAAAATAATATAGTTAAGTCAAAGTCTCTCATTTTAGCTGAAGTTACAATTATTGTTTTGGATTTTGTTATAAGTTTGATAGTTTATCTTTGTACACCAAACAATATATATTATGTTTTTTTCCCCTTCTTATTAAGGGTTTATGGAAGGCTAATAGAATATACAATTTAGTTGATTCATTAGTTATACTTTGTTAAAAGTTTATTAATGTCTTACATGCACTATATATAAGCATCTCATATAACTCAATACCATAAATTTATTTCTCATTTTCTTTTTATATTCTTCAATCTTATTTTCATTCATGAAAATACTAATATCAAATTTATGATCAATGGTTTAAGAGTTCAAAATCTCTTTATCACTTGAGTTTTATGACTATTCTAATTGATAATAATAAACAAAATTATTATTATTATTATTATTATTATTATTATTATTATTATTATAATAGATCATGCTTAGGATTATATTGTTTGGGGACCAAGTTTTATATGTCAACTTCCACCGACAGAAACATAAAGCACTCGAATTATTTTAATTCCTAAGAATTGATAAATGTCTCTCTTGTAGATTTATGTACTTGTAGCTATAAATGTTAGTTTTGATGATGAAACCTAATGACAATTGTTAAGCAACCTTTAAAAAAGACAATTCCATAAGGCAATCGATTTTTGGATTTTAAGAACAATCAAAAGAGGAGTTGATATAAAATGTCCAGTAAACTTTCGATGATGTCATTTGATCAAGAAGATACCTTAAGCCTGATCAGTCAGATAATTCAAAGTTCCATATGAATTCTAATTAATTATTAAATCACGTAGAGAATCTTGGTGACTGAAAGAGAGAAATTGTGAAAGCTTGTATGACTGACTTAGCGTCTTAAAGTGTCCGGTTTAAATTATAAAAGGTTAAGAGTAAGTCTTGAAGTCTAAGGCAATAATAATACGCACACATAATCTTTTTTCAAACATTCACAATTTCTATTAAATCTTTTGAAAACCTATCAAGGCATGCATGAAATTGTTTAAGAAGATTTTCTAATTAACTAAGGAAGTTAACTCACAACCTAATCGACCAAGGACTTGTTCCAAATTGGAGCAAGAAGAAAGACCTTCTAACCAATTAAAAATTTGTTAATCGATAAACTCATATAGTCATTTTAGGATTTCCTTTCCTGAATTTGGATTGTCGATTTTTGAAGCTTCTAGTCGATTAAAATATGTGTTAATCGATTAATTCATTTAATTTGGTCCATGGATCATTTACCTTTTGAGCCAAAATTTGTTCTATATAAAAGAGATTTCTCCTCATTTCATTTTACATCAGATTTTTGAATAGAAGCCTCTATATTTTTCTTATACTTTCTTTGTTTTTGAAATTTCTTTTTCACAAGAATTATTGTAGTACTGAAAGAATGAAAATGCCTTATGAGAGTTGTGGTATAATTGGTGTTGTGCTTAATATGATTTATTCAAGAGTCTGATTCTCTTGTGAAATATCTTTGTATTGGATTTAAAGGTTGTAAGATAAACCAGGAAAAAAGGTTGGGGTGAAGGTTCTTGAGTTAAGCCTATGTAAAATATATATTTGTTTGTTATTTAAGGCTCATGGGTTGATCCTATAAAAGCTGAAGTTTGATTTTAGTAAACCTCTATAGAGAAAACTTTTGGGGACATAAGTAGGCCAAATGGTTAGGTCAAACCTGTATAAATCACTAGTTCACTCTGTCTATCTCTTCTATCTTTATTTTATTTGCATCTCTCTTCATCTCCTTCTTCTTTCTACCTTATTTATATCTTTTACCATAACATTTTCAAAGAATAAAATATTTTATAAATTAATTAAGAATTTTGATTATCATAATCACCTTGTTCTGGTGTTTTGAGTCACTTTAACAACAAGTGGCATCAGAGCCTAACTCCTGTTATACGATTAATCATCTCATGAGGTAGGAATACCTTCAAACGATTCACTAAACAAACCTTCATCCTAAAATGGAGAAAAGTATGCTTTGTGGAAAGAGAAGATGAAAACCTTCATATAGGGAATGGATTATGATATTTGGAAGGTTGTGAAAAATGGCTAGTTTGTTCCCACATATCAAGTTAATAGTGTTGTGGAAAACAAGATAGGTAAATTGGGAGGTTGTGAAAAATTGTCAATTTGTTCCCACATATCATCAATGTACATTGGTGACTTGTTTTGAATGTTTCTTATTATGACATTGCTAAAGAAATGTGAGACACTCTTCAACTTATCCATGAAGGTACAATTGAGGTAAAAAGGGCTAGAATGAACAAATTAACCCATGAGTACGAATTATTTAAAATAAAACATGAGAAAAACACTCAAGACATGAAAAAATATTTTATTCATATTATGAATCATATGAGAACTCCGGATCAAGATTTTCAAAATGAGGATTTGGTTATCAAATCCCTTAGATGCTTAAACTGCAACTGGCAACCTAACGTCACTACGATTCATGAATATAAAAACATGTCTTCTACCGATTTGGCTACCTTGTTTGAAAAATTGTAGGATGTTGTAGCTCGAAAGCATGTAAATTATCGCATCCATAAAGACTGGTTGTGTTTTAAAGACTGTTCAACAATTTTTATGATTCTAAGAGAAGGGTTATTTAGAATATTTGTTTGTGAAAATGAAATGACAAAAAATAAATTGATATTTTGGTTTTAACAGTGAGAAAATTTATTGGGGTTAGATTTCATCATCTTTATCCTCATGTATAACCATTGGTCAGTAATATGCTCTTCTACTCGGCTATTAATACTCTCACTTGTTGCTTTCATCTTAACTCATCTCAGATTTAATGATAAGAGATCAATTGTATTACTTAATAGACGATCTCTCGCCCTATTAACCAATATAACAACATTAAGTTTCAACATTGAATACATATATCAATGCTCCATTTTACCAATATCGTCATTCATGTGAATATTAAACCTATTCACATCTCTAGGAATTAACATCCAATAGATGTAAACTTAGATCTAGTAATGACCAACAACTCTTGAATGCCAAGTCATACCATGAAAACGTGTTTTAGGTAGATAATCCAAGACAAGCATTAAGAAGGAAGAATCATCAATATTAAATCTTAAGTAGAACTATATAAAATGCCATGATTGTAATTAATATATGAGTATAATGATGATTATACCTAACCCTAACAAAATATAATTAGCTATACTTAATCATTGTAGCCTTACAATTGAATCCTATAAGATAAAGGTTGAACAACATGAACATCTGCAGTGATTCCTCGACTAGTGATTTCACCTTTAATCTTTTAATCCTTATACTCCCCTGTTGATATTTAAGGTGAAACTAATTTCTTTTTGTACTACCTTGAATCCACAAAAACTCTATTTGAAATGAAAAATGGCACTCCTATTGATAGGCTTGGGAAAGGTAGGCTCGTTAGGCGCATCACCCATCTTCAATGTACTTACTTCCTTGTTATGCAATTTCCCTACAACTTTCCCTATCTCGATAGTCGCACCATCTATCTTCAACTAGCGCACAAACCTTTCATTCACCATGAAGTAACTTAGCCTTAAAGTCTTCTTAGCCGTATGTGCTTGCTTAACGTGCCTATAATCCTAGCTTAGCGAGCCCTGCTTGTAGGAAAACGTCTTGGTAATGTCTTTGTGTGTTGCTTGGTGGTTTTTTAGTTTTATTCACTTGTTTTTGGTTGACGTGCAGTTAAAAAGTCCAACCAGGTGTTTTATAACTTTTCATTTATAAATCGAGAATTTTCTATTTATTACTTGTAAAATAAGTTAATAAGTGTCTACATATTTTACGTAATTTTGGAACTTATCATAGGAACACGAAATAAAGCTAAAAAGGTTATTTGAAGATGAAGAATGCAACAAAAAGAAGAAAAATATTGCTCTAAAAGTTACAAATTTCAAAGATATGAAGTTAAAAAATGAAGACTGCAAAAGTACAAGTGATGAAAATATGAATATCATATTTAAGGAATTCCTAAGGCACGAAATGCAAACTTTAAAATTTCAGAAGCAAAGTAATAAAAGATCAATAGTCATTTCAACTTGCTTCTAATGCAGAAAGAAAGGTCACAAAAAGCCAAAATGCCTAAAAAGTCAAAGGAATTATAGAAGATACAAAAGACAACAAAAGACTCTGAAAAGAGCTTACCTCGCATGAGATGACAATGACATGGACTCATAAGATAAATCTGAAAAAGATGAAGAAACTAACCACAAATAAAATAAGGTAAATAATCTAACTTATGAATTTACTTATGATGAATTATTTCAAATATGTAAAAACTTAGATAGAGATTCAAATAAATTAAAACACCTTGTCTCGACTTCTAAGACTACTATATCTTTCCTTGAAAAAAATGTATCGCAAGAAATATATAGACTTAGGAAGAAACAAATTATTTTAATTCAAAATTCTTATTCCCTTTCTTATCCTTCTCACGAGGATCAAGTTAAACATACTAAGTTTGAACAATGCAGTGTTTTGAAGAATAAAATTTAACATCTGCATGACACACTTGATAAATTTACTAAAGGAAGAGAGAGAACTCGAATCTTATTTTTGGTAATCAAATAACCTCTTATAACAAGGTCAATTTAGGTTATGAACCTCAAAATAGTTCTAAAAGTTTTTGTAACATATGACATGCTAATAAAACCTTCAAATACAAAACTCTTAAATGCAATCATTTTAATAAAAATGGCCATGATGCTTACGTTTCTTAATTAAAAAAGTCATGAAAGGAAGAATGTTTATCATCCTTATCATTTCTATAAATAATACCATGAACATAAAATGAGAAACATGCTTGCTTCTTCTTATTTTTATAATTATGATCCTAATGAGAAATCTTGAGAAAATATCTATCACACTAATAATAATGGACCCAAAAAGATTAGGGCACCAAAGGTTATAAAGTCAATTTGTGATGCATATATGTTTGATATTTCAAAATCAAAATGTCATGTTGGTAGAGGTTGTTCAAATCATATGAATGAATAAATAAACATTAAAATTATGTTCTCCTTCTAGAAAGATGTCAGACACAATGTGTCGAAAAATGCGTGTGTCAAGATTATGGCAATAAAAATTAAAATGTAAATAAAATAAAATGAAAAAAAGAGTTGGTAACCCAACTGAGTTTAATGTTACATACTTCTGAAGGGTGTTAATCGAAGAAAGTAAATCCACTCTTAATAATAAAAGTAAAAATTGGTCGTAGATGAACTCTTCTAGTTCCATGCCTTTTATATTAATGCTACTTGTGAATTTATATTTAGGACTCTCCCTAAATATGAGACCTGTCATACCCCAAAATTTGCCCATTAATATTTCAAGACATTTTTCAGGGCACTCCGACTCATTTCTATGACACTGATCTTAAAGGAACAAAGGCCCAACTCACGAGTGGCCCAATCCAGAAAATGACCCAAAATGGCCTGCTCGCTAGGCGAGCAAATCCTTCGCCTAGCGAACGTTCGCTGCACGCTCGCCTAGCGAACGTTCGCTACACGCTCGCCTAGCGAAGCTGGCAGATAACAGAAAATTCTGGGCTTCACTCTGAGCCCATTAGGTCATGAAAAAAAGGCATTATAAATACCACAACTCCAGTCAGAAAAGGGAGGACGAAAAAGGACGAAAGGAGGACCCTAGCAAGCAAACCCTAGCGCTCACAGACGGAAAACCCTGGAGGCTAACCCTGAGAATTCCGAGTAACCCTAAAGGAAACCCTGAAGGAAAAGCCGGCGGCAACAAGGTCACTTCCGCTCAATTCGATCCGATCGGCCAATTCAAGGTTACAATTCGATTACAAACAGGTTGGCATTGCTATTACTACCTTACGTTCTTAATTTGCACATGGTATCATGATTGAATTTATGAAACTATCTTAAGTTTTACATATGAATTTAAGTACGCATGAACATCTGAATGTCTAACCACATAATCTCTGTAATGAATGCTATAAGGTGTGAAGCTTGCTGCCATTATATCGTTATTAAAACCGGAATCCGCAGCCGCTCGCTAGCACATCGCTAAGCGAGCATGCAACGAGTGTTCGCTAAGACTTCGCTAGGCGAAGCAGGAGCGAACGCGACAGCAGCCGACTTTTCTGTTCTGACTTTTGCCCACCTGTCATGTTTTTATCATAGCCATGCATTGTTTATCTGACCCTATTGTTGTTCTGGTTTCTTTTGTGGTGTAATTCTCGATTGCACCCTGATTTAGTATTCTGACATGTTTGCTGAGTTTTGCAAAGGTTCACACATCGCCGGGAAAGCTAGCTAGATAGGTATTCCACTTTATTTGTGGGATGCCCTTTGTGGAGTTTCACCCTAAATTACCTAATTAATTTTAATATATTAATTTTAATATGGAGATCCACCCTCCATTACTTAGCTGATTTTAATGTATTGATTTTAATGTGGAGATTCATCCTAATTGCCTAATTGATTGTAAAATACGGCCTTTAAATATGTGATCTTGGACCTCTCTTTGCTGCCCTACGGTATTACGGTATAACGGTCGTGTCCCGCGAATGTAGGGATACACTTAGCAAAGACCCTTCGGTTAAATCATCATAAAATAAATCATGGTCCCTCGGATGTTGCCTTCGAAAATACGATTTTGTCCCTCGATGACCCTTCGGTGTAGCCTACGGTTAAATGATGATCGTCCCTTCGAATGCTAAGGTATCCTTACAACTGTTGCCTTCAATGACCTATCGATGACCCTACAATGACCCTTTTACATCCAAAGGATAAAACTACTTACTTCTCAATAGTAAGGACAGTTTTACCCTCATAAGGATAGGAAATGCCCATAACGACCTTAGGAAGGTATAACTCTCAATTACTGGATCATAACCTAAAACATTTTCCACCCCTCACACTTTGCAAGTCCTAGAAAATCACCACTTGGTATACATTCATACTAGAATCATTACCAAGTTATATTTTTCTAAACTGTTTTTCAAAATCAAACGAGATAAATACTTTGTATACATTCATACGAGAATCATTACAAAGTTAAACTCTCTTTTCGAAACATTTTTAAACAATTCACCAACACTTTTCAGACAAAAATATAAGTGATCCAGCAATTAAGAGCCCATGGATAACCATGGATACAAAGGGTGCTAATACCTTCCCTTTGTATAATGTACCTCCCGAACCCAAAATATATTGAGGTCTTTCCTGTTCTTTTCCACCTTTCCTTATTGGATAAAAGAAAAGTCGGTGGCGACTCTTGCTATCCGCGACATTGCGATAAAAAGCAAAATACCCCAAGTCAGTTCACCGTATGACAGAACTGGCGACTCTGCTGGGGACTCTTAAAAAGAGAGGTTACCTTAAAAACAAGATCACTTATTTAAATTGTCTGATTTACTTTTAAGGGATTGCTTGGGTATGTTATGCTTGAGTGAAAGATCCTACACTCGGATCTAGTGTACCTTAGGTAAGTAGCAATAGATCATCGCGACTATCCGGCGTATACCGGAATGGTTAAAATGATGGCTACGGTTAATGTGACACTTTGGATGTCCTGATGTTCCTCATGTTTACTTGAGGAAAAATTTGGCATTCGCGTGGTGTCATCAAAGCATTAACCAGACCTTTAGAACCCTAATTGACTCATCCTGGCCATTAGAAAGTAGTGAGATAACTGACTTCGGTTCCGACTGGGGTTGGTTGAGACTCGATACTACACTCCTTGAGATTGGACTTTAGGGAAGCTTCGGTCAACCACTTGGTGTTGCACTGAAGTGGACTTGAAGGAAGGTCAATGATTGGAGATCCTTTTAGAACCCGATTACTATTCTAGGACAGGTTGAACCAACCAAACTTCAGTAGGGAGGGTACTTACCTATGGAACTCATGCAAGCCTTAAAACTTAGGAGTGATTGTTGTGTGACTTGTTTGTGTTTGTTTACATAACATCATAATATAATAACATCATAACATCATAATATCATGACATTATAACCATTTCAAGGACTTAGGGATTTAACTTTGCTCTGTTTTGTAAGGCTATGGCTCCCAGGAAGACTATCCGGATTAATCTTGTAGCAATCTCTCCTCAACTCAAGGATTTAGTGTCAGAACTTCCTGATCGGGCTCAATTCATCAAGAGACATGGTTCCCTCCTCAATTTGGTTACTACTGGTTTCAAGGAAGATATGATGAGAGTTTTATTCCAGTTCTTCGACCCTAAACATCATTGCTTCACATTCCCAGATTATCAGTTGGTACCCACATTGGAAGAATTCTCCAGACTGCTTGGGATACCTATCCTTGATCAACTACCGTTCAGTGGTTTAGAAAAGGTTCCGAAGTCTGAAGAAGTTGCCGCAGCTTTACACATGACGAAGTCCGACATTGAAGCTAATTGGGTAACAAGGAATGGAGTTAAGGGTTTACTTGCCAAATTCCTGACAAATAAGGCCCGAGAATTCTTAAAAGTTATGAATGTCCGTGCTTTCGAAGACATCCTGGCATTGCTAATCTATGGCTTGGTGTTATTCCCTAATCCAGACCAATTCATAGACATGAATGCTATTAAGATATTTCTCACTCATAACCCTGTACCTACCTTGCTGGGAGACATTTTGCATTCCCTCCACACTCGTACCATGAAGAAGCAAGGGACTCTCATGTGCTGCATACCTTTGTTGTCTAGGTGGTTTATTTCGCACCTTCCTCAATCGGTCTTGAAGAACGAGCAGAATTTGAAATGGTCTCAAAGGATAATGTCGCTCTCCCACCCAGACATCTGTTGGTGTCCTCAGTTCAAGGAAAATGTTACCATCATTGACCGTTGTGGCGAGTTCCCTAATGTACCACTCCTAGGAATAAGAGGAGGTATTACTTATAATCCTGCTTTAGCTCTGCGACAGTTTGGTTGTGCTCGAAGAGATGGTCCACATGAAATGATCATCGAAGGCATTGTGTTCGACTATGACAACGATTCCCAAGGCCTCCTGTCGCATCACGCGAAAAACCGGCGGGAAAACAAGAACAACAGAGCCGCCACCGTGCGTTATTTATCCCAAAAGAGGAAAAGGAAACGCTCAGAGTAAACCTAGGAAAGAACATGGTCTCGCGACCAAAGAGAATGGGTTCGGGAGTCGGTTATGCGAAGGGAAGGTATCAGCACCCCTACGCATCCGTAGTACTCTACGGGATCCACGCACAAAAGGAAGGAATATTGGTTGCTAAACACTGCTCAAACTCACACACACTGGCTGAAGGAGACACAAGAAAACAAAACTGAAACTGACTCGGCAGGATATCGCATCCTGGGCCTACTTAGTCTATCAGGCATAGACATCAGAGTCCAAGTAGTTCGGACTGGGGAGACAACACATGCTCGCTAGGATATCGCATCCTATGCATACGTATCTTCTCGGACGAGAGAAGAATCAGAGCATTCGTAGCTCGGCTGACACGCACACAGACAAACAAGACACAGGCAAACGTGGAGCCCGAATGCCAATCACTGGACTTACATCAGCATCCGAACCAAACACACGCACACTGGAACCCAAATGCCACTCGATGGACTTACATCAGCTTCCAAGCACACAACAGCACAACAAGTTAATAGGGAGTCGGGGACTCAGCCTATAACTGTCAAACACACACAAAAAAGAAAAAGGGCGCCCGGAGAGATCAGCTCAATCTCCTGCCTACATACTTCATTTGGTATGAAGATCAGGGCGATGTAGTTCCCCTACAGAGGGATAAAGGACTAGCCTAACCAGATAACAGAGGGAGACACAACTAGGGAGACTACGACTCGAGCCTAGATGTTATCATGCAAATCATCCCTAAGTTAAGGTTTCTAGCTAAATGGCACAAGGTCCAACCTATCCTAAGCATGGCTCACACAGGAAGCAAGCCACACACACACTTAACTTGCACAGGAAGCAAGCCAAGCAAAACCTACTTGCACAGGAAGCAAGTCAAACAATCCTAACTTGCACAGGAAGCAAGTCAAACAAACCTAACTTGCACAGGAAGCAAGTCAAACAATCCTAACTTGCACAGGAAGCAAGTCAAACAATCCTACAAGCACAGATAGCACACGCTATACGCAAGCAAGTGGCTCAAACAAGGGTTAGGTTTTAGTCGAGGGGTCATATCAACCTCAACAAACAAACCTCTGGAATGGGGTGAGTGTGCTCTTAACCTTGCCATTGAGGGGCTAAGGTGAAGCAGATGAAAGGTGAGTGAAGATAAGACTTCACAGCTCTTATCCCTGGCCTGGGAGAGCTTAAGACAAGAATGTGTGGGTTCAGAAAGTGGGAACCCTTCTACACATTTATAACTGACTCAACTGTACAATTGTACAAGATCTTGGGTTTGTATCTGCAATGCATCAACACAGTGGTGTGAGCAAAGCAGATGACACACTGAATAGTGGGGGATAGATTGCATATCCCTACCTTCCACCAATTGCCTCTTCACTTAGGAGGTCTTTGACTCTATGCAAGGACAAAATTAAATATCCACAAACATTACCTCTTAAGGAGGACTTCAGACAGTTGCCTGGCCAAGTAACAGGCCAGGTCTTCCAGACTACATGGAGTTGAGAGATCATACCTCAATGCAAATTGCTTATACAAGCAAAGCAAAGCAAAAAGTTCACAAGGAACTGAGCAACTAAAAGCACCTGAAACAGTCAGGCAGATGTTAGTATGCAACTTCAAACAAAGCAAAAAGAAACAGACACCAACAGTTGATTAGAGGCACATGGATGTGCAAGGCACAAGGCTTAAGGCATGTGAGCCAAGCCACCTACAAAACACACAAGTTAGTCAATGATAATCAAGCAAGCTCAATCAAAAAGAATTGGTCTCAATGGCCATTTGATGGTCAACCTGAAAACATGAGCTCAAAGGTGAGTATTAGGACCATTAGGGCAAGCCTAGGGTCAAAAATGAATGAGAAAGTTAAAACAGCAAGGGGCAAGCATCCAAGATCATGTTCAAACAATCAAGAAACAAAACCAATTGGGTTCACACTCATATCAATCACTATCATCATTTCATGAACAGTTTAGGTCAAAACATGGCATTTAGAAGCTCATAGAAGTCAACAGCAAGGGTCTCGATTGCAACTAGGGCAAGCCGTGTCTAGGATAGGTTGGCCCTTGTGCCATTTAGCTAGAAACCTTGACTTAGGGTTGACTTTGCATGACAACATCTAGGCTCGAGTCGTAGTCTCCCTAGAGTTGTGTCTCCCTCTGTTATCTGGTTAGGCTAGATCCTTGTCCCTGCGTAGGGGAACTACATCGCCCTGATCTTCATACCAGATGAAGTATGTAGGCAGGAGATTGAGCTGATCTCTCCGGGCGCCTTTTTTTTTCTTTTTGTGTGTGTTGTTTGACAGTTGCTAGGCTCGAGTGCCTGACTCCTTAGCAATTTGTTGTCTGTTTGTTTGAGTGTCTGCTTGACAGTTATAGGCTCGAGTCCCCGACTCCCTATTAACTTGTTGTGTTGTTGTGTGCTTGGAAGCCGATGTAAGTCCATCGAGTGGCATTTGGGTTCCAGTGTGTGTGTGTTTTGGTTCGGATGCTGATGTAAGTCCAGTGATTGGCAGTCGGGCTCCACGTTTGCCTTTGCCTGTGTTTGTTTGCGTGCGTGTCAGCCGAGCTACGAATGCTTTGATTCTTCTCTCGTCCGAGAAGATACGTATGCATAGGATGCGACATCCTAGCGAGCATGTGTCGTTTCCCAGTCCGAACTACTTCGACTCTGATGTCTATGCCTGATAGACTAAGTAGGCCCAGGATGCGACATCCTGCCGAGTCAGTTTCAGTCAGTCTCTTGCGTTTCTTTCAGCCAGTGTGTGTGAGTATTTGAGCAGTGTTTAGCAACCATTTTTCCTTCCTTTTGTGCGTGGATCCCGTAGAGTACTACGGATGCGTAGGGGTACTAATACCTTCCCTTCGCATAACCGACTCCCGAACCCATTCTCTTTGGTCGCGAGACCATGTTCTTTCCTAGGTTTACTTCGAGCGTTTCCTTTCCCTCTTTTGGGATAAATAACGCACGGTGGCGGCTCTGTTGTTTCTTTCTTTTCCCGCCGGTTTTTTCGCGTAATGCGACAGCTGGCGACTCTGCTGGGGAATGGTACAGCGACTTCACTGGGAGGAAGACTCAACCAATCTTCAGATAGGATAAACCCTGCTTTGGAGAATGTCTGTTACTCCGCTAGGGATAACCCATGCGATCCATAGGTAGAATCAACTCAACTGGGGATGCAGATATCAGTCTACTACAGAAACTCGTCCAATCCACTGGTAGGATGAACTCTGCTGGAGAAATAAATGCTACTCCACTAGGGACGACCCAACCAATCCATATGTAGGAGAATCACTGCTGGAGATGTATTTCATGAGACCCGCTCCACTCGGGGATAACAATCGAAAGATTGACCAAAGAGTGCATGAGATTTATTATCTATAGCCGTCAAAACGTAGATAATACACTCGCATGGAAGATTATCCATAACCGGGTTGCAGGTTGTTAAATGGATAAATCGACCGAAAAGAAAGGCATCGGTACCAGGACTAGGTATGCAAAAGATGACCAATCAAAAGGGGATAAAGCTGCTTACTCGGAGCAAGTATCCAAAAAGAAGGGGAAGACCCACTGGGGACAATACTGCTTGATCAAGGCAAGTATCCAGAGGGGAAAGAATGTCAATATCACGAACCGGATACTGATAACTGCAAAGAGGGGATTACATCTACCGGTTAGTAGGCAGAAAACCACGGAAAAGTAACCAGTCATGCATAGGATGAACACACAGGGTTAACTCCACCAAGGGGATGAAAGTGGGATTTTACAACTACCAGCTAGTAGGTAGAAAACCACAAAGATAGGACTTACAACTACCGGGTTGTAGGTAGAGGCCACTGGAAAAGTAACCAGTCATCATCGGGATGAGCACAAGGGGTTAACTCCACCAATGGGATGAAAGTGGGATTTTACAACTACCAGCTAGTAGGTAGAAAACCACAAAGATAGGACTTACAACTACCGGTTTGTAGGTAGAGGCCACTGGAAAAGTAACCAGTCATCATCGGGATGAGCACAAGGGGTTAACTCCACCAATGGGATGAAAGTGGGATTTTACAACTACCAGCTAGTAGGTAGAAAACCACAAAGATAGGACTTACAACTACCGGTTTGTACGTAGAGGCCAACAAATTCCGCTGAGGATAAGATGAATGAGTGCCGGCTAGTGAGCGACTATTCATTTATGCCCCAGGGAAGTACAGGAGACAGCCAACTGGAAGTCAATTTAGGATTGATCCAAAAGGCAGACTGAAACAAGACTCATCCTAATGAGGAAAGAACTCAATAGGGAAAACCCATCCCGTTAGGGAGGGAACGGAAGCAACCGTCATCCACGAGGATGTATCTCAGTGGGGAAATGGCAGGAAAAGATTGACACTTTATGCTTAAGGGGTAGACTCTACAGGGAGAGATCAGACACACCCATATCTGCTTAAGGAAAAAAGACCCAAGTTGGCAAGACGCTAACAATTGGGGAGTAACACTGCTGGGGATACCCACTCGACTGAGGAATCACTTGTTAGGGAAAACACCAACCTCTCAACCATGCTGATGAACCCAATTCTGAAGCCGATCCAATGGCGCGATGCTAAATTCTTTCCAACAACCCAAACTCGGCTGGTCACCACGGCCTAGGGCTAATGAATATGCTTGCTATGTTGATGCATGAGTTTTTTCTTGTTTTACACAATGCCCCATGATCATGGAAATGCTATGCACTAATGATGCAATATGCTATGCTTATCTAAATGATGAATGCATAAACACACGTCTCCTTCAGAGACAACACCGGGGAATTCCAGGAACTGTGCTGAGGATCCTATAACCATGTCAACTTCCATTCTGCTGGGGAAAGACAAACCTTGCTGGGGAAAAACCATCAACACAACCTCTGCTGTGAAGACAACTTCAGACTTGGAAAACAGTCACAACTCCGCTGGGGATACGGCCACCTTTAGGCTTGCTGAGGAGACACTGATCTCGAATCTGTTATGGAGGTACCGCTCTCACACCTACTGGGGAAATACAACTTATTAGACACGGAACACCTGTCGAGTCGCCGAACAGCGGCATCCATCGTCCACCCACAGTGTCGGCTTTCCTCTTTTACGAACTCCCAGACGCTTCTGGACTTTTCTGCTCCATCATCTTGTATTCCAAATCTCGTCCGTACTCCACGGGGATCGAACTTCTGGTATTCAGACAAACTTTCCAATCATCAGACTTTGAAGAGTCTTCTTGATTAACTTTCCAGGACCGTCGTCGTAATCCTTCACTGTCTTTTCACCGTTCAACTATCCCCTGCCCCTGGTTGGACTCTGAGGGGATCTCTTGTCAAAAGGTTCAAATTACCACTGGTAAGTGAATGAAGATGTCTAACTGCACTTGCACCAGAGATCGTTAGATAAAAAAACGTGCCCCAGGTATGCCCCATGATAAGGCTCAAACAGCACTCTACTGGGGATGCCCCACAATAGAGCTAATAGGGACTTGGAGGGAGAAATGTTGCACTACTGGGGACATGAAGATGAACATCTTCAAACAACACTGCGTCGGGCAACTTCACTGAGGAGAGACCATACGAGGTTCTGCAGGACAAAGATACAGTCATGCTCGAGATACGAACAATTGTCTTATCTGTTGGTAATCATACCACCCTTGGGAGAGCACTGTGGGTCTCCTAAGTATCCTTCCATCATTGTGAACGTTCGCTTTGTTTAAGAACAGTTTTTGTGAAAAATTTGTTTATTTTGAAAACAATGATACTTTATCAATTAAAACATGCAAAACGTTTGTTGAGTTGAAACAAATAAGAGTGCAAATAATTGGATAAAAGCTCAAATTGATGTGATGGGATGGTAGTCTGCAAAGGGCGAGACTCCATAGATCTGTACAAGTTTGAAATCGGTGATATATATTGGAGAGGGCTACATTGAGCATAATGACCTTTCCTCTACCATTCCGAATTTTCGATGTATTCGGAGCTTCAGTCGACGACGAATCGAGAATCCCTGACGGATGACAGATATAGAGCACAGTCTTGTCAAGATGCAGTTACTTGCCAAATCCCTAATTTTTGCCTAGATTGCCCCAGTGTGAGGTGTTCAATCTAGCGGGATGCAAATTCTTTTTTTTTTTCAATGTCTCTAACTTTTGCCTGGATTGCCCTTTCGGGTTTTCAATCCACCGAGACGCTCCTTTTTGCCTAAGTCGCCCTTTGGGGTGTTCAACTTAGCGAGCTGTTTGCTTTTTTGTTTTAGGCGAAGTATTTCTTGACTGCATCAGAATTCACAGGACGAGTGAACTTCCATCCATTGTTGTAAGTGTCAAAACATTGCCTGAAGAGGCTGGACGTTCATAGTTTGGAGTTCACTTGCCCCTGGAATCGGGCACGAAAGACAAGACTTTCTTGAGCACAAGGTCCCTCGGAACACACGAGGCTTAACCTTCTCGTTGAATGCTTTTTTTTTTCTCTGCTGATATAACTTGACCATGACACATGGCAGTTGATCTCTTCGTTTCGATCGAATTCAGCATCAGTCAACTTGGGACTTTGAGGGTGCTATCTTTCTTTTGTTTTTTTTTTTTTTTTATTTTGCTTTTGATTTCGCTTTCTTTTGATTTCTTTTGATTTTGCACCCTCCTCTTTCTTTTTTCTTTTTTTTTTCTCTTTTTTTCTTCTTTTTTTTTTTTTGATGCCCCAGTTGGCTGTTCTGCTGATTCTCGAGATGCAGCTGAGTGATCTTCTTTTTTGCTCAAGAAGTCGGGAAATACTGTCAGGAATCCCTTTAACATCATCTTCTTCCGCTTCGAATACAGGGAATTCAAAATTGGGAGATGACGTCCGATCACTATGTTCAATGGGTTTGAGAAACAACCTGCATAAAAATTTTGAGATGAAAAGCTTTTTGAAAAACAAACAAGACAATCGTTATGCAGATGAAAAGATTGCTTTTATTCTTGTTTTTAAAGGTTTTTTGTGATCACCAATTTCATGCAAAAAGCGAAAAGGGAAAACAATTGGAAAAACAAATGTTTTAACATGAATTTATTTGAATGAAAATATCATTGCACAAAATGTTGCCAACAATGCCATCACTTCTCCTTTTGGCATGGGAGAAGGGTTTTTGAACAAAGTGATTATTACAAAGACTTATGAACAGCTGTAGGATAGCCCACAGTGACCCAATTGTGATAGATCCCATCGGGGACGACAACTGTCAGTATTTCTTGCATCAGCAGCTTCTGCTTTCCGAACAACCCTTCTGAAGAAAAGTCGGTGCCAGCCCAGGACTTGTTATCTTCAAACTTGATTAGCATTGGGACCTAAGTCCTCCAAGATCAGAATACCTGACCTCACAAGGTCTTGAACCTTCATCTTCAACTGGAAACAACTATCCACGTCATGACCAGGAGCACCCGAATGATACACACAATGCTGTTCAGGTCTATACCACCACCGAGGGTTGACGGGTATAGCCGGCGGGTCTCTGGGAGTAATCAAGTTCCGCTCTATCAGAGTGGGATACAGTTCAGCGTAGGACATGGGGATTGGATCAAAAATGATCTTCTTCCTCTCATTACTTGTATTGGCTTGATTATCATTGGGAGGCTGGTAAGCCTGCTGCTGAGGACGACGTTGTGGAGTCTGATACTGCTGAGTTGGTCTTCTCGGCTGTTATTGAGTTTGAGTTACTGGAATAGGCACAGCAGCAACTTGCCGATACTGTCCTCTATTCATACTTCTCCGACGGTGCACAACATTTGTCTCACCCTCTCCCCTTCTGGGTGCCCCAGAGGATGGCTTTTTAGAATTGGACGAGTTTGAAGAGCCAGGATCTTGTATCCTTCCTGTTTTGATAAGGCTTTCAGTTCTCTCCCCACAGACGACAACATCAGAAAAGCTGCTGAACGGGCAACTTCCCAAGCGATCCATGAACACACCTTGCAAGGTTCCAATGAACATGTCAGTCAGCTCTCTCTCCAACATCGGAGGTTGCACCCTTGCGGCTAGTTCACGCCACCTCTGGGCATACTCTTTGAAGCTCTCCTTATCTTTCTGATACAAGCTCTGTAACTGAGTTCGGCTCGGCGCCATGTCCATGTTGTGCTTGTATTGCCTTAGGAAGGCCTCACCCAAATCTTTCCAGCTTCTGACTGATTCTCGCTTCAGATCCATGTACCAGTCCAAAGATGCCCCAGATAGACTATCTTGGAAAAAGTACATCCACATTTTTTCATCGTCAGTGTAGGCAGAGATCTTCCTGAAGTAAGCTTGCACATGGGTGCGAGGACAGGAGGTACCGTTGTACTTGTCGAAAAAAGGTGCTTTGAACTTGTACGGGATCTTCAACCCTTCCACCAGACCCATGTCGGTCACATCAAACCCAAGGGAGTTCTGGCATTCCATGGCTCGGATTTTCTCAGCAAGAGCATCCACTTTTCTATCCCTCTCTTCAGTTTTCACAACATCGTAGTCCTCACTGAGGAGAGTAAACGTGTCCTCTTGTTTGTCAACAAGTGAAGCAGGACGATGAACTGGAATCCGGGTAGCTCTGACATTGACCTCTGCAGCAAGAGGCTGTCCATTGATTCTGATACCCTCAAGTTCATCCCCGACGGCATAGTCGTTAGTGGGAGCAGCAACATGGATAGTCTCATGAACGGGTGCAGCAACAGGCGAAGCACGGTTGGACGTTGGAATCACAACTTCCTGTCTCTGGGCTAAGGCACGCAGCTCCTCTTGCCCCTGAACGACCCCTTGCATCATGTTCATGAATTGGGCCATGTTCGCCCTCATCTCAGCTAGCTCAGTCTGAACTTGATCCATACTTCTTCTGATGATTGAGTCTGGTCGCGGTGCGGACGGTGATCAACAAATCCTGTCTCAGTCAAAACCCAAAGTGAGAAGTCACTCCCAAGCATGTCTGTAACGCAAGGATGATATGTGTATGATATGCATATGATGCGAATGCTATTTTATCATGAATGATCCTGAAAAGGATATGCGTATGCGAGTTAACTTTTTTTCATTTTCATGCATTACTATTTTTTGGAAGATAAACATGCTATGATGCAAATGATGGAGCCAAGACTGGCAGGAACTGGCATCTGAGGAACCATCTGAAACCCCAAAGTCATCTGAGGAGCTGGCATCTGAACCCAAGTCTGGGGAACTACATCGCCCTGATCTTCATACCAGATGAAGTATGTAGGCAGGAGATTGAGCTGATCTCTCCGGGCGCCCTTTTTCTTTTTTGTGTGTGTTTGACAGTTATAGGCTGAGTCCCCGACTCCCTATTAACTTGTTGTGCTGTTGTGTGCTTGGAAGCTGATGTAAGTCCATCGAGTGGCATTTGGGTTCCAGTGTGCGTGTGTTTGGTTCGGATGCTGATGTAAGTCCAGTGATTGGCATTCGGGCTCCACGTTTGCCTGTGTCTTGTTTGTCTGTGTGCGTGTCAGCCGAGCTACGAATGCTCTGATTCTTCTCTCGTCCGAGAAGATACGTATGCATAGGATGCGATATCCTAGCGAGCATGTGTTGTCTCCCCAGTCCGAACTACTTGGACTCTGATGTCTATGCCTGATAGACTAAGTAGGCCCAGGATGCGATATCCTGCCGAGTCAGTTTCAGTTTTGTTTTCTTGTGTCTCCTTCAGCCAGTGTGTGTGAGTTTGAGCAGTGTTTAGCAACCAATATTCCTTCCTTTTGTGCGTGGATCCCATAGAGTACTACGGATGCGTAGGGGTGCTGATACCTTCCCTTCGCATAACCGACTCCCGAACCCATTCTCTTTGGTCGCGAGACCATGTTCTTTCCTAGGTTTACTCTGAGCGTTTCCTTTCCCTCTTTTGGGATAAATAACGCACGGTGGCGGCTCTGTTGTTCTTGTTTTCCCGCCGGTTTTTCGCGTGATGCGACACCTCCGTCAAAGATTTGTACGAGCTTGGGGCATGGTGAAGAGAGGTACGTTAGGACAGAAAAATTCTATTCCTATGGAACCTTATCTCAGATGGGTACGCGTCAGAGCTCGTGAACTTGTCATGCCATATCTTGCAATCGGACCTCAGATTGTCGAACCTGAAGCTGAAGGAGGTGCTCCTCAGATCATTCCTTATCCAGATATGCCTACCAATGTTGAGGAACTAAAGAGATCCTGGATCCAGTTGAGAGAAGAAAGGGATACTTTCGAGACTCAGTTCGTCGCAGAAAGGAAGAAAGTGTTAGAACTTACCAGTCGGCTTAATGAGGAACGAAGACTCAATGCGTATCTTCGCCCAAAAAGAAGCCGCCCCTGGGAGACTTGAGCTTTCATTGTATTTTTATTATTATTCCTTTTGTAATGAACATTGGTCAAAGAAATTAGCAATAAACATTTCTCTCTTGTTGGTGATTTACGCAAAGTTAAATTCCAAAAGTCCTTGAAAACATTTCATACATTGCATAGCATAACATAACACTGCATAACAGGTATTCTACAAGTTCAATGTTCTCATGGTCTTCCTTCTAAACAGAAAAATGGATCTCGAACAAACTGTCAAAGATCTCCAGACTCAGAATGCTCAATTCAAGGAGATGATGCTAAGCTTATCCAAGGGGCAGGAGGAACTGAAGGCTCTTTTGCTCGAAAAGAAGAAAGACAAGAAAGCTGTGAGTTTCATTAACCCGGGAAGAAGGCGTAAAGGACAGGCCGCAGGAGTCAAGTTTGGGATCCCGAATGGTCCAGAAGAGGAGACAGAGAATGATTCAGAAGAGGAGAATGTCGATCTCTTCAACCCTGAGGACGACGATGAAGATTATGAAAATGAACAGTACTCTCCAAGAGATGATAAGTACAAGTTGCTGGAAGAACGTATGCTAGCTATGGAGGGTCAGAAGGCGCCCGGTCTGGATTTCGAAAGTTTGGGTCTGGTCTCCGATGTGACCATTCCTCGCAAATTCAAAATCCCCACTTTCACTAAGTACGATGGTGCGTCCTGTCCTCAGATGCATCTAAGAGCTTATGTGAGAAAGATTCAGCCGCATACCACTGACAGGAAGCTATGGATCCATTTCTTCCAAGAGAGCCTGTCTGACACATAGTTGGAATGGTATTATCAGCTCGAGAGCTCTGACATCCGCACCTGGACTGATTTAGCAACAACTTTCTATAAACAGTACCGGTATAACTCTGAACTAGCGCCTACCCGGCTACAGCTGCAGAATATGACTATGGGATCTAAAGAAAGCTTTAAAGAATATGCTCAAAAGTGGAGAGATTTGGCTGGCAGAGTCAAACCCCCTATGACTGACAGAGAATTGGTGGATATGTTCATGGGCACACTGACCGGCCCATTCTACAGCCATCTACTGGGAAGTTCTTCATCAGGTTTCACTGAACTTATATTGACAGGTGAACGTGTTGAAAGCGGCATCCGAAGTGGAAAGATACAGGCGGCTGCCTCTGCAAGCACCAAAAGGTCCTATCAGGGGAGGAATGAATCAAATGCTGTGTACGGTCAAAAGGGTCGTAACAAGAAAAACCGTGACCATGACATCGGAGCAGTTACGATTGCAGCACCACCATCTCAAAACTTCCAGCCCAAACAAGACAGGCCAAGAAGGCAGTTTACCAGGATCAATATGACCTTGGCACAGGCACTGCAGGGAATGCTAAAGGCAAATTTGATCACCCTCAGAGATCCTCCTACGAATCCCAACACTACTTCTTCTCGTTATAACCCTAATGCCAGGTGTGCATATCACTCCGATAGCCCCGGGCATGATACAAACGATTGCTGGTCATTGAAGAATAAGATTCAGGATATGATCGAAGCTGGAGAAATTGAGTTCGAGCCTCCGGAGACCCCTAATGTCATCACTGCTCCTATGCCTAATCATGACAAGACGGTTAATGTCGTGGATGACGACGATCACGTTTCCAATGTGGCGGACTTAACATCTCCTCTCCCGATCATAAAGAGGAATTTATTGCAAGCTGGTTTATTTCCAGGTTGTGCTGAAGATTGCAATCTCTGTATATTCCAACCAGATGATTGTTGGGAATTGAAGAATGGTATTCAACGGCTGATGGATGATCGTACAGTTCTCTTCGAAAAGATTCCTAAGGTGGCAAACCCTATTGAAGAAATATCTGTGATTGCTAGGTCCAAAGTTCCAGTGAAGATTACCGCTACTAGGGCGCCTGTGAAGATTACTATTGAGCCCAGGGTAGCTCCCCTAATCATTACTGCACCTGGCCCGATCCCGTATTCCTCAAGCAAAGCTATTCCGTGGAATTATGGCGGTGATGTTTATGTCCATGGCGTAAAGCAAATTGACAATTCTACTAATCCTAATGGCATCGTTGGGACTAGTAAAATTACTCGAAATGGAAGGATCTTCTCTCCAGAAATCTCACCTCCTGTCCTTGAACCAGTCAATCCTTCTCAGTCAGAGACACCGGTCGAAGTTACTCCCGAAGATGTTGCCAAACAGGAAATGGAAGAAGTGCTGAAAATCATCCGCAAGAGTGATTTCGATGTGGTAGAACAGTTGGGGCATACCCCGTCTAAGATCTCGATGTTATCCTTGCTGTTATCTTCTGAATCTCATGCCAATGCATTGATAAAATTCTTGAAGACTGCTCATGTGCCTCAGGAAACATCTGTCGATCAGTTCGAAAATTATGTTGCTCACTTGGCTGTTGACAATGGCCTAGGCTTTTCCGATGCTGACCTGACACCAGCGGGAAAGAATCACAATAAAGCCCTGCATATCTCCATTGAGTGTAGGGGAATCACTTTGTCTCATGTGTTGATCGATAATGGCTCTTCCTTGAATGTGCTGCCAACAGCTGTGCTGGATAAGCTGGACTGTAAAAGCATCGAACTGAAACCTAGTGACATTGTGGTACGTGCTTACGATGGTGCGAAGAGTGTTGTCCATGGAGAAGTAGTCCTCCCTATCAAGATAGGACCTCAAGTCTTCAATACTACCTTCCATGTAATGAACATTCGTCCTGCCTATTCCTGCTTACTGGGACGCCCTTGGATTCATGGGTCAGGTGCTGTAGCTTCGTCTCTCCATCAAAAGCTGAGGTATCCCACAGAGGGCAAAATTGTCACCGTGTGTGGAGAAGAAGAGTACATTGTCATTAGTGTGCATGCCTTCAGATACGTCGAGATGGATGGTGAATTCATTGAGACTCCTTGTCAGTCATTTGAAGTAGTTCCTCCGACCAATCCTGTCCTTAAGCCAACTTCCGGTGTGCCCAAGGTTATTCGGACTCCTCCTGCTATGATTTCCCTGAAGGACGCTCAAGCTGTGGTTGAAGATGGTGGTTGTACTGGCTGGGGTCAACTGATCGACGTACCGTACAAGTCTGACAAATTTGGCCTGGGGTTTAGCTCTGAGAAGGTAGCCAAGAGTCAAATTAATGCTGTAGAAGACGCTGACAGCGATTGCGACCTGGATAGCTGGATTTTCCCAACAATTGGCGACGGACTCAATAATTGGAAGGCTGAAGACACTATCCCGATTTCCTTTAGTCAGGAGTAATTGTTATTGTCTATTTTGGTGTTGCAAATTTTTGTTTTTTTTACAATTGAACTTCTCCAAGCGTTGTGTCTATGCCCGGGGCACAATAGCTAATTTGTTAAGGGTTTTGTCATTTTCATAAGCATATTCATATTCAATAAATCAATGGACTTTTTGCATTCAAATATTGCGCTCTTTGTCTTTTCTGTCATCTTCCAAACAAGCTATGTTTTCTTACACACACTCACGTAACGAATTGCAGATCCATACCCACTCTGGATCCTGTTGATAATAGTTCTACTACTGTTCATTATGACTTTGAAAATCCGATCTACCAAGCCGAGGATGGAAGTGTGGAAGATTGTGAAGTACCTGGAGAACTTGCCAGACTGTTACTGCAGGAAGAGAGGACTATACAGCCGCACGAGGAGTCAGTTGAGATTGTAAATCTGGGTACCGAAGTAGACAAGAAAGAAGTCAAAATAGGAGCAGGCTTGGAAAACAGTGTCAAAAGAAGGTTGATTCAGATGTTACATGACTATGTAGAGATTTTTGCTTGGTCTTATGACGACATGCCAGGACTGGATACTGATATAGTAGTACATCGGCTGCCAACGAGGGAAGATTGTCGTCCTGTTAAGCAAAAGGTTCGTCGCATGCGTCCTGAAATGTCTGAGAAAATCAAAGCCGAGGTTATGAAACAATTTGATGCAGGTTTTCTGGCTGTTACTTCTTATCCTCAATGGGTTGCTAATGTGGTACCAGTGCCGAAGAAGGATGGCAAGGTGCGAATGTGTGTAGACTACAGAGATTTGAATAAAGCGAGTCCCAAAGACGACTTTCCACTTCCGCACATTGATGTTCTGGTAGATAACACCGCTCAACACAAGGTATTCTCATTCATGGATGGATTCTCAGGTTATAACCAGATTAAGATGGCGCCTGAGGACATGGAGAAAACTACGTTTGTAACGCAATGGGGCACGTTCTGTTATAAAGTAATGCCATTTGGTTTAAAGAATGCAGGGGCAACGTACCAGCGTGCTATGGTGGTTTTGTTCCATGATATGATGCATCATGAAATAGAAGTGTATGTGGATGACATGATAGCCAGATCTCATATTGAGGGAGAGTATCTCGATCATTTATACAAACTGTTCGAGAGATTGAAGAAATACAAGTTGAGGTTGAACCCGAACAAATGCACCTTTGGAGTAAGATCCGGCAAACTCTTGGGCTTTATTGTCAGTGGTAAAGGGATTGAGGTTGACCCGGCTAAGGTGAGGGCTATTCAAGAAATGCCAGTTCCCCGTACAGATAAAGAGGTCAGAGGTTTCTTGGGACGTTTGAATTATATTGTCCGATTTATCTCCCATTTAACTGCTACCTGCAAACCCATCTTCAAACTACTAAGGAAGAATCAAGAGATGATATGGAATGACGAATGTCAAGAAGCTTTTGACAAAATCAAGAAGTATCTTCAGGAACCTTCGATCCTGATACCACCAATTGAAGGAAGACCTCTAATCATGTATTTGACCGTATTAGAAAATTCAATGGGGTGTGTGTTGGGGCAACATGACGAGTCTGGTCGAAAAGAGCATGCCATATACTACCTTAGCAAAAAGTTTACCGACTGTGAAATAAGATACTCACTGCTCGAGAGAACTTGCTGTGCTTTGGCTTGGGCTGCTCGCCGACTAAGACAGTATAGGTTGAATCATACCACTTTGTTGATTTCTAAGATGGATCCCATCAAATACATATTTGAGAAACCTGCCCTCTCCGGAAGAATAGCGAGATGGCAGATGATTTTAACAGAGTATGATATCCAGTATACTACCCAGAAAGCAATCAAAGGAAGCGTGCTGGCCGATCATTTGGCTCATCAGGCGGTGGATGATTACCAATCTATGAATTTTGAGTTCCCAGATGAGGATGTCATGCTTGTTACTGATTATGAAGAACCTGGACCGGATGAAGGACCCGAACTAGGATCCCGATGGACTATGGTTTTCGATGGATCTTCTAATGCGTTGGGCAATGGTGTTGGTGTTGTAATCGTTTCCCCCAAGGGTTGTCACACGCCTTTCACTGCTAGACTATGTTTCGATTGTACCAATAATATGGCCGAGTATGAAGCATGTATTTTGGGACTCAGAGCTGCTATAGATCTGAGAATTAAGTTTTTAAGCGTATACGGAGACTCAGCCTTAGTAATCAGTCAGATCAAAGGAGAATGGGACACTAAACATCCGAATCTCATCTCTTATCGAGAGCGGGTGTTGACATTAATCCCATACTTTGAAGAGATCACATTCGAACATATTCCACGAGAGGAGAATCAGTTGGCAGACGCTTTGGCCACCATGTCATCTATGTTCAGAGTCATATGGGACAATGAAGCTCCCAGGATCACCATTGAACGACTAGATGAACCAGCATATTGTTATGAACTTAACGCTGCTGAAGTAGAAGAGAAACCGTGGTTCCACGAAGTAAAAAGGTATTTAGAAGCTCGGGAATACCCTGAAGGGGCATCCGTCAATGACAGAAAATTCCTGAGGAAGTTCTCCGCTAAGTTCTTTCTGAGTAATGGATTATTATACAAACGTAATCATGATTCGACTTTGCTTCGCTGTGTGGATAAAAAGGAAGCAGAAAAGATTATGGAAGACATGCATGATGGTATTTTTGGGACTCATTCTAGTGGGCATACGATGGCCAAGAAGATTCTGAGATCAGGGTATTATTGGTCTACCATGGAAGCTGATTACCATCATCACTCCAGAACCTGTCACAAGTGCCAGATATATGCGGATAAAGTACATGTGCCTCCTGCTCCATTGAACGTGTTGACAGCACCTTGGCCCTTTGCAATGTGGGGCATTGATATGATTGGAGAGATTAAACCTACTGCTTCTAACGGGCATCGTTTCATCCTTGTTGCTATTGATTACTTTACAAAGTGGGTAGAGGCCGCCTCATTCGCTTCTGTCACCAAGAATGTGGTGGCACGATTCATCAAGAATAATCTCATTTGTCGATATGGCATCCCTGAAAGAATTATTACTGATAATGGTACTAATTTGAACAACAAGATGATTACTGAACTCTGCACGCAGTTCAAAATAAAACACCATAACTCTTCTCCGTACCGGCCAAAGATGAACGGTGCCGTGGAGGCTGCTAATAAGAATATCAAGAAGATCATACAAAAGATGACGGTGACGTACAAAGACTGGCATGAGATGTTACCGTTTGCTCTTCACGGTTATCGCACTTCAGTACGCACTTCGACAGGAGCAACTCCTTTCTCTTTAGTCTACGGAATGGAAGCCGTTTTACCAGTGGAAGTCCAGATTCCCTCTCTAAGAATCATAAAAGAGGCGGGCTTAGATGAAGATGAATGGATTCAGACTCGACTCGACCAGATAAACTTGATCGATGAGAAGAGACTTGCGGCTGTGTGTCATGGACAGATATATCAGAAGCGCATGACCCAGGCATTTAACAAAAGAGTCAAGAGACAGGTATATCGAATTGGCGATTTGGTAATAAAGCGTATCATTCTACCACAGGGTGATCCCAGAGGCAAATGGATTCCCACGTACGAAGGGCCGTTTGTAGTTAAGAAGGTATTCTCTGGTGGAGCCATGATACTAGCTACAATGGACGACGAAGACTTCCCGCATCCCGTGAACGCAGACATAGTCAAAAAATACTACGCATAAAAGAGACCCGCTAGGTCGACGTGTCTAGGCAAAAGTAAGGGCATCCCGGCGAGCCGAAAAGGGTTCGGGCAAAAATTAGGGATAAACATATAAAAATGTACACCCGGCAAGTCGAAAACCTGAAAAGGCGGCTTGGGCAAAAAGGGGTATCCTGGTGGACTGAAAACCTGAAAAGGCGGTCCAAGCAAAAATTAGGGATCAAAGCGTATGACTATGTCCCGTTCTCAGACAGCTTCATCCAAGTTCAAAGGACTGAACAAGCTAATCACTTCTATCCGACAACAGGAGATGAGAGGCTTGAAGACATAATGGCAGTAGGGGAATTAAAGTCAATAGGACGTTTTCGACATAGCTTTCTCTTTGTTTTCTTGACAATTTCCTCTTACTAGGATTTCTGTCTCCTTGTACACAAATTGCCTGTTTATAGGCCCTCTTTCGAAATCAATATAATTTTAGTTTCAAAAAAAAATTCTTTTGTTTTACTTTCTCTGTTTTGTTTGCATAAGCGTCCATTGATTTAATTCGAATTAATATATGCATTTGGATATGATCGATGTTTACCAAAAATGCGTGCATAAAATAGAAATAGCGATTACTACTAGACTTCAGGATCGAGGAGAAGGTCTAATCATGCTTTCCAATGAATCCGTTGCTAATCCTATCCCCCAGCAAAGCCAGTCATTCCCAGAAGAGAGTGGCATTACTAGACAAATGGGTCATCTCTTCCACCCCCAGCCAGGCTTCTGTTGAACATTTCTACCATCAGACAGAAATCAAGCATCCCCGGCTAAGAAAGGGTCATCGATACCAGTATCTCCCAACCAGAAGATTGAGATTTGTTTTCCCCAGTAGAGTCCTCTGGAAGAACTTTTCAGATGCATAATTCATTCATTACATCATTTCACAGCATACGCATGCATACATCGTTCGCAGTTATTTTCGAAAGCATAAAACATCTCATGCATCATGACATGGCATGAAGCTAACTTTATTTTTCAGGTTAATTATTCCCCTGATACAGTCAAAACAAAGGTTCATTCAGACGGACATCCTCATCAATTACGTTCAGGATTCAACTACATCTTTCAGATATACTCCATGTCAACATTCATTCTGACATCCTCCTAACGATGGCATCTATAAGCCCATCCCAGACATTTATTGCAAATACAACATATACAAATACTATCAGATATAGCCTAGCGTACGGTTCATTCTGATTCAGCTCAACATATGACTCTTTCAACTCAGATGCGATCTAACGTACGATCCATTCCGACCTTCAACAACTCCAATACGGTCTAGCATACGACCCATTTGGACCTTCAAGGCCTCAAATGCTACCTAGTGTACGGTACATTCTGAAGTGTAGTCTGGCGTATGACTACCCCCTTCATCATCAGGTACAGCCTAACGGACGGCTCAGTCTACAACTCAGATACGATCTAGCATACGATCCATTCTGATCCTTCACCCCCAGTAACGATACAGCCTAACGGACGGCTCGTTCCGCAACTCAGATACGATCTAGCGTACGATCCATGCTGATCCTTTATCCCCAGCAGTGTATGACTCATTCGGATTCTTATCTCATTTTGATTCGGCACAACATATTACTCCTCCAACAATACGGTCTAGCGTACGACCCATTCGGATCTTCATTCCTCAGATACTACCTAGCGTACGGTACATCCCGAGGTGTAGTCTAGCGTACGACTACTTTTCGTCAGATACAGCCTAACAGACGGCCCATTCTGCAACTCAGATACGATCTAGCGTATGATCCATTCTGATCTGTTATCCCCAGTGGCGTATGACCCATTCTAACTCCCCAGTGAAGTCGACGGCCTAATGAATGACTCACTATACGGTCTAGCGTATGACCCAGTGACACCCATGACTTCAGATATCTTCTAACGTATGACGTACTCTGAAGCTCTCATCATCAAACTTCCTAGATGGCATCTTTAAACCCATCTCCATCAAGACTAACTAATTGACAAGTGCAAATTTTTGGGGCATCCTAAGTGTTCAATAATCTTCCACCTCCAGACCACGAATGGCGTACATACCATTCTGACTCTCTCGGTTCAATAATATTGAACAGGGGCAGCTGTCATACCCCAAAATTTGCCCATTAATATTTCAAGACATTTTTCAGGGCACTCCGACTCATTTCTATGACATTGATCTTAAAGGAACAAAGGCCCAGTTCACGAGTGGCCCAATGCAGAAAATGGCCCAAAATGGCCTGCTCGCTAGGCGAGCAAATCCTTCGCCTAGCGAACGTTCGCTGCACGCTCGCCTAGCGAATGTTCGCTACACGCTCGCCTAGCGAAGCTGGCAGATAACAGAAAATTCTGGGCTTCACTCTGAGCCCATTAGGTCATGAAAAAGAGGCATTATAAATACCACAACTCCAGTCAGAAAAGGGAGGACGAAAAAGGACGAAAGGAGGACCCTAGCAAGCAAACCCTAGCGCTCACAGACGGAAAACCCTGGAGGCTAACCCTGAGAATTCCGAGTAACCCTAAAGGAAACCCTGAAGGAAAAGCCGGCGGCAGCAAGGTCACTTCCGCTCAATTCGATCCGATCGGCCAATTCAAGGTTACAATTCGATTACAAACAGGTTGGCATTGCTATTACTACCTTATGTTCTTAATTTGCACATGGTATCATGATTGAATTTATGAAACTATCTTAAGTTTTACATATGAATTTAAGTACGCATGAACATCTGAATGTCTAACCACATAATCTCTGTAATGAATGCTATAAGGTGTGAAGCTTGCTGCCATTATATCGTTATTAAAACCGGAATCCGCAGCCGCTCGCTAGCACATCGCTAAGCGAGCATGCAACGAGTGTTCGCTAAGACTTCGCTAGGCGAAGCAGGAGAGAACGCGACAACAGCCGACTTTTCTGTTCTGACTTTTGCCCACCTGTCATGTTTTTATCATAGCCATGCATTGTTTATCTGACCCTATTGCTGTTCTGGTTTCTTTTGTGGTGTAATTCTCGATTGCACCCTGATTTAGTATTCTGACATGTTTGCTGAGTTTTGCAAAGGTTCACACATCGCCGGGAAAGCTAGCTAGATAGGTATTCCACTTTATTTGTGGGATGCCCTTTGTGGAGTTTCACCCTAAATTACCTAATTAATTTTAATGTATTAATTTTAATATGGAGATCCACCCTCCATTACTTAGCTGATTTTAATGTATTGATTTTAATGTGGAGATTCATCCTAATTGCCTAATTGATTGTAAAATACGGCCTTTAAATATGTGATCTTGGACCTCTCTTTGCTGCCCTACGGTATTACGGTATAACGATCGTGTCCCGCGAATGTAGGGATACACTTAGCAAAGACCCTTCGGTTAAATCATCATAAAATAAATCATGGTCCCTCGGATGTTGCCTTCGAAAATACGATTTTGTCCCTCGATGACCCTTCGGTGTAGCCTACGGTTAAATGATGATCGTCCCTTCGAATGCTAAGGTATCCTTACAACTGTTGCCTTCAATGACCTATCGATGACCCTACAATGACCTTTTTACATCCAAAGGATAAAACTACTTACTTCTCAATAGTAAGGACAGTTTTACCCTCATAAGGATAGGAAATGCCCATAACGACCTTAGGAAGGTATAACTCTCAATTACTGGATCATAACCTAAAACATTTTCCACCCCTCACACTTTGCAAGTCCTAGAAAATCACCACTTGGTATACATTTATACTAGAATCATTACCAAGTTATATTTTTCTAAACTGTTTTTCAAAATCAAACGAGATAAATACTTTGTATACATTCATACGAGAATCATTACAAAGTTAAACTCTCTTTTCGAAACATTTTTAAACAATTCACCAACACTTTTCAGACAAAAATATAAGTGATCCAGCAATTAAGAGCCCATGGATAACCATGGATACAAAGGGTGCTAATACCTTCCCTTTGTATAATGTACCTCCCGAACCCAAAATCTATTGAGGTCTTTCCTGTTCTTTTCCACCTTTCCTTATTGGATAAAAGAAAAGCCGGTGGTGACTCTTGCTATCCGCGACATTGCGATAAAAAGCAAAATACCCCAAGTCAGTTCACCGTATGACAAGACCCTTCTCACTTTCTCTCAACCACTATCCCTAGTGTATGAACAAATACAAAATAGTTTGAATAATGAAACTATTACAAATCAAAACAAACTCTATTCTTTTGTATAAAAATGATTCAAACGTATAAAATTTCACAAACAAAAAAAAAACACAAAGACTCAAACTACTAAAACACGCCTTGCTTGATATCTCAAGGTCTCATTCTTTTGTATGGAGAGCTTCTCCTTAAATAGAAAAGAACCCACCTGCATGGCCCATTAAGGTTTAAGAGAAACTTGTGGCTGAAGTAAAATCAAATAACACAACTCAATAATCCATTTTAATTTGATTTACAATCTTTCATAAATTAAATCTCCACTAATCTGATTTGGTCTTGATCCTTGATCTTTTTGGAAATATTTCCTAATTCCAAAAAGTGTATAAATGGTCAGATAAATATGGAAACAAATCAGACGCGATATTTCACTTATGCACAACTGGAATTTGAGGCAAGATGTTCCTTAATGCGTGGGAAATCTTGTGTCACATATTTGCCTCATGTTTTGAGCTCACAGGTACATATGTCTCAACATAATGTCATGGCATCTTGCATTACATGTTATCTTTTAAATAATGTCAATCACTTGTAACAACAATATCCCCCTTTAACCAATTTTTAGGCAATACAACATGCAAGATGTGCTACCAAACAATAAGAACAAACTTCATGACATGATTCTGAAAACATCAAAGTGCAACGAAAAATATATGCTAAACCATTTTTGTGGAGCTAAAAAACTAGCATATCAAAAGATGATTAGCAAAAATTAATCTTGCATTACTAGATTTGATCATTAACTTTATTTCTCCCCTAATTTCCTCACAATGGGCAAGGGGTCAACAACGACTATTCAAAGATATGAAAAAACCCAGGAGGGGCAGATATTTAGAGTATAAAACCAAAAGAAATTAAGATGAAACCATCATAAGAGGGTAGTTGGAGCCATTATCCAACCCAAAGGGTTATTTATACAAAATTTAAGATAAATACTCACACAGGGGTAAGGATTCATTAGAACACAAAATCATTAATAAAGAAAATCAATATTCAGAGTTTTCAAGAAAACCAAATTGAGAACTACCTTCATTATCACTAGTAGCGATTTTAATCTCATCATCATCCTTCTTCTCAACATTCCTAATCGTGTTCTCTTTAGTAGCCTGAGATGTTGGTGCTCCAACACCTTTGAGGCTCATCATCTTGATTAGGTCATCCACTTTTTTCTTTCAAATTATGGAGATCATAATAACTTCTTACAAGGACTTGGGTACCTGCATCAATTGAAACAAAACATTGCCTCTAACAGTGCCATACATGGGGGAGCCTAAAAAATGTCTAGAACATGAGTCTTAGCAAACATACGATAACTAAAATATAATGGAGTATCACCAACACCAACAATATCCTCACTACTCAAAATATATGGTTTTTGGATAAACAGAATACCAGATATAAGAGATGGAAAACAAATAGGAAATTTGATAACAAGTTACTTAACTTGATTCAGAACATGGCCAAACACGTATTCTCGAAAATCAAAGGCATCCTTAGTTCCTATTCAGTAAATCAACCTAGCCAGAGATGTATAAATACCCGATCTATGATTTGTAGAAGCTCGGTTGGTGACTCTATTCCAGTGGTTTAGGATGGCATACTTGACACTCAAGCTGACAGTAGGCAGCAACCCTTTGTTGGGCCAATCTTGATACACCCTAACAATGATTTAGTGAGCAATAATCTTCAAGGGTGAAACCTTGTCAGCAGTAATCATGTTGCTTCTACCCAGGTATTCATTAACTATTGTAGGGGAAAACCCAATGCATCATCCATGAACATGCACCTTCTTGTAGTCTCTACTTCCAACCTTGTTAAATTCTTTAGGAATATTAACAATGAATTCATTTACAAGTTGTGGATAAAAGGGACTTAGGCATGTCACGTTATTCATAACTTGAGCATCTTCTAGTAGCTCCACAATTTCTTAGAACCTTAAGGCCTTCTTAGATAGCTCTCTTTCAAGGGCTATCCTTTTATAATACACATATTTCCACTTCAACATGCTTTCTTTAGAAATGAAAGAGACTTTTTCCATAGGGGCAACAAGGATATTAATAGGGATCTTCTTCCCTCGAAAAATCTCCGTGTTCTTCTTGACATAGCCTATCACTATGTTGTCCAAAATGTCTTCCACATCATCTTTAACAACTTCAACCGCATGGGCAACCTTTCTTTTTAGGGCTGATTTCTTCTTAACAACATACTTTTCAACAACTGCTACACTCTTCTTCTTCTTTTCTGAGATCTCTTTCTCCTTAGTTGTCCTCTTAGCCTTAATTGGAGCGGATACCTTTTTGGAGGGAGTCTTCTTTGGCTTAAGAGCTACTTTCATCTTATTTGCCTTATTTTTGTTTTTCTTTGTAGACTTATTGGTATTAACAATATCAACCGGGGCTACAAAAGTAGGAACTTCAACTTCTTTATGGACATGTTCATCACCACTCACAAAATTACCCGAATTGTCTTCAGGATTGTTGGTAACAATGTTCTCAGTGAAGGGATTTAAGAGGGGGTTTTCAATTTTTTTATCCTCTTAGCAGAACAATCCCGATGAACGGATCTTGATTAAATCATTAATCACAAATTTAAACACTAAAAAAGGATTATAGGATTACCTCTGGAAACATGCTATAACTTTATTCATGAACATGAAATATATCATCGTCTCTACGAAGTCCACATGAGAACAAAGTGGAAAGCAGTGCTAGCTGTTTTCTAAGAATGACGAAAACTAAAACTATGATTAGAGGGGGAAAGAGTTTCTCTATTTATAGAGAGCTATTAAAACCCTAATTCTCTTGTTTTGGACTTTTCCAAAATTAACCTCAATCTTATTAATATTTAATTAAACACTTTTAATTAAATTAAATTAAATAATTAAATTAAATCATATTTAATTTAATTATCTTTCAATTCTCATTTATTTAATCAAATCATATTTAATCACCTGTTTAATATTATAAACAATGAACAATATCTAGCAACACATCATTGCTATAAAAGTGACAAGAATGTCGTGTGATCTAATATAACCTTTCTATGATGATGATCATGTATATAATTATCTTTTTGCAATTATGTCTATATTTAACACAAGACATAAAATACGTTACCCTTATATAGTCCAATATTATATTCCTTGATCCCCGAGTATACTTGATAACAACAAATAAACTCAATATCTCATATTGACTTATTTGAGCACGACCATGCATTTTACATCATACTCGATCAATGGACTCATAGATTTTAGTCCCATATATGTAGGATGGAAAATCTCATCTAGGCAACTTATGTCCCTCAACATGATTTGTAGAGTATCCGTCAACCATATTTATGGTCATCCTGTTATGGAAAATACTTGACTCCATATCTAGGGCCATAGTGATTTCAGGTCAAAGGGTGGTATACACCACTATCACTATGAGAATAACTTATGACATTTACATAACATACTATGTAATATTCTCGGGGTGGGTCAATCAAGTATAAAAATTACTCATAATATTTATACCTATGTGAAGACTTGATATCTCAAATCCATGACCTGTGAGATACAGTCCTCGGTATACTCACATAATAATCTTAATGCATTACTATTGTCCTATTTGACAGTAAAAGTTGACTATGAATAATTTAAGAATAATATCTTATGTTTAATGAGGTATCATAAGTCAAACTTAATGTATCATTAAACAAACTAATTATTCTAAGGACTTTATTATGTCACATACAAGTAATATAATAAATACAATGTCTAATAAGTATATATAATAACAAATAATATATACCAAGGTAATCATACAAAAGTATATACAACCAATATTGATAGGTTATTAGGGCTTACTCCAAAACTTAACATCATGTTCAAAATTGTTTTCAAGGATTACACCATCATTATCCCTTTACGTTGGAGACTCAATCTCCAATATGTCGGATTGGTTGTCCAACACATATTTATCAACGTCTTGATTTCCCAGACTAATTTCCTGGGTTTCTTCAGCAATTGTTGTTTAAGCTTCCTCCTCTAAATGGACCTCAATTTTAGTCTCGGTTTCTTCCTCCATCTTCATCAACAACTTCTTCATTACCCGATCCTTTACCATTATTTTCATCAACAAGGTTTGAGTCTACAGATTTTTAATCCTCTGAATGAGGTTCCTCAACATCAATGTTGACAAAGCCATTCTCATCATTAGCTTGACTTGCTAGAGGCTCTTCATCACTAGAGTCCCCAATATCAACATAATATTCATTAAGAATATCATATGAAGGTTTCTATAACATGAATATAACAGTAGGAACTTCTACAGGATTTTCACTAAAAATATTTTCAATACTATCTTCCCTAGGGGGCTCATCACATGCATGAATGAAATCTAGGGTTTGAGTAAGGTTCTCAGACTCAACATCTTGATTTTTTTTTGGAAACCTCAACAGCCATCTTCGACATATCATTTACCATATTAATGTCTAAATTTTTTAAATAAATATTAATAATAGTTTCACACTGGTTGTATCTATCACCCGTGGTTATATGTTACCTAAAATTAATATGTTTCACTACGATTGGTGTTATCAACCGCAGTGAAATGTGTTTCATTATAATTAAAATATATCTGATTTAGTTTATTTCCTTCAGATCACAAGTGTCATAGTGAAGAACAGACGAAAGTGATAGCGAAACAAACTTCCAAACTTCATTTTCTTACCTCTCATTCATTTCTTGGAATATCCACTTCTTCAATTTACACGAAGGTAATTTACTTTATCTATTTCTTCATCTTCGACGAAAGCGATCGTGATCATACACGAATGGAGTTTCTTGGTCACAACCTCTTCTTCAATTTATAGATATTTATATATTTCTTCACCTTTATCATCATTCATGTCGATTTTTAGGTTTTGATGTTGTTAAATGTTACATTGTTGTGATCGAACCATATTCCTATGTAGCATGTATATGAACCTCTAGGATGTTGTGTGAATCTAGGTTGTATCTACGTCAGAGTGTTGTTATATATATGTGTATGCAACATATTAGTATGTGAAAATGTTGTGTAAATGTTATTATGTTATGTGTAACATTAGTGCGCCATTTGTGTTGTTGTGATTGAGTGATATTGAGATTGTTTTTATGTTGTTGTGAATGTAATATATTATTGTGATTGAATGATATGAAGATGAAGATTTTTTTATAAATTATTATGTTGTTGTATTGTTAAATGATTCTACAAGCTTTTTATTTTCATAATTTATTATGGATCATAGTTGGATGAAAGCTGATAGATTAGATCTAGTGTATGAGAAATGAGTTCTTGAATTCCTTGAATACGTGGAACAAAATATTCCTAGCAATAATGGACTCTTTTATTGTCCTTGTGTTGTATGAGGGAATATCAAAAAATTTCCAAAGGCAGAAATATTCAATCACCTATGTTATGATAAAATTTGTTAAAATTATACAATATGGATATGGCATGGTGAAGTGAAAAAAAAATCAAAATGCGACGTTAAAAAGACATGAAGTTGATGAAGATATGGATGATAGATTAGAAGATATGATTTGTGATATTGGAGAATCTTCTTTTAGGAAAGTCCATATTTATGAATATTTATGTAGTGATAAGTATGAACCTTTATACAAGGGGTGCGCAAGTTTTACATGATTGTCTGCGGTGTTAAAACAGTTTAATCTGAACGCAAAAAATGGATGGTCTAATAAAAGTTTTACAAAATTTCTTAATTTTCTAAAATAAATGCTACCAGAAGATAACAATTTATCGAATCTTTTTTATGAGGCAAAGAAGATATTGTGTCCAATAGGTTTGGAGTATATCAAAATACATGCATGCCGTAATGATTACATATTATAAAGGAAAGAGTATGAAAAATTGGATCAATATCTGGAGTATGGTGAGTCGTGCTACAACATGAAGGACAACAATGGTGATGACTATGATGATGTTAGCAAGAAACACCCTCCTGTTAAAGTGTTATGGTACTCACCAATAATTCCAAGATACAAGATACTTTTTTCTAATGCGAATGATGCAAAGAATATTAGATGACATGCAGATGAAAGAAAGTGTGATGGAAACATTCTCCATGTAGCTGATTCTTTGTAATAGAAGAAATTGATTCGTTGTTTCCAGATTTTAGCCTTGAGTCAAGAAATCTTAGGCTTAGGTTTGCCACAGATGGAATAAACCTCTTTGGTAACTCGAGTACTAACCATACTTCATAGCTTGTTCTCTCAAGATTTACAACCAATCTCATTGGTTGTGCATGAAACACGAGTATATCTTGTTATCTGTGATGATTTCTGGACCAAAACAACCTAGAAACGACACAAATGTTTATCTAAGTCCATTAATTGAATATTTAAGACTTTCATGGGAGGAAGTCGTTGACGTTGATGATGCGTATTCAGGTGAAAAGTTTAAGATGTGAGCCATGTTATTTTGCACAATCAACGACTTTCTTGCATATGGTAATTTGACTGGATACAGTGTAAAGGGACATAAAGCGTGTCCTATATGTGAATCTAATACCTATTTTCACCAACTTCAGTTTGAAAAAAAAACCATACCTTGGGCATCATAAATTTCTAAAACCCAATCATCCTTATCGTAGATTGCAAAATGATTTTTTCGGAGAGCAGAAGTTTGAAATCACTCCTAAACTTTTAATGGGCGATGAAGTTTATCAACGACAAGAACACCTTATTGTTGTATTTGGAAATAATAAAAAAGGGCTTGTTGAGAGAAATAGTTGGAAAAAGAGATCGGTGTTCTTTGATCTTCCATATTGGTGTAACCTCGATGTAAGATATTATCTTGATGTGATGCATATTGTCATACCCCAAAATTTGCCCATTAATCTTGCCAAACATGCTCGAAGCACTCCGACTGATTCTGCAAGGCACTGACCTTAAAGGAACAAAAGGCCAGCTCACAACGGACCCACTCCAGAAAAAGGCCCAAACTAGCTCGCTCGCTAGGCGAGCAATTCCTTCGTCTAGCGAACCCCTCGTTATGACAATCGCCCCAGCGAAGCACCAGATCCAGTAAAAGCCCAAACTAGCTTGCTCGCTAGGCGAGCAACTCCTTCGCCTAGCGAAGCTTGCGAATATCAGAATTTCTGGGCTTCATTCTGAGCCCATTAGGTCACAACAAGAACATTATAAATAGCCAAGCTTCAGTCAGGAAAAGGGGGGACGAAAACAGACGGAGGACGAAAACAGACGAAGGAGGAAGACGGACGGAAACCCTGGCACAGAAACCCTGGAGCTCAACTTAGAGTATTCCGAGTGAAGAAACCCTGAAGGCCGCTCATCCGCGCCGAAGCTACCGCCACTCAACTCCATTCGATACCAAGCTCAGTTACAAACAGGTTTGCGTATCACTAATGTTTTATGTTTTATGCCGGTTTTCTAGCCGTTACTTCTTATCCTCAATGGGTTGCTAATGTGGTGCCAGTGCCGAAGAAGGATGGTAAGGTATGAATGTGCGTAGACTACCGAGATTTGAATAAAGCGAGTCCCAAAGACGACTTTCCACTTCCGCACATCGATGTTCTGGTAGATAACACCGCTCAACACAAGGTATTCTCATTCATGGATGGATTCTCAGGTTATAACCAAATTAAGATGGCGCCTGAGGACATGGAGAAAACTACGTTTGTAACGCAATGGGGCACGTTCTGTTATAAAGTAATGCCATTTGGTTTAAAGAATGCAGGGGCAACGTACCAGCGTGCTATGGTGGTTTTGTTCCATGATATGATCCATCATGAAATAGAAGTATATGTGGATGACATGATAGCCAGATCTCATACTGAAGAAGAACATCTCGATCATTTATACAAACTGTTTGAGAGGTTGAAGAAATACAAGTTGAGATTGAACCCGAACAAATGCACCTTTGGAGTAAGGTCCGGTAAACTCTTGGGCTTTATTGTCAGTGGTAAAGGAATTGAGGTCGACCCGACTAAGGTGAGAGCCATTCAAGAAATGCCAGTTCCTCGTACGGATAAAGAAGTCAGAGGTTTCTTGGGACGCTTGAATTACATTGCCCGATTCATTTCCCATTTGACTGCTACCTGCAAACCCATCTTCAAACTACTGAGGAAGAATCAAGAGATGATATGTAATGACGAATGTCAAGAAGCTTTTGACAAAATCAAGAAGTATCTCCAGGAACCTCCGATCCTGATACCACCAGTTGAAGGAAGACCTCTAATCATGTATTTGACCGTGTTAGAAAATTCAATGGGGTGTGTGTTGGGGCAGCATGACAAGTCTGGTCGAAAAGAGCATGCCATATACTACCTTAGCAAAAAGTTTACCGACTGTGAAACAAGATACTCACTGCTCGAGAGAACGTGCTGTGCTTTGGCCTGGGCTGCTCGCCGACTAAGACAGTATATGTTGAATCATACCACTTTGTTGATTTCTAAGATGGATCCCATCAAATACATATTCGAGAAACCCGCTCTCTCCGGAAGGATAGCGAGATGGCAGATGATTTTAACAGAGTATGATATCCAGTATACTACCCAGAAAGCAATCAAAGGAAGCGTGTTAGCTGATCATTTGGCTCATCAACCAGTGGATGATTACCAATCTATGAATTTTGAGTTCCCAGATGAGGATGTCATGCTTGTTACTGATTACGAAGAACCTAGACCGGATGAAGGACCCGAACCGGGATCCCGATGGACTATGGTTTTGGTGTTGTAATTATTTCTCCCAGGGGTTGCCATACGCCTTTCACTGCTAGACTATGTTTCGATTGTACCAATAATATGGCCGAGTATGAAGCATGTATTTTGGGACTCAGAGCTGCTATAGACCTGAGGATCAAGTTTTTGAGTGTGTACGGAGACTCAGCATTAGTAATCAGTCAGATCAAAGGAGAATGGGACACTAAACATCCGAGTCTCATCCCTTATCGAGAGCGGGTGTTGACATTAATCCCATACTTTGAAGAGATTACATTCGAACATATCCCACGAGAAGAGAATCAGTTGGCAGACGCATTGGCTACCATGTCATCTATGTTCAGAGTCAGATGGGACAATGAAGCTCCCAGGATCACCATTGAACGGTTAGATGAACCAGCGTATTGTTATGAACTTAACGCTGATGGAGTAGAGGAGAAACCTTGGTTCCACGAAGTAAAAAGATATTTGGAAACTCAGGAATACCCTGAAGAGGCATCTATCAATGACAGAAAATTTCTGAGGAAGTTCTCCGCTAAATTCTTTTTGAGTAATGGATTATTATACAAACGTAATCATGATTCGACTTTGCTTCGCTGTGTGGATAAAAAGGAAGCAGAAAAGATTATGGAAGACATACATGATGGTATTTTTGGGACTCATTCTAGTGGGCATACGATGGCCAAGAAGATTCTGAGATCAGGGTATTATTGGTCTACCATGGAAGCTGATTGCCATCATCACTCCAGAACCTGTCACAAGTGCCAGATATATGCGGATAAAGTACATGTGCCTCCTGCTCCATTGAACGTGTTGACAGCACCTTGGCCCTTTGCAATGTGGGGCATTGATATGATTGGAGAGATTAAACCTACTGCTTCTAACGGGCATCGTTTCATCCTTGTTGCTATTGATTACTTTACAAAGTGGGTAGAGGCCGCCTCATTCGCTTCTGTCACCAAGAATGTGGTGGCACGATTCATCAAGAATAATCTCATTTGTCGATATGGCATCCCTGAAAGAATTATTACTGACAATGGTACTAATTTGAACAACAAGATGATTACTGAACTCTGCACGCAGTTCAAAATAAAACACCATAACTCTTCTCCGTACCGGCCAAAGATGAACGGTGCCGTGGAGGCTGCTAATAAGAATATCAAGAAGATCATACAAAAGATGACGGTGACGTACAAAGACTGGCATGAGATGTTACCGTTTGCTCTTCACGGTTATCGCACTTCAGTACGCACTTCGACAGGAGCAACTCCTTTCTCTTTAGTCTACGGAATGGAAGCCGTTTTACTAGTGGAAGTCCAGATTCCCTCTCTAAGAATCATAAAAGAGGCGGGTTTAGATGAAGATGAATGGATTCAGACTCGACTCGACCAGATAAACTTGATCGATCAGAAGAGACTTGCGGCTATTTGCCATGGGCAGGTATATCAGAAGCGCATGATCCAGGCATTTAACAAAAGAGTCAAGAGACAGGTGTATCAAATTGGGGACTTGGTAATCAAGCGTATCGTTCTACCACAAGGTGATCCCAGGGGTAAATGGACTCCCACATACGAAGGGCCATTTGTAGTTAAGAAGGTATTCTCTGGTGGAGCCATGATACTTGCTACGATGGATGGCGAAGACTTCCCACATCCCGTGAACGCAGACATAGTTAAAAAATACTACGCATAAAAGACCCGCTAGATCGACGTGTCTAGGCAAAAGTAAGGGCATCCCGGCGAGCCGAAAAGGGTTCGGGCAAAAATTAGGGATAAACATATAAAAATGTACACCCGGCAAGTCGAAAACCTGAAAAGGCGGCTTGGGCAAAAAGGGGTATCCTGGTGGATTGAAAACCTGAAAAGGCGGTCCAGGCAAAAATTAGGGATCAAAGCGTATGACTATGTCCCGTTCTCAGACAGCTTCGTCCAAGTTCAAAGGACTGAACAAGCTAATCACTTCTATCCGACAGCAGGAGATAGAGGCTTGAAGACATAATGGCAGTAGGGGAATTAAAGTCAATAGGACGTTTTCGGCATAGCTTTCTCTTTGTTTTCTTGACAATTTCCTCTTACTAGGATTTCTGTCTCCTTGTACACAAATTGCCTGTTTATAGGCCCTCTTTCGAAATCAATATAATTTTAGTTTCAAAAAAAATGCTTTTGTTTTACTTTCTCTATTTTGTTTGCATAAGCGTCCATTGATTTAATTCGAATTAATATATGCATTTGGATATGATCGATGTTTACCAAAAATGCGTGCATAAAATAGAAATAGCGATTACTACTAGACTTCAGGATCGAGGAGAAGGTCTAATCATGCTTTCCAATGAATCCGTTGCTAATCCTGTCCCCCAGCAAAGCCAGTCATTCCCAGAAGAGAGTGGCATTACTAGACAAATGGGTCATCTCTTCCACCCCCAGCCAGGCTTCTGTTGAACATTTCTACCATCAGACAGAAATCAAGCATCCCCGGCTAAGAAAGGGTCATCGATACCAGTATCTCCCAACCAGAAGATTGAGATTTGTTTTCCCCAGTAGAGTCCTCTGGAAGAACTTTTCAGATGCATAATTCATTCATTACATCATTTCACAGCATACGCATGCATACATCGTTCACAGTTATTTTCGAAAGCATAAAACATCTCATGCATCATGACATGGCATGAAGCTAACTTTATTTTTCAGGTTAATTATTCCCCTGATACAGTCAAAACAAAGGTCCATTCAGACGGACATCCTCATCAATTACGTTCAGGATTCAACTACATCTTTCAGATATACTCCATGTCAACATTCATTCTGACATCCTCCTAACGATGGCATCTATAAGCCCATCCCAGACATTTATTGCAAATACAACATATACAAATACTATCAGATATAGCCTAGCGTACGGTTCATTCTGATTCAGCTCAACATATGACTCTTTCAACTCAGATGCGATCTAACGTACGATCCATTCCGACCTTCAACAACTCCAATACGGTCTAGCATACGACCCATTTGGACCTTCAAGGCCTCAAATGCTACCTAGCGTACGGTACATTCTGAAGTGTAGTCTGGCGTATGACTACCCCCTTCATCATCAGGTACAGCCTAACGGACGACTCAGTCTACAACTCAGATACGATATAGCATACGATCCATTCTGATCCTTCACCCCCAGTAACGATACAGCCTAACGGATGGCTCGTTCCGTAACTCAGATACGATCTAGCGTACGATCCATTCTGATCCTTTATCCCCAGCAGTGTATGACTCATTCGGATTCTTATCTCATTTTGATTCGGCACAACATATTACTCCTCCAACAATACGGTCTAGCGTACGACCCATTCGGATCTTCATTCCTCAGATACTACCTAGCGTACGGTACATCCCGAGGTGTAGTCTAGCGTACGACTACTTTTCGTCAGATACAGCCTAACAGACGGCCCATTCTGCAACTCAGATACGATCTAGCGTATGATCCATTCTGATCTGTTATCCCCAGCGGCGTATGACACACTCTGACTCCCCGACGGAGTCGATGGCCTAATGAAGGACTCACTGTACGGTCTAACGTACGACCCGGTATGACACCCATGTCTTCAGATATCGCCTAACGTACGACACAATCTGAAGCTCTCATCATCAAACTTCCGGGATGGCATCTTTAAGCCCATCTCCATCAAGACTAACCTGTGATTAACAAGTGCAAATTTTTGGGGCATTCTAGTGTGCAATAATCTTCCACCTCCAGACCACGAATGGCGTACATACCATCCTAACTCTCTCGGTTCAAGAATATTGAACAGGGGCAGCTGTCATACCCCAAAATTTGCCCATTAATCTTGCCAAACATGCTCGAAGCACTCCGACTGATTCTGCAAGGCACTGACCTTAAAGGAACAAAAGGCCAGCTCACAACGGACCCACTCCAGAAAAAGGCCCAAACTAGCTCGCTCGCTAGGCGAGCAATTCCTTCGCCTAGCGAACCCCTCGTTATGACAATCGCCCCAGCGAAGCACCAGATCCAGTAAAAGCCCAAACTAGCTTGCTCGCTAGGCGAGCAACTCCTTCGCCTAGCGAAGCTTGCGAATATCAGAATTTCTGGGCTTCATTCTGAGCCCATTAGGTCACAACAAGAACATTATAAATAGCCAAGCTTCAGTCAGGAAAAGGGGGGACGAAAACAGACGAAGGACGAAAACAGACGGAGGACGAAAACAGACGAAGGAGGAAGACGGACGGAAACCCTGGCACAGAAACCCTAGAGCTCAACTTAGAGTATTCCGAGTGAAGAAACCCTGAAGGCCGCTCATCCGCGCCGAAGCTACCACCACTCAACTCCATTCGATACCAAGCTCAGTTACAAACAGGTTTGCGTATCACTAATGTTTTATGCTTTTAATCGATAATCTTTACCTATATAGTATCATGATTAAATTTTCGGATATGTAATATGATTTCATGTATGAATTTAAGTATGCCTGAATATCCTGAATGTTTGTCCATGCTATTCCTATAATTAAGTATGCCTGAATATCCTGCTGTCAAATTCAAGATCCGTCGCTACTCGCTAGCACATCGCTAAGCGAGCCTGGAGCGAGCCCTCGCTAAGCCTTCGCTAGGCGAAGCAGGGGCGAACGGGACAGTGGCTGTTTTGTTTCTTTGCTGTTTTGCCTTATGTTTATCTGATCAATATTCATTATAATTCTGCATTCTTTGGCCCGAGTTTATGACTGTTGTGTTTATGTTATGGTGCAATTTTCAAATTGTACTTTATCTCGATGATCTAACCCGTGTGCTGAATTGTGCAAAGGCTAGCATACCTCCGAAGAAACAGCCGACTAGGTGTTCCGCTTCACGTGTGGGATACCCTTAGAGAGATTCACCCTGAATTACTCAATTAATTTTAATGTATTAATTTTAATGTGGAGATCCACCCTCAATTACTTAGCTGATTTTAATGTATTGATTTTAATGTGGAGATTCATCCTAATTGCCTAATTGATTGTAAAATACGGCCTTTAAATATGTGATCTTGGACCTCTCTTTGCTGCCCTACGGTATTACGGTATAACGGTCGTGTCCCGCGAATGTAGGGATACACTTAGCAAAGACCCTTCGGTTAAATCATCATAAAATAAATCATGGTCCCTCGGATGTTGCCTTTGAAAATATGATTTTGTCCCTCGATGACCCTTCGGTGTAGCCTACGGTTAAATGATGATCGTCCCTTCGAATGCTAAGGTATCCTTACAACTGTTGCCTTCAATGACCTATCGATGACCCTACAATGACCCTTTTTACATCCAAAGGATAAAACTACTTACTTCTCAATAGTAAGGACAGTTTTACCCTCATAAGGATAGGAAATTCCCATAACGACCTTAGGAAGGTATAACTCTCAATTACTGGATCATAACCTAAAACATTTTCCACCCCTCACACTTTGCAAGTCCTAGAAAATCACCACTTGGTATACATTCATACTAGAATCATTACCAAGTTATATTTTTCTAAACTGTTTTTCAAAATCAAACGAGATAAATACTTTGTATACATTCATACGAGAATCATTACAAAGTTAAACTCTCTTTTCGAAACATTTTTAAACAATTCACCAACACTTCTCAGACAAAAAATATAAGTGATCCAGCAATTAAGAGCCCATGGATAACCATGGATACAAAGGGTGCTAATACCTTCCCTTTGTATAATGTACCTCCCGAACCCAAAATCTATTGAGGTCTTTCCTGTTCTTTTCCACCTTTCCTTATTGGATAAAAGAAAAGTCGGTGGCGACTCTTGCTATCCGCGACATTGCGATAAAAAGCAAAATACCCCAAGTCAGTTCACCGTATGACACATATGGAGAAAAATGTGTGTGATAGTTTAATTGGAACACTTCTAAATATTCCAAAAAATACTAAAAATAGTAATAATTCAAGTTTATATATGATGGATATGGGTATACTACATCAGTAAGCTCCATAAGAAAGAGGGAAAAGAACTTATCTGCCTCTAGCATGTCACACTCTATCTAAAAAGAAAAAGAAAATTTTATGCGAGTGCTTGCATGGTATCAAACTTCTGCAAGGTTACTCATCAAACATCAAAAACTTGTATCAATGAAAGATCTCAAGTTAATTGACTTAAAATCTCATTATTATCATGTCTTGATGAAACAACTTCTACCAGTGGCTATTTGTGGCATCCAACCAAAAAATGTAAGAGTAACTATAACCAGATTGTGCTTATTCTTCAATGTTATATGTAATAAATTTTTTGATTTCAAAAAAGTATATGAATTAGAAGATGAGGCTGCAACAATCTTGTGTTAATTGAAGATGTATTTCCTTCCATCATTTCTTAACATTATGGTTCACTTAATTTTTCATATAGTTAGAGAAATCATATTTTGTAATCCAGTTTATTTAAGGTGGATGTATCAAATAGAGTAATATATTAATATCTTTAAAGCATATACGAAGGATCATCATCGACCAGAAGCTTCGATCGTTGAAAGGTACATCACAGAAGAAGTTGTTGAATTATGTTCAAACTATTTGTCGAAAGCAGAGTCTATAGGAATTCCAAAGTCTCATCATACTGAAAGTATGGAGGTAGAGGTACTCAAGATCTAAATGTTATTTAAATGTCTCGGGATATAGTTTTCAAGAACATTTGTATATATTTAATAATGTTGACAAAGTTGAACCTTACTTATCTACTCATAAAAGATTTATCAGGAAAAATATCACTGAATGAGTGACAAGTGATTGTCGAAAGAGAATAACAAGAATTTCATAAGTTGGTTTAATGAAAAGATTTCTAATGATGACAGTGCATCCAAGATAATTAAATAGTTATGATTTAGTCATTTTTCCTTTTATACAAAATCAAAATATGAACGTAGTACAATGCAAAATAATGGGGTTATGATTGAGGCCGAATTCATGTATTTCTTTAGTTCGAAAGATAAAAATCCTATATTGGCATATAGAGCTTACTTTGGGATCGTTGAGGAGATTCAAGATATTGATTATGTTTTATTTAAAGTTCCTTTTTTAAAATTAAAGTGGGTTACAATAACATTGATGTACAAGCTGACAAGTTAGGATTCATACAGGTTGACCTTGACAAGACAACTTATATGACCAAATCATTCATCATGGCTACTCAAGCAAAAATAAGTGTTTTATGTGTCTGACCCTTATGAAAGAAGATAGTCAATTATTCTACAAGGAAAACACATTCCTCATAGTGATGAAAATCATGATTTAAGTTTTGATATTCCTTCAACTCCTTCTTACGTAACACAAATTCCTACTTCATATGAAGAAGTTGATAGAGATGATGTGTATGTTACTCATAATGATCATGAAGACTGGATATGGAAAAATTAACAAGTAAATATTTTTTATTGTTTATTCATGATTTATTGTATATTATAATTTCAAAGATTATTTACTAACAAGTATTATTATTTTGAAATTATATGTGTTTAAAGTCAAAACACCAAAAAACAAGACACATTCCTCACGTTGTAGATATTACTTGATGTAATGATAGATGAATTGTATGTTGTTTTGTACCATTTTATTTTTGCTGTAATATATGATTTTTGGTTCTCAATGCAAATTTTGGTTTTTATGTAATATAACTTTTTAGTCATTTTAGTTACCAACTATTGGTGTGGTTTACAAATGGTTTGTGTTTCTGCATTATTTATGATTTAAAAAAATAAAGGTTAAAAATTTGGTAATTCTATAAAATTAAAAAATTATATTAAAAAAAGTCAAATCATATAACCACGGTCGGGTAATTCAATTGTGGTTATATGTAAGTGCGCTATTCAGATTAAAAAACCTCCCAAAATGGTATTGCCACGTATCAAACTCACGATCTTAAATCATTTCACTACGGTTGTTTATTACAACTTTGGTGATATGTAGCATGCTTTCTAACTTATTACCACGTCCTGTAGACCGTGGTTGTAAATAGTCCACTTACAACCACATACTACTTTACCACTGACTCTCAACCGTGATTATATCTCTTTTACATCCATTGTTAAATCTAATATCCGTAGTAGTGCTTTGTGATGCTAAAAAAGAACTGTGTTCACCTTGTTTGTCATCATTTACTGAGTGGTTTTACCCTGAATAAGTTTTGTCAAACCTATAGAAACACTATAGTGATGTATGACAATCTTTGTAGCAAAATTGTCATGTTGGCATAGGTTAGTCTTGATTCAAAGCTTAATAGTTGAGATTGTAGGTGAATCCAAATGTAGAGAGGTTTGATCAAACGATTTAATCACCATTTAAGGCTTGAAAGATTAGATTTGTGGTAGAGATTGAATGTGTTGCAAGTTTAAGTTTTTCAACAAGGTTTTTCACCTTAATCAGATAGTCTTGCATCTCCATTTATCCTTTTTTGATACTGTTGAATTCATATTTTAGGTAAGTTACTCGAGATTTTGTATGTGCACCAACTAGATTTTGAGTCCCCTTTCAAAGTTGTTTCGAGTTTTCACAATGTAACAGTTGTGTTGCTATTTCTGGAGTCATGGAATTTTTCAACCAAATAAGAAGTTGTTGATCATATTCTTGTCAATCTTCACATGTATGATTCAATATTTTGTTTGAGTTCTCAACAGTGGCGGAACTGAGGGGGGACATGGGAAGGCCACGACCACCCCTCAACTTTTTTTTTTAATTCATATATATTAAATTACTAAAACATCCTTATTTTAAATTAAAATTAATTTTTATTTTTTCTTTTTCATTCAAAGTTAGGTTAAAATACAAATAAGGTAACAAACTCCTATCTTTCCTTTCTTTCTCATATGGGTTTGCTACCGGCACCGGAATCAGAATAGATTAAAGTGATCGGCATCTAACAGGTAAAAAACTTTATTCATTCTTCTTTTATAAAAAGTAACAAATTAAAGTGATTGCTTGATTTGTGTTTTTGAGATTTTTAGGGTTCTTCTTTCTTAATGTGTTAAAATAGTCTATATGAGGTTTATTAAGCCAATTCATAACACTGTAATTTACAAATATAGTTATACATTGTAATAAGGTTTATTTAATCATTGTTGCTGCTAATTTCTAATAGTGAAGTTACCGGTATTTGAAAATGGATTAAAGTTGATTAATTAAGTTTATTAATTTTTTTCTCTTTTAATTTTTATGTTCTCTAAATTGATTTTTGGATCTGATATGATATTATAGGAAAAGTAAAGATGAATAATAGGAAAATTGATTCTTTTTTCAAAAGGAAAGCATGTGAAATTGAAAGAGAAGAGAGAGATGAAGAAATTATAATCCCGACATTCGAAAAGCTTTTAGCATTGATACTATTTGTTCTTTAGTTGAAAAATATTATCCTATGGATTTTAGTGATCAAGAGAAGAATAATTTGCAATTTCAACTCCAACATTTTCAATTTGTTGCTCGTCAAACATCAAACTTGAATAATTTATCAACTATTCAAGAACTATGTTCATGTTTGGTTGCATCTGGACAGGCTGAAACTTACTTCTTGATTGATAGACTACTTCGTCTTATCATGACTCTTCCCGTTTCTACGACCACAACTGAGAGATCTTTTTCATCAATGAAAATTATTAAGACTAAGTTGAGAAACAAGATGGATGATGGGTTTCTTGGAGATAACATGACAGTATATATTGAAAGGGAGATTAGTGCAAGCATTAGTTCAGAGTCAATTATTGACGATTTCAAGTCACTTGAAACGCGTAAAACATTACTTTAAGGTAGTTTTAAGTCATGTAATTTAAATTTTTAGTAATTAACTTTGTATTTATTTTAACTTTAATGTTTTATTTAAAATACTATTTACATTTTATTTATAATCTTTATTTTACGTTAGCGGCCATCCCAAATTTTTTTATCTGGCTCCGCCACTGATTCTCAACTGTGTTGAATTCATCATGACACACCTTTGTCTAAATCATGTGTCCATCAAATTTGCAACCTTTAGTTATAAGAAAAACCAAGGATCTCTAAGGGTAATTGTCTATGTCTAACTTGATACAAACCGTTGATCAAAGATCATCTATATTGTTTCTTTTTGTAGTGGATGTCATGATTAAGAAATTATATAGTTTGTATAAACTGATTGTGTATTTTATAAGATGACAATGTACACGTATATACAATGTAACATAATGTCAATATTATAATACAATCCATGTAATGGATATATAATTCTTCTATCAATGAAAAACATTTTTTTACCTTCTTTCAATTTTATAAATACAAAATTTAATCCGAAAAAATACTCTAAAATAATATAAAAAATTTAATTTTCTTTAGTATTCAAACATATATGACTAATTTAGATCCACATGCTCTTCATAGTTTAAAGGTACGTTTTTGTCCCCTTTCAATAATGTATATGTTTTATGCATATCAAGACTATGTTCTCCTCCCTAGCAAGAAACTCTCAACCACACTTTTTGGGTAGTAAATATACATATATATGTCAGATTTTATTCGGATATGTGTATGTCATTTTCTGAACTTAGTTCATTTGATAGTATATGTTTATCTCAGACCTACATGTCTTTTTTTTAAAAAGAAGCTATTAATTCACCTTAATATAAATATAAGGAGTGATCAAATATAAGAAGAGTAATTCTTAAGTTTATTCTGTTTAATAATTTATTCGAAAAAATATATTTTATCAATTAATTCGTCAATTAAAAAATTAGTAGTGATAGTTAAATTTCATAAATTTTATAAAATAATATTTTAAAACTTTTTAATACTTTATTAAATAATTTCAAATAAATTCCCATGCTATATTAAATAATTACAATTTTTAAATTTATTTAAAATTTCGTATATTTAATCAATAATAGTTTGTCTAATTAATCGTTCAGAATAAATTATTAAATAAAATAAGTCAAATCTGAAGCTTTGAATTATCCATAGAGTAACTTAAACCCCTCTCAAATATATATATGCTTATCTCAATACAAGTTCCTGCACATATAAACTGAGTTAAAGTTATCCTTTCACAGCCGAAAATATGAGTGACTCAAAGTATGCAACCACTGCAAACAATGGCCAGTATGCATATGCAGGTACCACTTCAAGTTGAACAACCTTCATACATATTTATGTGTGTGTTTTGTTTTCAATTAATCTATGAATCTATATTTGTTTCTGCTTCTTGTCTCAGATCAAATGAAACGAGAGACTGAGCTGGAATTCTCCCCGGAAGAAGAAGATATCGTTGTAAAAATGTTTAGATTGGTTGGAAAAAGGTTAACTTTGTTATACCATATATGTCAAGTTTGTTATATGTATTGCGGTACTGCATCAAGTGATGCAACTGTAATATTGGAGTTGCGGAAGTGTTTTGTATTGGAGAGTGTTTAATGAAAGTGTGTGTGACATGTTAATTGTAGATGGCATCTCATTGCTGGAAGAATTCCTGGAAGAACAGCCGAAGATATTGAAAAGTATTGGAATTCAAAGTTCTCTTCATCAACTGCGTGTTAAATGCTGTATAGCTGATATTCATCTGCCTGAGTATCATTCTAAGTTCCTTTTACTTCTTACAATTAATATGCATGCTTTGAGATTGTGTAACTTCTTATGTATTGATTGTTATAATGATCCCTACACCTGTATCCACAAATATGTATGATTTAATAAAGATTTGTTAAGTGTTTTTTTTTTAGTATGTGATAAGTGATTTTTCTTTAACCCTGCGCCTTTTGGGGAAAACGGCTTTGATAGGTTTAGAGTTTATTTTTTAAGCAAGGAATATACTAAAAGACTATTAGAGATACTTTTGTCCGATTATAAAAAATATCAAAAATTTGTAAAAAAAAAAAATTCTAGACAAATAGCAACTTATGCTAAGCAAGTAATAGGATCCTTACAAAACTCGTAAAAAATACAGTTGAAATGTGGAATATCTTCTACGAAAGACTATTTTCAAACCTTCAACTTAATAGACCAAAATAAATTTGATACACAGCAAATCGTATCATTGAATAAAATATCATTTACGAGCTTCGAGATACTCCATAGAACCGCCAACCACATTACTCCTTCCTTTCCTTTTTCAATTTCTTAATCTTAACGTTATTAATCCAACTTAAGAAGTTTTTTCCACAATACCCCTTCGTCCCTCTTAGATGTACCTATCCACTTCTCCACCTTTTGCCAAATTAACTTTGCCACCTTACCGTTGAAGAAAACATGTTCCAAACTTTCCACTACCTGGAAACAAAAAACGCAAGAAAGATCAAGAGAAGATGTAATAATTGTTGAGAATGTAACAAGTGTGAGTAGTGTGGGTAATAGTTCCACATTGGTTAGAAATGTAGAGATTTGAGCATTTGCAAGTGATATAATCCACCCACCTATCACCTTAAGGTTTTGGGTGAATATGTGGTGTGTCTCGCACAAAGGTGTTGCTCTAAAAAGAAGAAGTCTCACAATTTTTAATGTTCCTTCGTGAAAAACTCCTCCAACACATAGCATCATGAGCCTTTGGTTCGAGAAAGAGACTAACTTACTTGTATCGAAAGTCAACGGAGCCACAAGGGTGGTGAGCAAAATATATTTCGTTGAAGAGTGTCAACGGCGCCACAAGGGTGATGTGTAAGAAACGTTTCGTGCGGTACAATAGTTTATTGACGTAAGAAGAATTTCACTTGAGAGGGAGCATTGTTGGCTCACACTTGAGGGTGAGTGTTGAGAATGTAACAAGTGTGAGTAGTGTAGGTAATAGTCACACCTTTGTTAGAAATATGGATACTTGAGCATTTATAAGTGAGAGAACTCACCCCTATTACCTTAAGATTTTGGGTGAATATGTGGTGTGTCTCTCACAAATGTGTGACTCTAAAAAGAAGAAGTCCCACAATGCTCAATGCTCCCTAGTGAAAAACTCCCCCAATAATAATTCCTCTCTTACGCAATTGTCCCTTACTCGGAAGCATGTTGTGAAAACTCCTCCACCTGAACGCTCTAACCCTGAATGGAATTTGAGCTTTCCACAATCTGACAAAGGCTTTATTGTTATCTTCGTCAGGCTCTTCGGTTACTCTCTCCGTTGTAAGAAAATCATAACTTGATTTTACAAAATAACCAACAATCGGATCCGGTTTCTAAACGATATTATCTGATCCGCTAACAAGTCCTGCATTAATTAGAATATCCAAAAGATGTTGTAGCTTGACCCGCAAATTATCTTCCAAAAATCTTGAAATCTTGAAATCTCCCTAATGCCAAACGTTGTTGTGTAACTACCCATTCTAGTCACCACATCTTCCTTCTTATTACTCATTTAATACAAATTAGGAAACATTTTTGGTAGACTATTGTTTCGGTTCCATGCAGCCGACCGAAAGGGAGTTATGTTATCGTCGCCAATGTTAAACAAAACATTACCTGGGAAAACATAACCAGAGCCACTATGTCTCTTATCAATGTTAATTAAATCCTTCTACCATGTGGTTTCAGGACTCCTGCAACTTCTATTTTCTCCTGTCAAAATTTTATGATTGATATTCCCATATCGTTTGCCTTCAAAATATCCAACCACAATGTCTCATTCTCCACAAGGATCATTCATCTCCATTTTGTAACATGGCTAAATTGAACTCCTCTATACTTTTCACGCCAAGACCTCCTACCCAATTTGGTTTACAAATTTGACTCCATCCAACCTAGTGAATTCTCCTCCTCTCCTCCGAATTGCCCCAAAGAAACTTTTATTCTCTCCAAATCTTCATATGAGTTTTATAGAAAGACAAAAGGAAAATTGAGAAACTACTAAGAACTAACTTTATGATAGTAATTTTGCCACCTATAGATGACAATCTACCTTTCCATTTCGTTAATCACATGCTGATTTTATCCAACAACGACTTCCACATGTTGATTCTCCTAAGATTTGATCCTATACGCATACCTAGGAAAGTGAAAGCCTTATCTTCAATCCTGCAAGACAAAAAATTGGTCGCCGCAGACAAAAATTGTATAGTGATATTTAATCCCAATAACTCAGCTCTTATGAAAATTGACACCTAATCCTGAAACAAGCTTGAATCCTCTTAGAATTTACTTGATAAAGCAAACATTCTTCTAGATCCTTTCTCCTATAACAAGAGTGTCGTCTGCAAATTGCATAATGTTTAGTTTGCACATATCCTGAGCATTAAAACCTTTGAATTCTCCTAAGTCAGCGGTCTTTTTCACCAAACCCGCTAAACCTTCTACTATGATCACGAAAAGGAAAGATGATAAAGGATCACCCTGCCTTAATCCCTTGCCAACCTCAAAGTCCTTCATTGGACTCCCATTAACCAAAATTGACATCTGACTAGAGAAAATAGTAGTTTCCATACATTTCATAGACACCCCACCGACCCCATTCTCATCATCATGTATCTGAAAAATTCCCAACTCACCCTATCGTACGACTTTTCAAAGTTGGCCTTAAACAACAAACAATCATTCTTAGCTCTAGTAGCATAATCCACAATCTCATTTGCTATAAAACACCATCCAAGAGCTATCTTCCAAAAACAAAAGCAATTTAACATTTCGATATCAAAAGACCCAACACTCTTTTCAACCTTGATGCTAGAAGTTTGACCAGTATTTTGTATAAACACTCAACTAAGAAAATGAGTCTATAGTCGTCGAGACCTTGGAGATTCTTGTTTTTTGGAATCAAGGTTATGAAGGAGGAAGTAATTGATTTTAAGAGTTTAGCTTCACCGTGAAAATCCTTGGAGAATCTAACAAAGTCATCTTTAAGAAAATGCTAATGATTCGTGATGAAAAACAAAGTTATATACTCCTGATAAACAGAATTTGATTATTCAATTTTTTTTATTAAAAAATATCAATAATTCTTCATCGAATAATTATCTAATTTTGTAAATCAATCAACACTAAGTTTCATTTTACCCATTTGATGACCAAATAAGAAAAAGATAAATAAGATAAAAAAATTAGAGATCATTCGATGATGTAAAGTTTCATTTTATTTGTGTTTGATGTGCATTTGATAAAAAAGTAAATAAATGTAGGTTTTAACATCCCACAAAAACATTTTTTCACATTTTATATTGTTCTAATGAAAATGAATTTTGAATATTTATAAATTAATAGTTAAAAAATAGAAATTCAATAATATCTATTATTTTATGATGTATTCTAAGTTAATTAAATAATCATTATATTTAAAAGGTAAAAAAAAATTGTGGACAAATTTAATTGATTTTTCTTATGAGTTTAGATTATTTTTCATATGTTTATTAATTTTAATAACAAATATTACAGTTCTAATATTTTATACTATTTATATTTTATATATTTGGTGCCATGGATTTTCACAGAAAGTTCAAAAAAATTATATATATAGCAATATTGTGTTTTTAAATCACTGAATATTATTTTTAAGATTTTTAAGATGATTGATTTTATTATATAAAAAGTTAAAAACACAATTTACTGTCCATTGTTTTAATTTATGTGTAATTTTTTCTATATTGATACATCTTTGCTTATGTGAGTATTATTTGTAATTTTCACAAGTCCATATTTTGCTGGTTACGTAGTGAAAAATTATCCTTATATAAAAAATATTACGGAATTTTTAAAACTTAATCATTGATATTATATTTGTATTGAAAAACAATACAATTATAATATTGACAATTAAATTTTAAAAATTACTTAATATTTTGCTTATTATGTGAGTACAACCTTCTTAGTAAAAAACAAAGAATCCAAAATAGACAATTCCAAAACACAAAAACCCCATCAGAAAAAGTAGATGCTTTAAAAATAGAAAATTCCAAAAGAAAGCTGATAGAATTTTGGCTTAGGGTTTGCTTCATGCCTATTGTAGTTGCAGCCATATGTGATTGGTTGTCTCAAATTGTCTTGATCTGTCGTCGGATAAAGTGTCAATTGTTCCTTCTGTGTAGTAACACAAACTCTGGTTGATCTATCTGTCCCAGCGATGGATTATGATATGAATCTATCCCATTAATTATGTTACACAAAGCCTGGTTGCATAATAGTGCTATAAGAAAAGCATGTGTATGTGTAGTTGTGATGCGACAAAACCATATGGAATAATTCCAGAAAGATGTTAGTGAATATAATTTTTTGGGTCAAAATAGTGTGTTGCTGTCGGTTGAAAAATGTAAAAATAGTGTATTTTGATAAAATTTTGACTTAATTTTTTTTATCTGAGTTAGTTAGGTTAGTTGGAGATTGTTTGATGTACCAACAATCTGAGCCTATAGATGGGAGGTGTCATATTATTAAAAAAACAAGTAAATGCAGTTGCATAAAAAAATTGAATAAAATTTCATTTTAAAAGTAGAGAAGTTTCTCTGCAAAATTATTCGTCTTCTTCCTTCTCTCATTGAGACCTAATTTCTTTTCTTCCCCAAATTCAATCTTTCCTTTTCTTCTTCAATAAGCATTGTGCAGCTGAATCATCTTGCAATCAAGGTTAATTGATTCACTCGAGTGAAGGATGAAAAACAAGAGAAGTAATCAATCAGAAAGATTGATTACTGTTCATCAAGTTTGATTTGAAATTCTCCATAGGTTTGGTGCAATTCCAACATCAGGAATTTGGTGAAATTCCAACATCTGGTATCTAGAGCACTAGTTGTGTGATTCTTTGGAAGTATAACACAATGAATAATTCGAATGAGCATTTTCCGACGAGTCTCCCACTTTTGAAGAATCAGAATTACGAGAATTGATGCAAGTAGATGAAGATTATTTTTTGCTATCAAGATCTTTAGGATCTTGTGAAGGAGGGAGTGACACCGTGATGACAGTTCGTCATTGCATAAATTTAGTCGAATAATCAGAGTAAAACCAGTGAAATATGAGTCAAAATGAAGAAGAATGACCAAAGAATGAGGAAAAAATAGTTAAATGTGAAGATTGTGGACTTAGTGTAAAATTGAGTGAAAAATAGCAAAAAAATGACGCAGCTTCGGAAATAATCACATGCATCATCGCACGCGCGATATGATTATTGAAGCAGCATCGCACGATGTAAGTCATCATGCGCGCGATAGTCACTTTTTCTGGGCTTTTTTGAAGTGTTTTGGTCATTCTGAAGCCAATAAAAGGGGATTTTCGGCAATTTCACAAGGGTTACGATTTACAGAGAGTGAAACACGATTTTGAGAGTATAAAAAGTGAATTTTCAAGCATTTGAAGTCATTGGAGGCTATCACTTCAAGAGATTTCTTATGTTATTTTCATCTATCAATTGTGGTATTGTTAATTGCATTATGAGTAACTAAGCTCCTCTAGGTTAGGTTAGGTTATGATGAACCTATTTCTATATTGTTGGATTCTACGTTGATTTGACTTTGTAAAAACCTTTTGATCTATAATGTCATTCAATTTCTTATTGTTCTTAATGTTTTTTATGTGATATACTCTTTTAATTTGATCTTGGACGCATAGGGAATATTGACCATTAGTCTATGTGTTGGACCTAGGGTAATTGTTGTACTTACGCTGGTTGAATAGGAATAGCCGACCCCGAATAGTGGTAGAGATAATTAATATTCTATACATCGCTTAATCCTGCTTACGCTGGCAGGCCAGGGATAGAAAGCTCCGAATAGTGGTTAGTGAGTTATTTCTTGAGGGATCGACTATAACGGTTTTGTTAATTCGTTGTGGGGTCATAGTGGTAAGATCATTTATTCAAGGCATCAAACATCAACAATAGAGGAATAGAGGATTCTAAAACACAATCTGACCTCTTTTGTGATATTGTTTAATCGCTTATTTACTTTTCGCACTAAAACTCAAAAGCCTCCCCTTTTTCCTAGTTTTTAAACATTGCACACATTTTGTCTTGCTTGAATACAGTCCATGTGGATTCGATCTTTTTTATTACTTTGACATTATCGTTTCACTTGCTGAGAAGTTATCATGCTGCTTGCAGAAACGCGACAGGTGAACAAAAGGTTGCACACAAAGAATTGAATAAGAAATATTATAAAGCTATCTTTATAATTCATCAATGTGTTGATCCAGACAATTTCGAAAAGGCCAGTGATGTAGAATCACCGAAAGAAGCATAAGAAAATCTTGGAGAAATCCTTTGGAGGCGTTGAGAAGGTGAAAGAGGTGAGGTTACAAACTTACAAAAGAATGTATAAATTGCTTCAGATGGAAGAAAGTGAAAGCATAACAGATTTTTTCACAGGGTTACAAAACTAGTGAATCAAATCAAGATATATGGAGAAGCATTTACATCAAGATCAATTGCCACAAAGATCTTGAGGTCATTCGTCCCAAAGTTCGACCACATGGTAGTAGGCTTAGAAGAGTCGAAAGATTTGTAAACATTGACAAATGAAGAGATTCAAGGGACGCTTGAATCTCATGAACGAAGAATGGATGAAAGAGTTGCAAGAAGTCAAAGAGTGATATGACTTTGTACGTGCAATCAACAAAAGTAAAGAAAGGCAAAGGGAAATGGTTCAACAACAAAGGTCGGGGAGGATATAACAATTCTATTGGTAGAGGAAACCAGCAAGAGGGAAATTTTTCGAAACAAAGAAGACCATCATATCAAAGCAACCACATATGTGGTGTTGCATGTAAAAGAAGAGGCAGTGGATGAAAACCTGACAAAAGTCATATTCAGTGTTTCAATTGTTAGATGTATGGTCACTGCTCTAGTGATTATTCTTAAAAATAAAAGAATCGAGAAAATAATGCAAAAATGGCAAAGCATGAAGAAGAAGATAAGTTGTTAATGGTCACAACAATGGATGAAAAAATATTCAAGGACCAATGGTACTTGGACTCAAGATGCTCATCACACATGATTGATAGGAAAGATTAGTTTGTCAACATAAAACCCTCGATGAAGAACATGGTGAAATTTGCAAATGACAATACTCTAGCAGCTGAAGGTAATGATGATGTTCTAATTATGAGGAAAGATGGCAAAAGTTCGGTAATTTCCAATGTATTGTATATAATATGCATGCAAATTAATTTGCTCAGCATAAGACAGTTGGTCGAAAAGAATTACAAAGTGTCGATTGAAGACAAGATGAAGAGAGTTCTTGACTCAAGTGGAAGGTTAATCTTGAAGGCTCCCATGTCTCAAAATAGAACCTTCAGGATTGAACTTAATGTGATAGAGCACAAGTGCCTTGCAACTGTAGCTAGCAGGGATAAATGGATATGGCACTATAGACTTGGCCATATAAACTTCAAAGACATCAGAGATCTGAAAAGAAGAAATATGGTTTCAGGGTTATCAAAAATTGACATTCCAAATGAAGTGTGTGAGGAAAATGTGCAGGAAAAGCAACACGATAACAACTTCAGCAAGGATGCAGGAAGCAAGTCGAAGGCGATTCTTGGAATCATATACTCTAATGTATGTGGTCCTATCCAAGTAGTTTCGATTGAAGGTAACAAATACTTTTCCAAATTCATAAATGATTTTAGTAAAAAAATATGGACTTACCTGATCAAGAAGAAAAGTGAAGTGATCGAGGTATTTTCCAAGTTTAAATCTATGGTCGAAAGACAAAGTGGTTGAAATCTCAAGATTCTAAGGACTAATGGTGGTGGAGAATATGTTTAAAATACTTTGACACATTATGTGAGAAGGAAGGGATTGTGCATGAGGTGGTGTCGCCCGACACTCTACAATAGAATGGAACTGCTGAAAGGAAGAATAGAACCATCATGAATATGGTGAAAAGTATGTTAAAAGGAAAACATCTATCCAAAGAATTACGGGGAGAAGACGTGTCGACTGCATCATACATACTGAATAAATGTCCAACGAAGTAGCTAGAAGGAATCATGCCAGAAGAATGTTGGTTTGGTGTGAAGCCTAGATTGAGTCATCTGAAGGTATTTAGATCTAGAGCACATAGACATGTGCCCGATCATTTGAGAATAAAACTTGATGACAAGTCGAGTCAAATGATTCTAGTAGGATATCATTCGATTGTTGGATACAAGTTGTTCGATCCAGTGAACAAGCAAGTAGTGATCAGTAGGGACATGATCATAGATGAGCTTAAGGAATGTAATTGGACTGGAAAAGTCAAGAAGGATTCAGTGAGAATAATATCTGAAGAACCATCAAGTGAAGTCGAAAGAGAAGTTCAACAAGATGAAGTCAAAGGTCAAGTAAGGACAAGCATACCTCAAAGAACAAGACACGTGCTTGCAAGGTTGTAAGAATGCGTGATTACATCAGATGATGTGTTTATGATGAATGTGAGTTCATAAATTATTCTTTCTATGGAGATATCGAACCAATCAATGTAGTTGAGGCATTAAAGGATTCGAAGGGGATGAAAGCAATGAATGAGGAATTGAAGTTCGTCAAAGTCAACAACACATGGTCACTTGTTGAATTGCCTCAAGGAAAGAAGGCAATCGATGTGAAGTGGGTATACAAGGTGAAGTTAAATCCAAAGGAGAAGTAACTAAACATAAGGCAAGACTTGTGGTGAAAGGATTTCTTTAGAAAGAATGAATCGAACTCGACAAAGTCTTTGCATTTGTTGTTAGAATCGAAATAATCATGTTTGTTGTTGGTCTAGAAAATATTAACAAATGGCATATGTGTCAAATAGATGTGAAATGTGCATTACTGAATATCCCCTTATATGAAGAATTTTATGTCAGACAACCAATTGGATTTGTGAAACAAAGCAAAGAAAGAAAGGTGTACAGGTTATACAAAGCCATGTATGAACTTAAGCAAGCTCCAAGAGCTTGGAATAAGAAGATATATAGCTTTCTAAGGGAGAAGGAATTTTGGAAGTTCACTAGGGATGACAATGAACCGAACCAACTCGAATATAGTTCGGAACTCTATTCGAAAATTAAATCGTTGAACTAGGTTCATGAACCAAATGAACTGAATATGAGCAAAAAAACTAGGTTCATTAACTAAATGAGCTGAACTTGAACTGTACATAGTTTGACTCATTAGGTTCATGAGTCAACTCAATTATATATGAGAAGAGTTATATTGTCTCTAAGACTAGGTTTAAAGGTTTAGTCTAAATTTTAGCCCTATATTTTCTTTTAATCTAACGATTTTAATTGATCATTTTTATTCTCAAGTGAGCAAAACATTTCTAAAAATAATTATACAAATGAAATCAACATCATATAAATCCGAGAAGCAAGCGACCTGAACCTAATGAGATGAATCTAACAAGTTGAACCGAGTTGTTTATGACCTTATAATGAGTCAAGTTTGAGCTTTAAAAAAGTTAGTGTTGAGCTCGAATCGAGATTTAAGCTGAATCAATTCTTAATGAGTTGAGTCGAGTTGAGGCGAGTTCGACTCGAGTCGACTCATTTCCAGCTCTAGGCACAACTGACCATGAAGTATATGTAAGAAGAAGCAAGAGTGAATTTCTTATATTGTGTCTCTATGTCGATGACTTATTAATAAGATTTAGTTGCAAGAAACAGATCGTAGACTTCAAAGGTGATCTTAGAAAGAAGTTCAAAATGTCTGAGCTTGGAAACATTTCATACTTCTTTGGCATAAAATTCTACAAGAGTAGCTAAGGCTTGATGATGCATCAAAGAAGATACTCAAGAGATTTGAGATGGAATATTACAATGTAACTTCGACACCTGTTGAACTAAGACTGCAACTGTAAAAAAATTCATAAGAAGATGATGTCGACCCAGCACAATACATAAGACTTATCAGGTCATTAATATACCTTTGTCACATAAGGCCCGATCTAGCATACAATGTAGGTATAATGAGTAGATTCATGTAGAAGCCAAATATATCACATCTAGCAACGATGAAGAGGATACTAAGGTATCAGAAAGGAACTCCTGACTATGGCATTTTGTTTCCTACAACTGATGAAGGAAAAGAATGCAAAATGTTAAGTTCGGTGTGTAATAATTGGTTGCACTTTGAAAAAACATGTATTCAAGCAAGATGTTGGACAAGATGTCCTGACATGTTAGTTTAACATCGGAGTGTGCCCTTTCTCAGTTGCTTGAAAGAGTGTTTCTACTGTGAGATATCTGAAGATCCTCTGAAGATTTATTTCACGATTTGTATGGTTCAAGAAACGCGAGTTTTAAAAGCAAATAACGGTGTGTGCTTTGCCTTGTTTTCGAAGTAAGGATGTCAAAACATTTTAGGAAACATCTGATATGATTGGAATCAAATCTGCAGAAGATTGTGCCGAGTCCTTGGGTATACGGTTAATCAAGACGGAAGCCCAGACCTTTCTAAGGCTATTTAAAGATCGATTCTAAACCTAAGAAAGCAACGAAGTTGCGCTGAATATTGGCTTTGTTAGGGTTTAGTTGTCTTTGTTATTTGTAAGCCATTCGAGTATCTCTTCGATACTTGAATTAGACTTGTTTTATTGAGTTGTAAATGTGAATCCCTCATGAGCTTTTAAGCAAAAGTGGATTCTATTTTCTACTAGGAGACGTTGTTACTGTTGTGTGATTAAAGGGAAGTGAGAAGGGTCTCATATCTAGGAGGGTCTTAGATAGAAACTTCCACGGGTGGAGATTAGGTGAGAAGTTTGTAAAACCTGAGGTTGTTTAGAACTTCGAACTAATTATGTTATAGTGGACTTCCTTCCTGGCTTGGATGCCCCCAAATGTAGGTGACATTGCACCAAACTGGGTTAACAACTATTTATGTTATTTACTTAATTACTACTTACTTAAATCCTGATATTGATTATCGTGTGACAATGTGCTGACCCTAATGTCGTGACATCGTATATGACATCGGGGATCTGCATACCAGAATTTCAATTGGTATCAGAGCAAGCATCCTGCTCTGTTTCTAGGTGAGATCCGGGGAAGATACTTTCTCCATGGACAAGGAAGAAGGATTTATTAACAGACCACTCACCTTAGATTGCACCAACTATGACTATTGGAAGGCACAAATGGTGGCATTCCTAAAATCTATGGATAACAAGACCTGGAAAGTTGTCATCAAGGGTTGGGAACATCCTGTCGTGACGACATAGATGTGAAGGCTACTGCTGACCTGAAGCCTGGAGAGGAATGGTCTAAGTAATAAGATGAATTGGCTCTTGGAAACTCCAAATCTTTGAATGCTCTATTCAATGGAGTCGGAAAAAACATATTCAGGTTAATAAACACATGTATTATGGCCAAAGATGCATGTGAAATTCTCAGAACCACTCATGAAGGCACATCTAAAGTGAAGATGTCTAAACTTCAGTTCCTCACTACCATATTTGAGAATCTAAAGATGAAAGATGATGAGAGTATTCATGATTTTCACATGAATATTCTGGAAATAGATAATTCATCTAGTGCCTTAGGAGAAAAGATGTAGAAGAAAGGTTGGTTAGAAAAATTCCCAGGTCTTTACCTAAGAAATTTGACATGAAGGTCACGACCTTTTAAGAAGCCCAAGACATCAGTAACATGAGAGTAGATGAACTTGTTGGGTTACTCCAAACTTTTGAATAGGGTATTAGTGACAAAATTGTAAAGAAAAACAAGAGCATAATTTCGTATCCAACACTTAAGATGAAGAAGACCAATGTGACTTGGATAATGATGAAGGAATGACTAATGATATTTTACTGCTTGGAAGACAATTCAACCAGATGCTGAAGAGAATGGACATGAAGTCAAGACGAAATGTCAAGAACATCCCATCTGACATCAGGAATAACAATGACTTTCAGAGAAGAACAAGAACATAAGAGATATCAAATCAAGGTAAAGGCATTCAGTGTCATGGGTGTGAAGGATTTGTACATATTAGAGAATAATGCCCTACATATCTCAAGAAACAAAAAAGGGTTGTCTGTTTCTTGGTATGATGATGATAACTCTGAAAGTGAACCCGAGGATGAAGCTGCAAAACGTATAACTGCTTTAAGTGGAAGATATGAATCTGATGAAGATTCATGTGATGAAGAAGTATCTTATGAGGAACTGGATGCATCTTACAAAGAATTATGCATAAGAGGTGAAGAAGTTTGTCAGCTGGGAGAAAAACATAAGAAAATTATATTTCAGTTGTAGGCTGAAAAAGAAAAATATTTGTCTATCATCTCTAATCTTCAAGATGAGGTGACTCTGTTGACTTCCGAACTTGATATTGTGACAAAGTCTGTAAGAATGATGAACAAGGGTTCTAATGTGTTAGAAAAAGTTCTGCAAGTTGGGAAAGTGACTGAAGATCTGAGGGGGATAGGCTTGAATTATCAATCTTTAAACAAATAAGGAGAAAGCCCTATAACAAAATTTATTCTTCCAAACATGGAGGTTGATCCTGTAATGTCTAAACATATGCCTCAACATCGTGCCAGACATCAGAATACTCAAACTAGAGGCAATCTATTGTGCTGGAGATGTCATTATTGTGGAAATTTTGGTCATATAAAGCCCTTATGCTTCAAACTGTATGGCTATCCAAGGCATCTAACACAACCCATGGCTAATCAAGTGGTAACTAAAATTAGAAGGGAATGGATACCCAAGCCTGTCATCACTAGTATCATAACTCACACCTCTCTTAGAGTTTTAGCTAGAGAAGACTGGTACTTTGACAATGGATGTTCTAGACATATGACATGTGTCAAGAAGTTCTTGGTGGAAATCAAGTCATACTCCACTGGTTATACCACTTTTGGTGATGGGGATAAAGGTGAAACTAAAGGAGTTGGAAGACTAGCTTGTACAGGACTCCCGAGTCTTTATGGTGTTATGTTGGTAAAAGGTCTAACTGCTAATCTAATTAGTATTAGTCAGTTATGTGATCAAGGTCTTAAAGTTAATTTAACTAAATCTGAGTGTTTGATCATTAATGAGAAGAATGAAGTTTTGATGAGGGGAGTTAGGTCTAAGGATAATTGTTACTTATGGACATCTCGAGAAATGAATTGTTCTTCCACATGCTTGTTGTCCAAAGAAGATGCAGTAAATTTGTGGCACCAAAAACATGGAAATTTACATCTAAAGTGCATGAAGAAGATTGTGTATAGAGAAGCCATCAGAGGTATTCCTAAGCTCAAGATTGAGCAAGGTAAAATCTGTGGTGAGTGTCAAATTAGGAAGCATACCAAGATGTCACATCCAAAGCTGCAACAATAAACCACTTTAAAGGTTCTGGAACTTCTTCATATGGACTTAATGGGGCCCATACATGTCGAAAGCCTTGGTGGGAAAAGGTATGCATATGTTGTTGTTGATGATTTTTCAAGATTCACTTAGGTGAACTTCATCAAGGAAAAATCAGATGTCTTTGAGGTCTTCAAAGATTTATCTCAAAGGCTTCAAAGAGAGAAGGAAATTGGAATTGTCAGGATTAGAAGTGACCATGGCAAGGAATTTGAAAATATAAAATTTGTTGAGTTTTGCTCCTCTGAAGGTATTAGCCACGAGTTCTCTTCTCCCATCATCCCTCAGCAAAATGGAGTTGTTGAGAGAAAGAATAGGACTCTATAAGAATCAGCTAGAGTCATGATTCATGCTAAGCATCTACCCTACCACTGTTGGGTTGAATCAATGAATATTGCTTGCTATATTCATAATAGGGTCAATCTGAGAAATGGTACTTCAACTACTCTCTATGAATTGTGGAAAGGGAGGAAGCCTACTGTCAAATACTTTCATGTATTTGGAAGTAAATGTTACATTTTGGCTGATCGTGAATAAAGAAGAAAGATAAATCCCAAGAGTGATGAAGGAATATTTATGGGCTACTCTATAAACAATAGAGCCTATAGAGTATTTAATTCCAGAGACAAAGTCATGATGAAATCCATTAATGTTCTAGTGGATGATACCATCACGGAGAAAGGAATTGGTGTCGAAGAGGATGTTGGAACATCATCTCAGCAGACTGATAATTCTGAAAATGAGGGAGTTATTGAGTCAAATAGTGAACCAGTAGGAACTAAACCAAACAACCACCAAGCCAACAAAGGTCCCTTTATTAGAATTCAGAAAGATCATCCAAAGTAACTTATTATTATAAATCTTAATGAAGGGATCACCACTAGATCCATAGATGTAATATCAAATGCTTGTTTTGTCTCAAAGTTTGAACCTAAAAATGTGAAGGAAGCCTTGATTGATGAATTCTAGATAAATGTTATGCAAGAAGAACTAGGACAGATCATAAGGAACAAAGTATGGGATCTAGTTCCTAGGCGTAAAGGGATGAATATTATTGGGACATAATGGATCTACAAGAACAAATTTGATGAAAAGGGAATTGTGACCAGAAACAAGGCTAGACTTGTTACATAATGATACACTCAAATTGAAGGGGTTTATTTTGATGATACTTTTGCTCCTATTTCTTATCTTGAGTCTGTAAGACCCCAATTTTGACCCTAAGATCCCTCATGCAATTTCATCATAAGCATTAGCATTGGGATCATGCATTGGCTTCCTCCTTACCCCTCCTTCATTGGGTTTGTTTTGGGAGAGATCATCAAACATACTTGTGATTATATCATACTTGTATATTATCATTTTACTAACTAAAATACCAAAAATATGTCTTTGTATCTATCTAACTTTTTTTATAGGTAGGGCATGATCTCATTGATTCATTGATCATATCTAGGGTTTGAGACCCTCATGAACAAAGAGCACAATCAAGAATTGATTCAAGAATGGTTATTAACATCATATATGAGTCCCAATTATCTCTACATGTTATATTTATCAAGTTTTCTTCAAGAGTTTGAGGGTGATTTGCCTTGGAAACCCTAGTTTGACTGGGTATCTTGAGTAACTTCTCCAACAAGCTATCTCAATAATTGATCAAATTTCTCAAGGGGCACTTAAAAATTCATCATCTTATGCATATATGACCTACCATGAGCCAAGAAAGTCAAGAGAATTGGAAATTAGCAAGTTGGTTGATGGTGGTTGGCCAGATGAATTCATCTGATCAAAACTGGGTCTCCCTAGACCCTATATCCTACAATTTTCACCATATGAAAATGATTCCAAGAGAAAAATTACTCTAAATGACATTATAAACAACTTTCATGTTGATACCTAGATCTAGTTTTGCTTGGAAAATCATTTTCTATGTTGAAACATTATAGGTCATTTTGTGTAAACCCTAATTTGAAAGTCAACTTCCCAAGGCCATAACTTGCTCAATTTTTATGAGATGAAATATTTACAAGTTTCACAATAAAATTAAATGTGCCTACTTCAACTTTGATGTTTGGAGTGGGAGCTAATTCAACTTTTTTGAGCATGTGATATGAGGCTACATTATAGGTCACTTTTGACCTATACCATTGATCAAGTGATTTTTCCAAACTTCAAAAATGCATAACTCTATCATTTCAAATCAAAATTACATGAAATTGGTTACCATTTTGAAGGTATTTGAGAGGGCTACAACTTTTATGGAGACACTTTTCTCATTTGAAGCTCCCATAAAAAGTTAAGCAAGGTGGAATATTGAGACATATGACTTGACACTTAGAAAATTTTTGATATGTCAAATTTTTCCAAAGTTCCACCTCAAATTTCTCCAAGTTCCAAGCTCTAAATTAAAAAGTGTTCAACATCAAACTTGTTCCTCTTGATCTCACCTTTCCAAAGAGCTCAAATTCATTCATTTTGGATGAGAAATGCATAGGCTGCACATGGCTTAAACAGGCTGATATCATTTGGCATGGATCCAACTTCAAGCAACAATGCACAATTGCCTTGCATTCTAAGCTAGCTCCAACACATATGATCATTCATTTTAGACTTTAAACTATCAGTTCATGGGCCTATGCGCGCCCATGCACCGTGCTATCATCATTTGCCAAATTTGGAAGGTTGAAAAGAGTGTGCAAATATCACATGGATTTGGCTATAAATACAGCTGCATTTGTTCAGAAATGACAGACACATTGCGCCAGCTTTGAATCTCCATTGAAAACCTTTCACTCTCATAGGATAACCCTGATAAATTCATTTGAATTTGAGCTTGAATCTCCACTGTTTTGGAATTCCATTCTCTAGGAGTCCATTGCTTCTAAACCTTTCCATTCCTCTCCTGCAAGCAATTGAAGTGAAGCTAAGCACAATTCAGATCAAGATCCATCGTGTTCAGACCTCCATTGAAGGTAATTTGCAAAAATTTTAAACTCTTCGATTCTCTTAAATTGTTGCTTAATTCCATTGATTCTTTGGTTGTCTGAAGTCCTACCAATGTAGGCAAGAAGATTGAGTTGCTTTGAGGCCAAATCGAAGCAACTCAGATCATGTACCTCATTTTTCAATTCCACATATCTCTTAATATATTTGGAATTGGAAGAATTAATGCATATCTCTTAATATATTTGAGATTTTAGGATTTGGACAAAACATATTTGAATTTAATGCATTATTTTATTATTTTTAATTGAATAAATGTCATTTTAATTATTTTGACCATTTGTATTGACTTAATTGAGTTTGATTGTTTGTTGTTGGGCCTTAGTCAGGGTTGATTTGACTTTGTCAAGTTAATATCATTGGATTTAGGGGATAGATGGAATGTACATTCCATCTCCCAAAATGAATGAATGATATTAATTTGGTAAAAGTCCTCCTTTGACCAATTTGTGATCTCATTCATCCCCTTCCCTTTCATCTAATTCCCCTTCTTCATTCATTCATTTCCATTTGGCCAATGACATCTCAAAGTCCTAATGCTAGTTGATTGGAAGATTAACATGAGTATGGATGAGATTAGGCCACACCTTTTGCATATTTTTGTGTGTGGTATGTTTAATGAGCATAGTTCTTAATACTATGTCTCCAACATGCATTAACACCAAAAGTTTATTGCCCGACCTCAAATAGTTGTGACTTCTACATAAGCCCAATTATGATTACTTAACATAGCGCTAAATTTGTGACACAAAAGACATAAGCATTCTAGTTAGTGAGATTGTAAGTCTCCCCCCTTCCATGGTATTGTGTGGAAACTTGGTCTTCTTTCCTTTCTTTGGAAGATGTTTTGGTTCAAGGATCCATGCTTGTGGCAAGTGGGTTGAGTGTTCTCCAAAGAATGTCTTGAAATGAAAAAGCAAAACAAAATTAACTACTAACTTACTAACTATTAACTTTTAACTTCAAGTTTTTACTTTAATGCAATTTACTTTTATCACTTTATATCATTTGCCATTGTACATATCATTCTAATTGTTTATGATAATGTAATTTTCACTTTGTCCATTTGGACCATATTGTGTGATATTATTTTATTTATGTTACTTTGTTTGTTTTGTTGTGGTCTTTGACCATTTAATGTACATAATAAAAACAAGAACTCTAAAAAACTTTTGTGTGGTCTGTTGGCTTGATCTTTGGACCAATTGGACTCAGAACTTAGGCAACATTCCTTTGCTAATGGACTTGGCCAATTCCAATTTGTTGAAGAACCAAGTGCTTGCAATTTGAAATTCATCTGATACATCATTCTAGATATCTCCAGTTCATTTGCAACATTGATCATTGTGAAGCTGTTATATTGAACCTGTGACTTATGGAATTCATCTGTTGCATGGGCTATTTTGAAGAAGATCATTGAAGTGGATAAGATTGGATGAGGCCATCTTTATTTAATGTCTTTGCTCTTCAAGATTTATATAATTGTGCATTTGTGTGTTGCTTGATTCTAAAAAGTCCAAGAGAATTTTGGGTTTCTATTGACATACTTGTCTATTGGATTGCTACCCATTTGGTTGTATCTTTTCAACTTTAAACTTTTAAATTTTTGTACATAGGGTAGTCTCTTCATCTTCTCCCCATTTCTTTAATTTCAAAATCTCTTCCTCTATTTTCAAAAACCTTCTTTGTGTGAACTACTTTTGTTCTAAACTTTGATCACTTTCAAAAAGATAGAAACTTATGTCAGTGCCTTTTCAAACTTATTTTCTTAAATCAAACTTGTAAATGAACTTAACTATACTTGACTTAAACTTTCAAAAAGCCAAAAAGAACTAACCCATTCAAACCATTTTAGGCCTTTGTGCCTTTCAAACTTAAATTTTTGTTAAAAACAACATAATCATTTTGAAATTTATAGCACGAACTACGAGGTTTTGATCCCTCATTTTTATGTTGGTACGTAGGCACAAGACCGAAGGTCTTGTCAAACATAAAAATATAATTAATGAATTCTTTTCTCATCCCCCCATTCTATTTGATTGTACACATCACTTTGTACAAAATACATATGCACACAAAAAGGGCTCCCTAGGAGTACCTAGGACACTTTGGGTGCTAACACCTTCCCTCTGTGTAACCAACCCCCTTACCTGTGATCTCTGACTTTTATTAGTTTTTATTTAAAAACTTCTTACTATTTGGGTTTTGTTCGTACTTTTTCCCTTTTCCCTTAGAAACAATAAAAGCGCGATGGCAACTCTTGTTAATTGATCTCTAGCTTGTCAATAGCTTGATGATCATGAATTTCCCGCTACAGAGTCCATAAGATTGCTTTTAGGAGTGTCTTGTTTTCTTAAATTTAAGCTATTTCAGATGGATGTGAAAAGTTCCTTCTTAAATGGGTACTTGAATGGAGAAGTGTATGTTGAACAACCTAAGGGGTTCATAGATCCTAACTTTCCAGATCATGTTTACAAACTAAGGAAAGCTCTCTATGGATTGAAGTAAACACCTAGAGCTTGGTATGAAAGGCTAATTGGGTTACTTGTCAATAATGGCTACAGGAAAGGAGGAACATACAAGACCTTGTTCGTTAAAGAAGAACATGGTAAACTCATGATAACTCAAATATATGTTGATGACATTGTGTTTGGAGTGATGTCAAACCAGATGGCCCAACATTTTGTCAGGTAAATGTAATATGAATTTGAAATGAGTCTTATTGGTGAATTGACTTACTTTCTTAGCCTTAAAGTCAAACAAATGGATGATACTATCTTTATCTATCAAAGCAAGTATGCTAAGAGTATAATAAAGAATTTTCTCATGGAAACTGCAAGTACAAAATGACACCTGCACCAACCCACTTGAAGTTAACTAAAGATGAAAAAGGTGTAGATGTGGATCAAAGTCTATATAGGAGTATCATTGGTAGTTTGTTGTATCTTACAGCTAGTAAGCTTGACATTAAATTTGATGTAGGAGTGTGTGCAAGATTGTCTGAACCCAAAATGAGTCATATTGCTCAAGTGAAAAGGATCCTGAAATACATCAATGGGACTAGTGACTATGTAATGTTGTATTCTTACAATGAAAATTCCATGCTTATAGGATACTATGATGCAGATTGGACATGTAGTGTTGATGATAGAAGATCACTTATGGAGGATGTTTCTTCTTGGGAAATAATCCAACATCTTTGTTCAACAAGAAGAAAAACTGTGTGTCATTGTCTACGGATGAGGCTGAATATATTGTAGCAGGAAGCAATTGTTCTCAATTAACTTGGATGAAATAAACGCTAGAGGAATATAATGTCCAGCAAGATGTCATGACATTATATTGTGACAACCTAAGTGCTATCAACATATCTAAGAATCCTATTCAGCATAACATAACTAAGCATATTGATATTGATCATCATTTTATCAGGGATCTTATTGAAGACAAAATTGTTACTCTTGAGCATGTAGCCATTGAGAAGCATCTGGCAGATATTTTCACTAAAGCTTTGGATGCAAATCAGTTTGAGAAATTAAGGGGTGAATTGGGTATTTGCATGCTTGAAAAATTATAGAAATTACCGATATGGATACATGAAAACCAAATTTTCTCTTCCCATCATTTAATGGTGCATAAAACTCAAGGAAAATCATTACAAACTTTCCTTATTTTCCCAGCATGCCATCCTACCTACTCCATCATTATCACTCACGCTACCCTCACCATTCTCACTACTCTCTCTTTGAATCTTATTCTCGGTTACCTTCATCTTACTATCTTCTCTTTGAACTTCATTTCTCAAAATAAAAATTCCAAAATGTCCCAACCTTCTGTCTCAACTTCCGACAAGTGCACCAAAGAGCAATCGAACCCTAGGAGTGTCGATACTGATGTGGATTTTTCTGAAGTTATTACTGATGTTATTCCTCTCTCTATGGTTCCTAGCCATGCAACCCCTATAAGGAAGCCTAAAACAACTTCTTCGAGAAAAGGCAAGCCCTCTAAAATAAGTACCTCTTCATCTCCATCTTGGTTGCTAGTGATGTAAAAATTCTTGAACCCTCTATTGTTGTCAAGAAACCTCATTCGATGACTAGCTTGTATCTTGATCCTATTAATGTCGAACCTAATGTTGATGCTTTTGCAAAAAGTTATGTTGTTCCAAAAGTTATGGGAAATGTTGAAACCTCTGAAAACACCAATAAACCTATATTTGTTACGACTATGAGTACATCTAGTATGATTGTTGCTGAAAGAGACGAGTTGATAAAAATATTAGTGTCCTGATTTCTCAAGTTTTGGGTATTGAACCTAAGACTGATGTTGTGTTGAATGTCTCCACATCCTTGGCCCAAACTAATAACCCTACTAAAACCCCTCTGGTTAAACTTGATGAAAATGTTTCTACCCAGTCCCCTGAAGAATCAGAAGAAAATGATGATTCTAATGGCATGTTTGGTGATTTATTTGACAAAGAAGAAAACTCTGGAGAGAGGAAGGATCAATCTGCAAACATTGTTAATTTAAATGATCTGGACTCGGATGATAAGCCCATTGGTAAGAGATTGGCTCCAGGAATAGCTAAAAGGTTAAAGAACAGAAAAAGGAAAGCAATTGAGTCTTCCAGCATGCCCTCAAAATCTCTCAAGATAAGTACTAGTGTTGGCCCTACAAAAGGATGAAGCAAGGTTTTTACTCATGTCTCTAAGAAGAGATCCCTGAAGATAAAGGAAGTCCCACCGGGTTCTATTAATTCTGACTATGATGTCGAAGATGATGTTCAAGACATCGTTTCTGCTACAGGAAAGCAAGTTTCCGGGAAGAAGATCCTAGCAAACGTTCTTGAAGTCCCAATTGACAACACCTCCTTTCACTTTGTGGAGAATGTAGAAAAGTGGAAGTTCGTTTACCAAAGAAGACTGTCTTTGGAAAGAGAACTTGTCAACGATGGTTTTGAGTGCAAAGAAGTGATGGGTATGATTCAAGAAGCTGGATTGATGAAAAGTGTGACTGGCTTTGGCAAGTGTTATGAAATGCTTGTTAAATAATTCAGTGTGAATATCTCTAAGGAGTGTGATAACAAGAGGGATGAGGAGTTTAGAAATGTGTATGTAAGAGGAAGATGTGTGGAATTCTCTCCTGAAATCATAAACAGGTTTTTGGGCAGAAGTGAAGAAGAGCAAGCTGGATAAAATTTTCTGACAATGTCATTTGTAGAGAAATTACAACAAAGCAAGTAAAGGAATGACCAAGAAAAGGGAAGTTGTCAGTAGGTTGTTTGAGTGTGAAGTATGCAGTACTTCACAGAATTGGAGCTGCTAATTGGGTGCCAACTAATCATACTTCTAACATTGCTACCAGACTGGGAAAGTTTATTTATATTTTAGGAACCAAAACAAATTTTGACTTTGGATCCTATGTCTTTGAACAAAAAATGAAGCATGTTGCCTCCTTTGCTGTAAAAATGCATATGGTCTTTCCCTCATTAATTTGTAGTATTATACTGAGTCAACACCAAAGTGTTTTGCTCAATTCTGATGGTGCCTACAAAAAGAGATCCCTCTTTGTCATTACATTATAGGATTTTCACTAGGAAACATGTTCCAGATATTGTCATTACATCTGGCCAGAAACCTTCTAGGTCTACTATTAGAACATGAATCCTTGTTGACCTAAAAGATACCTGCAAAACCTTGGATGAAACTATCAAAGTTTATACTAAGAGGAAGAGCATGCTTGAGATCCTGATAAAGGCCTTGTCTGAAGAAGAAGGAAATCTAAAAAGTGATGATGCGGGTGATTAAGCTACTAATGAAGAACGTGTTGATGCGGGTGATGATGAAGAGACAACCATCAGTGATGAAGACTGAAGTGTTATGTTTCTTTTCTTTTTTTGTGCTTCTAGTTGTTGTTTTTTGCTATACCCTGACTATTTATGCACTTTAAGTGCTCTTGGTTTGTAACTTAACTAATTGATTGTTATGCTACATCTAAGTTTGATTGCATTTGTCAATTTTTTGGCTAAAAAGGGGAGTAGTTCTATGGTCTTTTTAATAGCCTTGTCATGACTCCTGCCCCTTGAGGGGGAGTACTTATGGAGGTGGAGTAGCTCTTGCCCCTGTTCTGCTACTCAGGGGAGAGCATATGATTTTCAAGCTTATGGTGATATGCTAGTTCGTGTGGGTTGCTTGTTTTAATGAAGTCAGATCAAATGTATCGACATCCTAACTGAGAGAATTTATTTTTCTCTTAAGCAGGTTCTTTGTGTGAGAGTTTAATTCTCTCTGATGTGAGGCTAAGTTTTTTTCTGTTACGCTTGCCTTTGTTGTTTTTGGTTTGAAAAAGATCATATTTTTTCTTATGCTTGTGTGTTCTTTTTATTGCTCCTTATTATTGTAATATTTACCCTCTTTTAGTGGGGTTATGCAAAGGTTGTTTTAGCTAAAAAATTCCAAAGGGGGAGATTGTTAAGTCCGATGTGTAATGATTGGCTGCATTTTGGAAAAACATGTATTCAAGCAAGATGTTGGACAAGATATCCTGACATATTGGTTCAACATCGAAGTGTATCCTTTCTTAGTTTCTTGAAAGATTGTTTCTATCATGAGATATCTGAAGATCCTCTGAAGATTTATTTCACGAGTTGTATGGTTCAAGAAACGCGAGTTCTAAAAGCAAAGGATGGTGTGTGATTTGTCTTGTTTCCGAAGTAAGGATGTCAAAACATTTTAGGAAACATCTGATATGATTGGAATCAAATATGCAAAAGATTATGCAGAGTCCTTAGATTTGAGGTTAATCAAGCTCGAAGCCCATGTCTTTCTAAGGCTATTTAAAGATCGATTCTAAACCTAAGAAAGCAATGAAACAACACTGAATATTGGCTTTGTTAAGGTTTAGTTGTCTTTTTTATTTACGAGTCATTCGAGTATCTCTTTGATACTGGAATTGGAGTTGTTTTTTATCGAGTTGTAATTGTGAATCCCTCATGAGCTTTTAAGCAAGAGTGGATTATGTTTTCTAATATGAGTCGTTGTCACTGTTGTATGATTGAAGGGGAGTGAGAGGGGTCTCATATCTAGGAGAGTCTTAGATAGAACCTTCCACAGGTGGAGATTAGGTGAGAAGTTTATAAAACTTGAGGTTGTCTAGAACATCGAACTAATTCTGTTATAGTGGATTTCCTTCCTGGCTTGGATGCCCACAGATGTAAGTGGCGTTGCACCGAACTGGGTTAACAACTATTTGTTTTATTTACTTAATTGCTACTTACTTATATCCTAATATTGTTTGTTGTGTGACAATGTGCTGACCCTGGCGTCGTGACATCGTATACGACATCGGGGATCTGCATACCAGAATTTCACAAGCTAATGGGTTACACCGACTCAATTTGGTGTAGTGGTGTTGAGGATAGAAAATACACAGTTGGTTATGTGTTTATGCTAGGTGGTGCACCAGTTGCTTGAAACTCAAGAAAAGAACCAGTTGTGGCACTATCTTCGTGTCAAGCAAAGTACATAGTTGTTTCTCTCTATGCATGTAGGGCAACGTGGATGTATTTGGTTGAAGAAATTACATGGAAGAATCATTGAGCAATTACCATGAAGAATAACATCATATATGCTATCAATCTGGCAAAGAATCTGATAACACATGGAAGAAGCAAGCACATCATAATGAGGCTCCATTATATTCGAGAGCAAGTAGAAAATGGAAAGCTGAACTTTGAACACTGCAGAACTAAGAATCAGATTGCAGACATCATGACGAAAGGAGTGTAGGTCGAAGTGTTTAAGAAATTAAGATCTATGATGAATGTAGATAAATTAGACACAATTAATTAGGTGGTGTGTTGTAAATATAAGTCTTTTTGTTTATGCATCATTTCGATAGAGTCTGTTGTTATCAAAAGGCTTTGTGTGTCGAAATGTATAACTGTCGAAATGTCGAAGAACTGTATCTCGGCAGAATTTTGAATTAGCTTTATTGATTGGTTTTAGCTGTATTAGTTAGGTTAGTTGGAGACTATTTGGTGTGCAAGCAATATCAGCCTAAAAATAGGGAGTTATCCTATTATGGAAAAAGAACAAGTGAATGCAGTTGCATAGAGAAAAATTATTATATGCAACTACATTCACTTTGTAAGACCCTAATTTTGACCCTAAGACCCCTCATGCTATCTCATCATATGCATTGGCACTGAGATCACACCTTGGCATCCTTTTTACCCCTCATTCATTGAGTTTGCATTGGGAGAGATCACCAAGCACGTTTGATTGTATCATACTTCATTTTTTCTTTGTTTACTAACCAAAATGCCAAAAATATGTCATTGTATAGTGTAACTCTTCTTGTAGGTAGTGCACATGCTCACCTTTGATCTATCAAGCTCATATCTAGGGTTTAAGAACCTCATTGCAAGGAGCTCAATCAAGAAATGGTTTATTATGGATCTAAGTATCATATATGGATCCCCATGTATTCACATGTTATTTTGATGAAAAAATCATCAAGAGTTTGAAGCTTGTTTGCCTTGGAAACCCTAATTCATCCGGGTGTCTTATGTGACTTCTTCAACAAGTTTCTTCATCAATTAGTCAAATATTTCAAAGGATACTTCACATTTCATCATTTTATGCATATATGGTCCTCCATGATTCCCAAAAGTCAAGAGAATGTCAAGCTAGCAAGTTGGTTCATGGTGGTTGGCCAAAGGAATTCAACTAGTCAAAGTTGGGGTTCCCTAGACCCTATCTCCTACAATCTTTGTCATATGAAAATTATTCCAAGAGAAACGTTACTCTAAGTGACATTCCAAACAACTTTCATGTTGAGGTCAAGAGCTAGTTTTGCTTGGAAAGTCATTTTTTATGGTGAACGATTATAGGTCATTTTGTCTAAACCCTAATTTGGAGGTCAACTTCCCAAGACCATAACTTGCTCTATTTTTATGAGATGAAAGTCGTTCAAGTTGCATGATAAAATTCGATATATCTACTTCAACTTTGATATTTGGAGGAAGTCCAAATTCAACTTGCAAATACATGTGATAAAGGGAAACATTATAGGTCATTTTGGGCGAATACCATCGAACAAGTGATTTTCCTCAACTTATAAAATGCATAACTCCTTCATGATAAATCCAAATGAGGTCGAATTTGTGACCAAATTGAATTTGTTTGGAAGAGCTACATCTTTGATGAAGGAACGTTTCTCATTTGAAGTCCATAGAAGAAGTTACTCAAGGTGGAAGAAGTGAACATATGGCTTCAAATGAAAAAGTGTTCAACATGAAAGTTGTTCCTCTTGATCTAACCTTTCCAAAAATTCCAAATTCATCTCATTTGGACAAAGTATGAATGACTTATGCATGGCTTAAAGTTTAAGGACTATTTGGATAATTTGAAGTTCCACTTTTCATACACGATTGCATGGCCCTTCCACATGATTTCAGCATTGCTTACACATAATTTTGGAACTAAGTGCATCATTTGATGGGCCTATCACACACCCATGCAAGCATGCAAGTGAGATTGCAACTTTGGCCAAAAATGGAAGGGTGCAATTATCAATCTCCTTGGCTATAAATAGAAGTCCTCTTGCTTAGAATTAAGGACCCTAGCGCGCAAGCTTTGAATCAGCAACCCTAAACCCTCACATTCAAAGGATAAGCTTGAGGATTTTATTTGAAAGTCGAGGTTGAATCTCTCACTGTTTTTGAGATTGAAACTCCAAGAGTCCTTCCTTCTCTTTAATCCATTTCCACTCCATTAAGCATCTGAAGCAAGGCCAAGCATAATTGAGAGCAAGATCGTGCCAATTTGAAGCTACATTGAAGGTGATTTTCAGAATTTTTCATCTCTTCGATTCTCACTCAATTCTCCATTATTCTTGTTGATTTTTGGTTTTCTGAAGTCCTACCAATGCAGGCAACAAGACTGAGTTACTTAGAGGTCAAATCGAAGCAACTCAGATCATGATCCTCAAATTTCAACTCCCTGTATCTTTCTATATACTTGGAGTTAGATAAAATTAAGGTCAGATTCGAGCTCCTGAGCATTTTTTATTTAAATTCATGTCCTCCTTTTTCATTTTGGTGATGGTTGAGGATGAACCAGTCTGGTGAGGTCCACCGGGGAAGAAGACCGGAGCTCTGACTCCAGTGATGTGTTGGCATCCTTCTGAACCACATCATCCCTTTAAATTGTTTTAATTTAGAGCGTCCAAAGTGATTACCACACGTGTGGGACATTTGACTAGGGAACACATGGATAGCGCGCTCTGATCCACTTGATTTGCCACCTCAATTAATGAGGGAGATCAAGTGGTCCACGTAATTTTGTAATTTCTGATTTTCATTTTTATTGCCTTATTTTCATTAATTCATATCAATTTTAATATTAATCCAAAAAATATGGGACTTTCACCAAAAAAATTAAAATTATTTTTTGGATCAATATTAATATTTTTTATGATTTAATTGTTTTTATGCCTATCTTTAATTGTTTAAAAATACTTTTAAGTTTCCAAAAATAATAAAAAAAATTCTCTAAGATAGTTTGACCTTGTTTGACCTATGATAAATTTGTCGGTCATTTATTTGGTGTTTTGAAGAGGTTTTAGGTTTTTGATCAACCATAATTTAATTTAATGCATTTTTAATTGTTTTTTTATTGTTTAATTGTGAATAAATTGTGCTGAGCTATTTCCATTGACTTGTTGAGTTTGACTATGTTGTTTGGGCCTTGGTCAAGGTTGATTTGACTTTGTTGGATTAAAATCATTGGATTTAGGGGATTGATGAAATATACATTTCATCTCCCAAAATGAATGAATAATTTTAATTTGATAAAAGTCCTCCCATGACCTATTTGTGTTTGTCTCATTTCCCTTCCCTCTTCATCTTCAATCTCCTTCTATCCCATCCATTTCATTGACCTATGATATCTCTATATCCTAAGGCTAATTGGTTCATAAACCAATACAAGTATGGATGAGATTAGGTCCACCCTTTTGCCATTCTCTTTTAAGTGTGGTATATTTTAGGAGTATGGTTCATTATACCGTATCTCTAACATGCATTAAAACTAAAATTTATATTATTCAGCCTCAGATAGTTGTGACTTCTACATAAGTCCAATTACGATTGCTTAACATAAGACTAAATTTTAACCCAACAGTATAGCATTCTAGTAAGTGAGATTGTAAGTCTCCCCCCTTTCATGGTATTGTATGGAAACTTGGCTTTTTTTCCTTCCTTTGGAAGATGTCTTGGTTCAAGGATCCATGCTTGTGAATAGAGGGTTGACTGTTCTCCAAAGAACGACTTAAACAATTAAAAATAAAAAATAATACTAACTTCTAATCAACTAACATTTAACTAACTTTTAATTTCAAGCCATTTACTTTTATGCACTTTAAATTCAAGTCTTTTATCATTTGCCATTATTCATACCATTTAACTTGTTTATCTGAATGTCATTTTCACTTTGCTCATTTGAGCCATATATTGTGATTGTATATACTTGTTTGTGTATTTTGTTTGTATTTGTGGTCTTTTGACCTTAATGTACATAATAACAACAAAAAGCTCTAAAAAAGCTTTGTGTGGACTGTTGGATTTGATCTGAGACTTGGACTTAGAATTAGGAAACATTCCTTATGCAAAAGGGCTTGGCCAATGCCAACTTTTCTGAAACCAAGTGCCTGTGAATTGAATTTCCATCTGATACAAGTGTTAAGATCCATTTGAGTTCATCTGCTACATGGTCTTGATGAAGTTGTTACTTTGAACCTATGTCTAATGCCTTATTCTGAGTCATCCAAGGAGTATGTCATCTAATGCATGAGAGATTATGAAGAAGACTATGGATTGTTATTGCTTGATTCTAAAGTCCAAAGGGAAAATTGGGTTTCTATATGACATTCTTGTCTATTGGATTGCATCCCATTGGTCAGATCTTTTCAACTCTTAACTTTTAAATTTTTTCTTAGGATTAGTCTCTTCATCTTCTCCCACTTCTTTAATTTCAAATCTCTCCCTCCTTTTAAAATCTTGTTTGCTTGTGATTTCTAAACTTAGACTCTTTATTGCAAATTAGAAACTTTGGCCTTATGCCATTGCATTTTTAAACTCTTTTCCTTAATCAAATTTGTAAATGAATCTAACCATATTGACTTAAAATTTCAAAAGACAAAAAGAACTAACACCCATTCAAACTCTTTTAGGCCTTTTGTGCCTCTTTTAAACTTAAATTTTTGTTAAGAGTAACTCAACTCACTTTGAAATTGTTACCACGAACTACGAGGTTTTGATCCCTCATTTTTATGTTGGTACGTAGACACAAGTCTGAAGGTCTTGTCAAACCCAAAAATATAATTAATGAATTCTTTTCTCATCCCCACACTGTATTTATTGCAAACATATTTTCATATTAAAACACATGTACACACAAAAAAGGGCTCCCTAGGAGTACCTAGGACACTTTGGGTGCTAACACCTTCCCTCTGTGTAACCAACCCTCTTACCTGTAATCTCTGGCATTTTATTAGTTTTGATTTGAAAACTTCTTATCTTTGGGTTTTGTTCGTACTTTTCCCTTTTCCCTTGGAAACAATAAAAGCGCGGTGGCGACTCTGGTTTTATTGACGTTAAGTTTATCCATAGCTTAATGGTCATGAATTTACCGCTACAGAAATTAAGTGGCGACTCTGCTGAGGAGTAGTTCTCAGTGGGTTTAGCCTACAATTTTGTGTGTGTATAATTGTGTCTTTGATGTTTGTACATTTGTTTGTATGATATAATCTGCTTGTTGTGCTTGGTGATCTCTGAGTGGTGAGATAAGTTCTAACCCGAACTTGAGTGCACTTAAGATAGGAGGATAGTATAGTCATGTTCGACTTGTGAGGAGTAGTCCTTAACAAGTTGGCTTGAGACCCATCTACTCAGTGGAGACCCTTTTGGATATATTCATGTCACACAAGTTATTTATGGTTAGGCATTACTTTCTCTGATTTGGGGTCCGAGAAGCTGAGGACCGTAGAACATTTAACCCAACTTGGCCTATTTAGGATGTAGTGCGGAGACTGTTCAAGTGTAGACTTGATAACAGTTGTTATGTGATACTACACTCAGACGAGTTTCTCTTGAGAATATTATGGGTTGATGAGTCAGTCATCCTAACCTGTGATATCCGATAGATGGAATTAAGACTCTGGGAGCTTTTTAGAACATGATCTATAGGTTTTATCCTTAGTACACTCCTTTGGGATGGTTCTTAACCTGCCTCCGTGCTCGTGACTCATAACGAACCCTTGATTCTTGGTTGATCCAATCAAGTCTTGTCAATATAAATAGAACTTGGGTGTTGATAAGGTGAAAACCATAATCCACCAAAATGGATGATTGATCTTGACAATGACTTGATTCATCCCTCGACCTTTGTTTGTTTGCCTTGTGTGTGATCCTTTACTTGTGATTGTTGCATTCATGCATTCATGTGCATCATGACATTCATCACACGAAAAATGACTTCAAGGAACTGGGGTTTTATTTGCAAATATTTGAAGACCATGGATTATGGACGAAGGAATACTAAGAAGTACAGTTTCAGATGTCCCGATTTGAAAGAGTTAAGAAAGTTATCATCTTTTGTATTAAGTCCCTTGGACTTCAAACAATGTCATGGGAAGCTTCTATCTGTATTATCTGCCGATGTAATGGAAGGACTCTTGAGTGTTTTGGTTCAGTTTTATGATCCCCTCTACCGTTGCTTCACTTTTCCCGATTATCAGCTCGTGCCTACGTTGGAGGAGTACGCCCATCTCTTGGGAATACCTGTTTCTGACAAGGTGTCTTTTAGTGGATTGGAGGAGATTCTCATATCTCATATTATAGTTGAAGCTCTTCATCTGAAGAAGTCTGAGATTGAGGCTCATTGGGTGAAGAAAATAGGAATGTTTGGGTTGACTTATGAGTTCCTTATTGGGAAAGCTACTGCCTTTGCTCGAGCCGGTAGTGTTGCTTTTGAAGCTATCTTTGTGTTTCTAATATATGGTTTGGCTTTGTTCCCTAACATTGACGGTTTTGTTGATGTTAACGCCATTAGAATCTTCTTTATTGGGAATCATGTGCCTACTTTGTTGGGTGATATGTACTTCTCTTTGCATTTGAGGAATTCTAAAGGTGGTGGGACTATTGTGTGATGTGTTCCTCTTCTGTACAAGTGGTTTATTTTGCACTTGCCTCAGACGCCTGCTTTTGTGGAGAACAAACAATGTCTAAGGTGGTCTCAGAGACTTATGTCTCTCACTAATGATGATATAGTTTGGTATGACTCCGCATTGAGTAGCTTGGATATTATTGATTGTTGTGGTGAGCTCTCTAATGTGCCTCTCATTGGTACACAAGGAGGAATCAATTACAACCCTGCTTTGGCTCATCGTCAACTTGGGTTCCCCTTGACAGGCAAACCTAATAACACTCTGTCATACGGTGAACTGACTTGGGGTGTTTTGCTTTTTATCGCAATGTCGCGGATAGCAAGAGTCGCCACCGACTTTTCTTTTATCCAATAAGGAAAGGTGGAAAAGAACAGGAAAGACCTCAATAGATTTTGGGTTCGGGAGGTACATTATACAAAGGGAAGGTGTTAGCACCCTTTGTATCCATGGTTATCCATGGGCTCTTAATTACTGGATCACTTATATTTTTGTCTGAAAAGTGTCGGTGAATTGCTTAAAAAATGTTTGAAAGAGAGTTTAACTTTGTAATGATTCTCGTATGAATGTATACAAAGTATTTATCTCATTTGATTTTGAAAATGGTTTAGAAAAATATAACTCGGTAATGATTCTAGTATGAATGTATACCAAGTGGTGATTTTCTAGGATTTGTAAAGTCTAAAGTGTAAGGGGTGGAAAATGTTTTAGGTTATGATCCAGTAATTGAGAATTATACCTTCCTGAGGTCGTTATGAACGTTTCCTATCCTTATGAGGGTAAAACTGTCCTTACTATTGAGAAGTAAGTAATTTTACCCTTTGGATGTTTAAGGGTCACCGTAGGGTCATCGATAGGTCATTGAAGGCAACAGTTGTAAGGATACCTTAGCATTTGAAGGGACGATCATCATTTAACCGTAGGCTACACCGAAGGGTCATCGAGGGACAAAATCGTATTTTCGAAGGCAACATCCGAGGGACCATGATTTATTTTATGATGATTTAATCGAAGGGTCTTTGCTAAGTGTATCCCTACATTCGCGGGACATGACCATTATACCGTAATACCGTAAGGCAGCAAAGAGAGGTCCAAGATCACTTATTTAAAGGTCATATTTTAAAGTCAATTAAGTAATTAAGTCCATACTAAAATCAATACATTAAAATTAATACATTAAAATTAATACATTAAAATTAATACATTAAAATTAACACATTAAAATTAATTAAGCAATTTAGGGTGAGTCTCCCCAAGGGTATCCCACAAATAAAGTGGAAGACCTAAACGACGATCTTTTTTCTAGGACATATGAACCTTTGCAAAATTCAACAAACGGGTTAGCATACCAAATCCGGGTGCAATCGAGGATTACACCGTAAAAGAAAAACAGCAGCAAGGAAACAATGTATAATTAACATAGAATCGACCAGATACGCATAAGACATAACAAACAAAATATTGGCGGCTGCCCTTGTTCACCTCTGCTTCGCCTAGCGAAGGTCTAGCGAACACTCGCTGCGTGCTCGCTTAGCGATGTGCTAGCGAGCGGCTGCGGGTTTTGAATTTCAAAATAGTATGACTTCAACCTGCGGCATGGCTTATGGCATCCAACACATAATTATATGGTTCAGCATTCACAATATCCAGGCACACTTAAATTCACATGCAAAACCTCAAATATGTTTATGAATTCAATTATATTATCACATGCAAGTTAAGAACATAAAACGGTATCACATGCAAATTAAGAAAATAACACGATAATAGTAATGCAAACCTGTTTGCAATCGAATTGCAACCTTGAATTGGCGAGTCGGATTGAGTTGGGCGGCGGTAGCTTCGGGGCGGGGAAGCGGCCTTCAGGGTTTCTAAAGTAGCCTCCAGGGTTTTTGTGCCAGGGTTTTCGTCTGTCTCCCTCTGTTTTTCGTCCTCCTTTTCATTACTGAAGTGCTGGTATTTATAATGCTCTTTTTCATGACCTAATGGGCTCAAAACGAAGCCCGAAATTTTTTGTTGTCTGTCAGCTTCGCTAGGCGAACTGGTAGCGAACGTGTAGTGAACGTTCGCTAGGCGAGCGTGTAGCGAACATAACGTTCGTTAGGCGAGCGTGTAGCGAACAGGCCAGTTTGGGCCATTTTCTGGATTGGGCCATTTGTGAGCTGGGCCTTCGTTCCTTTGAGATCAGTGTCATAAAAATGATTTGGAATGCCTTGAAAAATGTCTTGAAATATTAATGGGCAAATTTTGGGGTATGACAGCTGCCCCTGTTCAATATTCTTGAACCGAGAGAGTTAGAATGGTGTGTACGCCATTCGTGGTTTGGAGGTGGAAGATTATTGAACACTAAAATGCCCAAAAATTTGCGCTTGTCAATCAGGAGCTAGTCTTGATGGAGATGGGCTTAAAGATGCCATCCAGGGAATTTGATGATGAGAACTTCAGGGTGCGTCATTCATTAGACGATATCTGAAGACATGGATGTCATACCGGGTCATACGCTAGCCCGTATAGTGAGTTATCCATTATGCTGTCGACTTCGTTGGGGAGTCGGAGTGTGTTATACGCTGCTGGGGATAAGGGATCAGAATGGATCATACGCTAGACCGCATCTGAATGCCAGAGTGAGTTGTTCATTGGGCGGATGACTTCGCTGAGGATGAAAAATCGGAATGGATCGTGCGCTAGATCGTCTCTGAGTTGCAGAACGAAACCTCCATTAAGCGGGTGATTTCACTGGGGATAGAAGATCAGACTGAATCGCATGCCAGATCGCATCTGAGTTGAAGATCCAAATGGATCTTATGCTAGACCGTATTGGAGTTGCAGGATGAGTCGTCCGTTAGGCTATGTCTGATGATGAAAGGGGTAGTCATACACTAGACTACAATTCAGAGTTGTACCTGTCACTAGGTAGCATCTGAGTAGATGAAGGTCTAACTTGGTCGTACATTAAACCGTATCTGGGCAGATGAAGGTCTAACTTGGTCGTACATTAGACTGTTTTTGAGCGGTTGAAGGTCTAACTTGGTCGTACATTAGACTGTATCTGGGCAGAATCCGAGGACTTGACGATCTAACTTGGTCGTACATTAGACTGTCACTGAGCAGAATCTGGTCTAACTTGGTCGTACATTAGACTGTATCTGGGCAGAATCCGAGGACTTGACGGTCTACCTTGGTCGTACATTAGACTGTCACTGAGCAGAATCTGGTCTAACTTGATCGTACATTAGACTGTATCTGGGCAGAATCCGAGGACTTGACGGTCTAACTTGGTCGTACATTAGACTGTCACTGAGCATAATCTGGTCTAACTTGATCGTACATTAGACTGTATCTGAGCAGAATCCGAGGACTTGACGGTCTAACTTGGTCGTACATTAGACTGTCACTGAGCAGAATCTGGTCTAACTTGGTCGTACATTAGACTATATCTGGGCAGAATCCGAGGACTTGACGGTCTAACTTGGTCGCACATTAGACTGTCACTGAGCAGAATCTGGTCTAACTTGGTCGTACATTAGACTATATCTGGGCAGAGTCCGAGGACTTGACGGTCTAACTTGGTCGCACATTAGACTGTCTTTGCAGAATCTGACTTGAGGGTCTAACTTGGTCGTACATTAGACTATCTTTGCAGAATCTGACTTGAAGGTCTAACTTGGTCGTACATTAGACTGTCTTTGAGTGGTATTTGAAGATTTGAAGGTCTAACTTGGTCGTACATTAGACTGTCTTTGAGTTATTGAAGGTCAGAATGGATCGTACGCTAGATCGTATCTGAGTTGAAGGAGTCATGTGTTGAGATGAATCAGGATGGACCGTATGCTAGGCAGTACCTGAGAAGTGAAGGTCCAACTGGGTCGTACATTAGACCGTGTCGGAGTAGTTGAAGATCAGAATGGATCGTCCGTTAGATCGTATCTGAGTGGAAGGAGTCATATGTTGGGCTGAATCAGAATGAACCGTACGCTAGGCTATGTCTGATAGTATTTGTGTATGCTGTATTTGCAATGAATATTTGGGATGGGCTTATAGATGCCATCGTTAGGAGGATGTCAGAATGGATGTTGACATGGAGCAGATCTGGAAGATGTATCTGAAGAAGAAAGTAGTCGTACGCTAGACTACACCTCGGAATGTACCATATGCTAGGCAGTATCTGAGGGATATAGTTGAATCTTGAATGTAATTGATAAAGATGTCCGTCTGAATGGACCTTTGTTTTGACTGTGTCAGGAGGATGATTAACCTGAAAAATAAGGTTAGCTTCATGCCATGTCATGATGCATGAGATGCAAATGTTGTATGCGTGCGAAATGATGTAATGAGTGAATTATGCGTCTGGAATAAATGAGAGCATTGTATACATGTATATGTTATGAAATGATGTAATATATATGATGCGGAATGAAAATTGTATGTAGGTATGTGATGTGAAATGAGTGCACTATGTGTCTGAAACGTTCTTCCAGGGGATTCTACTGGGGAAATAAATCTCAGTCTTCTGGTCGGAGATATTTGTATTGATGACCCTTCCTTAGCTAGGGGTATTTGACTTCTGTCTGATGGTAGAAGATATTCGACAGAGCCTGGCTGGGGATAGAAGAGATGACCAGTATGTCTGGTGATGCCGACCTCTGCTGGGCAATAGCTGGTTCTTGTTGGGGAATAGAATTAGCAACGGATTCATTGGAAAGCATGGTTAGACCTTCTCCTCAATCCTGAAGTCGTGTAGTAATTGCTATTACTATTCTAGGCATGCATTTTTGGTAAACATTGATCATATTCAAATGCATATATCAATTCAAGTTAAATCAATGGACGTTTACGCAAACAAAACAGAGAAAGTAAAACAAAAGCATCTTTTTGGAAATGAAATTGTATTGATTTTGAAAGAGGGCCTGTAAACAGGCAATTTGTGTACAAGGAGACAGAAATCCTAGTAAGAGGAAATTGTCAGGCAAACAAAGAGAAAGCTATGCAGAAAAAGGCCTATCGATTCTAATTCCACCACTGTCATTATGTCTTCAAGCCTCTCATCTCCCGCTGTCGGATAGAAGTGATTGGCTTGTTCAGTCCTTGGAACTTGGGTGAAGCTGACAGAGAACGGGACATAGTCTTACGCTTTAATTCCTAATTTTTGCCTGGACCGCCTTTTTAGGTTTTCAGTCCACCGGGATACCCTTTTTTGCTCAAGCCGCCTTTTCAGGTTTTCGACTTGCCGGGTGCACGTCTTTATATGTTTATCCCTAATTTTTGCCCGAACCCTTTTGGTTCGCCGGGATGCCCTTACTTTTGCCTAGGTACGTCGACCTAGCGGGTCTCTTTTATGCGTAGTATTTTTTGACTATGTCAGCGTTCACAGGATGCGGGAACTCTTCGCCATCCATTGTAGCAAGCATCATGGCTCCACCAGAGAATACCTTCTTAACTACAAATGGCCCTTCGTATGTGGGAGTCCATTTGCCCCTGGGATCACCTTGTGGTAGAATGATATGCTTGATAACTAAGTCGCCGATTCGGTACACTCGTCTCTTGACCTTTTTGTTAAATGCCTGGGTCATGCGCTTCTGATATATCTGCCCATGACAAACAGCCGCAAGTCTCTTTTCATCAATCAAATTTATCTGATCGAGTCGAGTTTGAATCCATTCATCCTCATCTAAGCCTGCATCTTTCACAATTCTTAGAGAGGGGATCTGAACTTCCACTGGTAAAACGGCTTCCATTCCATAGACTAAAGAGAAAGGGGTTGCCCCTGTCGAAGTGCGGTAACCATGAAGAGAAAAAGGTAACATCTCATACTAGTCTTTGTATGTTACCGTTATATTCTTGATATTGTTAGCAGCCTCCACGGCGTCGTTCGTCTTTGGCCGGTACGGAGAAGAGTTATGGTGTTTTATTTTGAACTGCATGCAGAGTTCAATTTAGTACCATTATCAGTGATAACTCTTTCAGGAGACAGCAGGTTTCTCGAATGTATATTTGATAAGATCCATCTTAGAAATCAATAAAGTGGTATGATTCAACATATACTGTCTTAGTCGGCGAGCAGCCCAAGCCAAAGCGCAGCAAGCTTTCTCGAGCTGTGAGTATCTTGTTTCACAGTCGGTACCTTTTGCTAAGGCAGTGTATGACATGCTCTTTTCGACCAGACTCGTAATGTTGCCCCATCACACCCTATTGAATTTTCAAATACATAGTTAGAGGTCTTCCTTCAACTGGTAGCATCAGAATTGGAGGTTCTTTGAGATATTTCCTGATTTTGTTATTCATCATTCCATACCATCTCTTGATTTTTCCTTTTTAGTAATTTGAAGATGGGTTTGCAGGTAGCAGTCAAGTGTGGAATGAATCGGGCAATGTAATTCGAGTGCCCCAAGAAACTTCTGACTTCTCTCTTGTTTATTTCAGTACCCAGATTTACAATTTCAATTGATTCCTCATGCGGCTGTATAGTCTTTCGTAGTACCAGTCTGGCAAGTTCTCTAGGGACTTCACAATCTTCCTCACTTCCATCCTCGGCTTGGTAGATCGGATTTTCAAAGTCATAATGAACAGTAGCAGAGTCATTACCAACAGGATCCAGAGTGGATATGGATCGGCAAATTGTTACGTGAGTGTGTGCAAGAAAACATAGCTTGTTTGAAAAATGACAGGAAAGATAAAGAGCACAATATTTGAATGCAAAAAGTCCATTGATTTATTGAATATGAATATGCTTATGAAAATGACAAACCCTTAAAATTAGCTATTATGCACTGGGTATAGACATAATGCTTTTGAAATACTAAAATAGCAATAACAATTACTCCTGACTAAAGGAAATCGGGATAGTGTCTTCAACCTTCCAATTATTGGGTCCGTCACCAATTGTTGGGAAAATCCAGCTATCCAAGTCATAATCGTTATCAGTATCTTCCACAGCATTGACAGTCTCGTCATGATTAGGCAGAGGGGCAGTGATGCCATTAGGAGTCTCCGGAGGATCAAAGATAGTCGCCTGTATCTTCCCACTTCGAATGCCACTTTCAACATGTTCACCTGTTAATATAAGTTCAGTGAAACCCAATGAGGAACTCCTCAATAGATGGCTGTAGAATGGGCCAGTCAGTGTGCTCATGAACATGTCCACTAATTCTCGATCAGTCATAGGGGGTTTGACTCTGCCAGCCAAATCTCTCCACTTTTGAGCATATTCTTTGAAACTTTCTTTAGATCCCATAGTCATATTCTGCAACTGTAGCCGAGTAGGCGCTAGTTCAGAATTATACTGGTACTGTTTATAGAAAGCAGTTGCTAAATCAGTCCATGTGTGGATGTCAGAGCTCTCGAGCTGATAATACCACTCCAATTGTGCGCCAGACAGACTCTCTTGGAAGAAATGGATCCAGAGCTTCTTATTAGTGGTATACGGCTGAATCTTTCTCACGTAAGCTCTCAGATGCATCTGAGGACAAGATGCCCCATCATACTGAGTGAAAGCGGGGACCTTGAATTTGCGAGGAATGATCACATCGGAGACTAGACCCAAACTTTCAAAATCCAGACCGGGCGCCTTCTGACCTTCCATAGCTAGCATGCGTTCTTCCAGAAACTTGTACTTGCCATCTTTTGGAGAGTACTGTTCATTCTCGTAATCTTCATCGTCGTCCTCAGGGTTGAAAGGATCAGCATTCTCATCTTCTGAATCTGTCTCTGTTTCCTCTTCTTGATCCTTCGGAATTCTGATTTTGATTCCCGCAGCCTGTCCTTTAAGCCTTCTTCCCGGGTTAATGTAACTCACAGCTTTCTTGTCTTTCTTTTTCTCGAGCAAGAGAGCTTTCAGTTCCTCCTGCCCCCTGGATAAGTTCAAGATCATCTCCTGGAGTTGAGCATTCTGAGCATGGAGATCCTTGACAGTTTGTTTGAGGTCCATTTTTCTGTGTGGAGGAAAACCATGAGAACACTGATCCCTTTAGAGTACCTGTTATGCTATGTTATGCTATGCAATGCATGAAATGTTTTCAAGGCCTTTTGGAATTTAACTTTGCATAAACTACCGAAAAGGGAAACTTTTTTTGTTTTTTTTTTGTTTTTTTTTTTTTTTTTTTTTCATACAAAACAGAGCAAAGTTAAATCCCTAAGTCCTTGAAATGGTTAGTACAATGCTATGATGTCATGATGTTATGATGATGTTATGATGTTATATAAATAACAAGCACAAGCAAGTCACACAACCATCATTCCTAAGTTTTAAGGCTTGCATGAGTTCCATAGGTAAGTACCCTCCCCACTGAAGTTTGGTTGGTTCAACCTGTCCTAGAATAGTAACCGGGTTCTAGAAGGATCTCAGATCATCGACCTTTCTTTAAGTCCACTTCAGTGCAACGCCAAGTGGTTGACCAAAGCTTCCCTAAAGTCCAATCTCAAAGAGTGTAGTATCGAGTCTCAACCAACCCCAGTCGGAACCGAAGTCAGTTATCTCACTACTTTCTAATGGCTAGGATGAGTCAATTAGGGTTCTAAAGGTCTGGTTAATGCTTTGATGACACCACGCGAATGCCAAATTTTTCCTCAAGTAAACATGAGGAACATCAGGACATCCAAAGTGTCACATTAACCGTAGCCATCATTTTAACCATTCCAGTATACGCCGGATAGTCGCGATGATCTATTGCTACTTACCTAAGGTACACTAGATCCGGGTGTAGGATCTTTCACTCAAGAATACCCAAGCAATCCCTTAAAAGTAAATCAGACAATTTGAATAAGTGATCTTGTTTTTAAGGTAACCTCTCTTAATCAAGTATTCCCCAGCAGAGTCACCAGTTCTGTCATACGGTGAACTGACTTGGGGTGTTTTGCTTTTTATCGCAATGTCGCGGATAGCAAGAGTCGCCACCGACTTTTCTTTTATCCAATAAGGAAAGGTGGAAAAGAACAGGAAAGACCTCAATAGATTTTGGGTTCGGGAGGTACATTATACAAAGGGAAGGTGTTAGCACCCTTTGTATCCATGGTTATCCATGGGCTCTTAATTACTGGATCACTTATATTTTTGTCTGAAAAGTGTCGATGAATTGCTTAAAAAATGTTTGAAAGAGAGTTTAACTTTGTAATGATTCTCGTATGAATGTATACAAAGTATTTATCTCATTTGATTTTGAAAATGGTTTAGAAAAATATAACTCGGTAATGATTCTAGTATGAATGTATACCAAGTGGTGATTTTCTAGGATTTGTAAAGTGTAAAGTGTGAGGGGTGGAAAATGTTTTAGGTTATGATCCAGTAATTGAGAGTTATACCTTCCTGAGGTCGTTATGAACGTTTCCTATCCTTATGAGGGTAAAACTGTCCTTACTATTGAGAAGTAAGTAATTTTACCCTTTGGATGTTTAAGGGTCACCGTAGGGTCATCGATAGGTCATTGAAGGCAACAGTTGTAAGGATACCTTAGCATTCGAAGGGACGATCATCATTTAACCGTAGGCTACACCGAAGGGTCATCGAGGGACAAAATCGTATTTTCGAAGGCAACATCCGAGGGACCATGATTTATTTTATGATGATTTAATCGAAGGGTCTTTGCTAAGTGTATCCCTACATTCGCGGGACATGACCATTATACCGTAATACCGTAAGGCAGCAAAGAGAGGTCCAAGATCACTTATTTAAAGGTCATATTTTAAAGTCAATTAAGTAATTAAGTCCATACTAAAATCAATACATTAAAATTAATACATTAAAATTAATACATTAAAATTAACACATTAAAATTAATTAAGCAATTTAGGGTGAGTCTCCCCAAGGGTATCCCACAAATAAAGTGGAAGACCTAAACGGCGATCTTTTTTCTGGGACATATGAACCTTTGCAAAATTCAACAAACGGGTTAGCATACCAAATCCGGGTGCAATCGAGGATTACACCGTAAAAGAAAAACAGCAGCAAGGAAACAGTGTATAATTAACATAGAATCGACCAGATACGCATAAGACATAACAAACAAAATATTGGCGGCTGCCCTTGTTCGCCTCTGCTTCGCCTAGCGAAGGTCTAGCGAACACTCGCTGCGTGCTCGCTTAGCAATGTGCTAGCGAGCGGCTGCGGGTTTTGAATTTCAAAACAGTATGACTTCAACCTGCGGCATGGCTTATGGCATCCAACACATAATTATATGGTTCAACATTCACAATATCCAGTCACACTTAAATTCACATGCAAAACCTCAAATATGTTTATGAATTCAATTATATTATCACATGCAAGTTAAGAACATAAAACGGTATCACATGCAAATTAAGAAAATAACACGATAATAGTAATGCAAACCTGTTTGCAATCGAATTGCAACCTTGAATTGGCGAGTCGGATTGAGTTGGGCGGCGGTAGCTTCGGGGCGGGGAAGCGGCCTTCAGGGTTTCTAAAGTAGCCTCCAGGGTTTTTGTGCCAGGGTTTTCGTCTGTCTCCCTCTGTTTTTCGTCCTCCTTTTCATTACTAAAGTGCTGGTATTTATAATGCTCTTTTTCATGACCTAATGGGCTCAGAACGAAGCCCGAAATTTTTTGTTGTCTGTCAGCTTCGCTAGGCGAACTGGTAGCGAACGTGTAGCGAACGTTCGCTAGGCGAGCGTGTAGCGAACATAACGTTCGCTAGGCGAGCGTGTAGCGAACAGGCCAGTTTGGGCCATTTTCTGGATTGGGCCATTTGTGAGCTGGGCCTTCGTTCCTTTGAGATCAGTGTCATAAAAATGATTCGGAATGCCTTGAAAAATGTCTTGAAATATTAATGGGCAAATTTTGGGGTATGACACACTCAGTTAGAAGGTATTTTCTATCAAGAGAGTAAAGATCCCCAACATTTGAAGCAGAAGATGGTACATGCTTGGCATAATGTGCATATGAAAGGAAGATCCGAGCTTGGTCCGTGCAACTGTGTAGCTTTGGAAGCTTACACTTCTTGGGTGAAGAAGAGAGCTTTGGAATTGAAGATGTTGTATGCTTGTGAAAGACCTATGTCTATGGTTGCGGTTGAGCCATTAGATCTCCCTAACCAAGATGTAGAGGAGTTGGAATACTCACTCGCCAAGATGAAGCAAGAGAAGGATATATGGGAAGAGCGGTTTCATGCTTTGAGCTGAAAGCATGAGAAGTTGCAGCTTGAGTCTAAGGACAAAGATGCACTTATTAAGCTTCTAGAAGACCGAGCAGTGAAGAGACAGAGAGAGCCAGAGGGTTCACCTTCCTCTAGTATGCCTCAGCCTTCCGGTGCTTGGAAGAAGATTGTAGATCAGCTTGTCCTCGAGAAGGCTTAGATGAAGACTTCTTTTGAGTCTGAGATTCGACACATCCGAAGGAAGTACGCGCCTGCATCCAGATCATCTGACATTGTTGTTAGGGGATCCTTAGGATGATTAGTTTCCTTTTCTCTTGTATTTTGTATTTTTGGTTTCTGAAATTGTACTCAGTGTAATCCTTCCAAATTATATAAATAAAAGAGATTTTTTATGGTTTATCAAATTGTTACAATTGTTATTATTATATATTTGCAAATAAAATAGTATGTTCCTTGAAAATAAAAACAATCAAAGAATTGCATTTCATGCATCATTTGCATAACAGGTTTTTCTTCCTCCAGATGTCTTATTGGTTATTCTTCTATGCTTCAGCCAAGCTGACTCATCGATACAATACTCGCGTTAATCATCCGAGAATCATGGAACACTTGGAACAAGAGAACTGAGAGTTGAAGGACGAGATCACCCGCTTGACTGCCATGATGGAGTCTGTTTTAGCTGCTCAGAGTCATTCATCTCCAACGCCTGCAACTCCTCCTCCTCAGATGACTGTCATTTCAGAGGTTGCTACTTCAATTGTGCCTGCCACTCAGTTTGCGCCTGCTACGCCTGCCGGATTCCCGTGGGGAATGCCGCCAAACTTTATGCTCAAAGGATTTGTGCCTACTTTTGCTTCCATGCCGGCATCTAGCCCGGTCATGTCCGTGCCGCCTCGAGTTGTTCACACGATGCCTCGTGTTGAGGAGACCATCTACCATTCTGAGCCGTCTGAGGGTCCGGATGTTTATGAGAAGATGGACGAGATGAAAGACCAATTCCTTGAGCTGCGAAAGGAGTTGAAGACCTTGAGGGGAAAAGATTTGTTTGGTAAGAGTGCTGCGGAACTGTGCTTGGTTCCCAACATCAAGATCCCGATGAAGTTAAAAGTCCCTGACTTTGAAAAGTATAAGGCAAACACCTGCCCACTTAGCCATCTTGTCATGTATGCCAGGAAAATATCGACACAAACTGATAATGATCAATTACTGATTCATTACTTTCAAGATAGTCTGACTAGTGCCGCTCTGAGGTGGTACATGGGTCTGGATAGTGCGAGTGTCCACACGTTCAATGATTTGTGTAACACCCCGATAAAATATGATAATTATTTAAATTAAGTTAATAGTATATTTATTAATTTAATTAAATAATTAGATTATTATTGGAATATTATTTGGAATTATTATTATTGGAATAATAAGTTGGAATATATAAAGAGTTCCATTTGGTAAAGAGGGTTTTTTCACGTGAAAACCAGAGAAGCGACAGAAAGTGGAAAAGGGCAAAGAGGAAGAGCAAGAGAGCAAGGGTTGAAGAAGGGAAAAACTTGAAGCTAAGGGATTGCCGAATTAACTCAGGTAAGGGGGGTTTATCGTCGTTTAATGGGTATTATGGGTTAACATGTAATGGGTAGTAATAAGCCATTGATTTGACCCTAATTTGGATGATGAATGTTGCAAATTGTGATGACCAAATTACGTTAAAAACTGTGATTGAATCTATGTTTGGATGAGTTGTAATTTTCTGGACGTGTAGCTTTTTACGGAATTGAAATCGGAGGTCCGGAAGTCCTCCGACGGCGAAAATGCAGGTAATTCTGCATTCTGTTCGTGTTAGCGCAGGAACAACTTTCTGTCTTGCGTTAACCGGTTAACCCAGGGTGTTAACCGGTTAACACTATTATGATAATTAAAAGAATTTATTTCTGTTCTGCGTTAACCGGTTAACCCAGGGTGTTAACCGGTTAACACTGTTATGAATTATGAGAAATTGTTGTCTGTCTTGCGTTAACCGGTTAACCCAGGGCGTTAACCGGTTAACACTGTTAAAATGTGTCAGGAAGCGTGTTCTGTTTTGCGTTAACCGGTTAACCCAGGGCGTTAACCGGTTAACACTGTTGGAAATGTGAAAATTTGATATTCAAATATTGTGTACATAGTTGATGATTGGCCTATATTGGTGTATGATATAGTGGGGATCATTTCCTGTTGTTTTGAGCAGTAGGGGTATTAGTAGAGTGTGCTAATACTGTGATTTATTATTTGGCATGATATGAATATGATTCTGTGATACATATGCTGATGATGTGTGATGGTATGCATAATGCTGTGAATGTATCTGTTATGTATGCAATTGTGAATGGATTGTTTATGGCTTAGAGTGTGAGCATATGTCCATTGTGGATTGTTGTTGATGTTGCATGCTAGGTGATTTAGCGTGCATAGTATGGCCTTTATGGTGGTAGCTAATTCCCATGGTGAGGAATTAGTGAGTGAGTTATTGTGGATTGTTGTTGATGTTTGCATGCTAGGTGATTTAGCGTGCATAGCATAGCCCTTGGGGTGGTAGCTAATTCCCATGGTGAGGAATTAGTGAAGTGAGTCACTAGGTCTCAAATGAGTGGGACTAGTGAGCTTGGTAGCCATATCTGGATTTGATCGGTGAGGTTGAACTATGTGTTCACGAATAGTCGGTACCGCATGCATGGAGTCTCATTGCATAATGTATGTGTGGCGTATAATATGAATGGATGTATTCCAATATTATACGTGTGTTTTATGTTGTGTTGTGTTGAGTATGATTATGAGTTGATGTTGCCGTTGCTGAATGTGTGATATGATTAGGGTGATGAAATGTGTTAATTTACTTAGCATTACATGATATTTTATAATGCTTATTATATCGATTGAGGAACTCACCCTTACAACTATGTTTCAGGTAACGAGCAGTGATTGAGTAGAAGCTAGTGCTTGGAGTCTAGTGTAGTTCCTTAGTGGGTCATGCTCTGGTAGATGTAACATCGGGACAGGATGTTTTACTTTGTTTTCAATTGCGGATGTTGAACACTTTTACATGTAATATGATTACATGGTTTGCATGATTGATTAGATCTCTATCCGCTGTGAATTGTGCAATGTTTTATTTCTGATTTATAAATGAGCATGACAAACTATTATGGTGAATGGTGTGAAGTGTCAAGTGTGACACCCTTAAATTGCATATCTACTCTGATTTATATTTTATTGAATTAATTAATTATTGGGGTATTTTAGAAGGGTGTTACATTAGTGGTATCAGAGCATAGTCGGTCGAGTCGAGTCGTAATTATTCTGTTTCCCCTGTACGTGATAGGTGTTGTATAACCCTATCAGTACTTATTGTTTTAGCTTGTTGGGTTTTCAGAATAGAGATGGCTGGAAGAGGTGGAGACGATGCTGCGATTCCTGAGGCTCTGGGTATGCTAGCTGGAGTACTTGGAGGAAATCCGAATGTTGTGGGGCTGGGAGCTGCTCGTCAACTGAGTGAGTTCCAGAAGAACAATCCTCCAATGTTCAAGGGAGCATACGATCCAGATGGTGCTCAGAAGTGGTTGAAGGAGATCGAGAGGATCTTCCGAGTGACTGAGTGTGCCGATAACCAGAAGGTCAGGTTCGGTACGCATATGCTGTCAGAGGAAGCAGATGATTGGTGGGTTGCTGCCCGCGCTGAGTTGGAAGCCGCTGGGGGTGCTGAGATCACTTGGGCGGTGTTCAGAGAGAGATTCCTGAGGAAGTACTTTCCAGAGGATGTCAGAGGAAAGAAAGAGATAGAGTTCTTAGAATTGAAGCAGGGCAACCGGTCTGTTACTGAGTATGCTGCTAAGTTCACAGAGTTGTCGAAGTATTACACTCCCTATGATGAGGCTACTGGGGAATTTTCAAAATGTGTGAAGTTTGAGAACGGGTTACGTCCCGAGATCAAGCAGGCTATTGGGTATCAGCGAATTAGAGTGTTTTCTGACCTGGTTGACTGTTGCAGGATTTTTGAACAGGATACCAAGGCCAGAGCGGAGAGCTATCAGCAGAGGGTTGATAGGAAAGGCAAGAATCAGAATGATCGTGGGAAACTGTATGCAGCTGGCAAAGGTTTCCAGAGACAGAGTGGGATGAAGAGACCTAGTGGGGGAGACTCCAGTGCCCCTGCTAAGTGTTACAGATGTGGTCAGGCTGGACATCGTTTCCATGAGTGTACCAGTGCTGAGAAGAAGTGTTTCAAGTGTGGCAAAGGTGGTCACTTGGCTGCAGAGTGTCGGTTGAAGACTTTGACTTGTTTCAACTGTGGAGAGGTGGGTCATATCAGCCCACAGTGTCCTAAGCCGAAGAAGGAGAACCAGTCGGGAGGCAAGGTCTTTGCTTTATCGGGTTCTGAGACTTCTGCAGATGATCGTTTGATCCGAGGTACGTGTTATATTAATGGCTTTCCTCTTGTAGCTATTATTGACACAGGTGCGACTCATTCCTTTATATCTTTGGATTGTGCTGTGAAACTTAAATTAGAGATATCTGAGATGCATGGGGGTATGGTGATTGATACTCCTGCGAAGGGTTCAGTGACTACTACTTCAGTTTGTTTAAATTGCCCTTTGAGTATTTTTGGTAGAGACTTTGGGATGGACCTCGTGTGTCTTCCACTAGTGCAGATTGATGTTATCCTGGGTATGAACTGGTTGGTGTTTAACCGAGTTTATATCAACTGTTTTGATAAGACTGTGATCTTTCCTGAGATTGAGGAAGGAAAGAGTTTGTTTCTATCAGCAAGGCAGGTGAATGAGGCAGTAGCAGATGGGGCAGAGTTGTTTATGCTGTTAGCGACTTTGGAGGCTAAAGATAAACTAGTGATTTGCGATCTAGCCGTGGTGTGTGATTTTCCTGATGTGTTTCCTGAAGAAGTGAATGAATTACCGCCAGAGCGTGAAGTTGAGTTCTCGATTGATTTGGTACCTGGTACTAGGCCGATATCGATGGCTCTGTACCGTATGTCTGTTGTTGAGTTAACTGAATTGAAGAGTCAGTTGGAAGATCTGTTGGATAAGAAATTTATTCGTCCGAGTGTGTCACCGTGGGGTGCACCAGTGTTATTGGTTAAGAAGAAAGAAGGTACTATGAGGTTGTGTGTGGACTACAGGCAACTGAATAAAGTGACGATCAAGAATCGGTATCCTTTGCCGAGGATTGATGATTTGATGGATCAGTTGGTTGGTGCGAGTGTGTTCAGCAAAATAGATTTGAGATCGGGGTATCATCAGATACGTGTGAAAACTGAGGATATTCAGAAGACTGCTTTCAGAACAAGGTATGGACATTATGAGTATTCTGTAATGCCTTTTGGTGTGACTAATGCGCCTGGGGTATTTATGGAGTATATGAATAGGATTTTCCATCCGTACCTAGACAAGTTTGTTGTGGTGTTTATTGACGATATTTTGGTGTATTCGAAATCTGAAGAAGAGCATGCTGAACATTTGAGAGTGGTTTTAGGAGTTTTACGAGAAAAGAAGTTATTTGCTAAACTGTCCAAGTGTGAATTTTGGTTAGAAGAGGTTAGTTTTCTTGGTCATGTGGTTTCAAGAGGTGGTGTTGTTGTTGATCCTTCTAAGATAGAAGCGGTATCTGAGTGGGAAGCTCCGAAGTCAGTTTCTGAGATAAGGAGTTTTCTTGGACTTGCAGGTTATTATAGGAAATTCATTGAGGGATTTTCTAAGTTGGCATTACCATTGACGATGTTGACTAGAAAGGGGCAAGCGTTTGTTTGGGACTCAAAGTGTGAAGAAGGTTTCCAAGAGTTAAAGAGAAGGTTAACTACTGCTCCTATTCTGATATTACCAAGTTCATCGGAACCATTTGAGGTTTACTGTGATGCTTCATTGTTGGGTTTGGGTGGTGTTTTGATGCAGAATAAGCAGGTTGTAGCTTATGCTTCGAGACAACTGAAGGTTCATGAGAGGAACTATCTGACACACGATTTAGAGTTGGCAGCTGTGGTATTTGTTCTGAAGTTATGGAGGCATTACTTGTACGGGTCAAGATTTGAGGTTTTCAGTGACCATAAAAGTTTAAAGTATTTGTTTGATCAGAAAGAGCTGAATATGAGACAGAGAAGATGGTTAGAGTTTCTGAAGGATTATGACTTTGGTTTGAATTACCATCCGGGTAAAGCAAACGTAGTGGCTGATGCATTGAGTCGGAAATCATTGCATATGTCTATGTTAATGGTTAAGGAATTGGATTTAATTGAGCAGTTTAGAGACTTGAGTTTGGTGTGTGAGAGTACTCACAATAGTGTTAAATTGGGAATGTTGAAGTTAACCAGTGGTATTCTGGATGAGATTAGAGAGGGTCAGAAATCCGATGTGCTTTTGGTTGATAAGTTGACTCTAGTGAATCAAGGTCAAGGTGGTGAATTCAGAGTTGATGAGAATGGTGTTTTGAAATTTGGTAATCGGGTGTGTATTCCGGATGTTACCGAACTTAAGAAGAGTATTCTTGAGGAAGGACATCGTAGTGGCTTGAGTATTCATCCTGGGGCTACGAAGATGTATCATGATTTGAAAAAGTTATTTTGGTGGCCGGGAATGAAAAGAGAAATTGCGAGTTTTGTTTATTCTTGTTTGACTTGTCAGAAGTCAAAGATTGAGCATCAGAAGCCGTCTGGGCTAATGCAACCGTTGGCTATTCCAGAGTGGAAGTGGGATAGTATCAGTATGGATTTTGTTTCGGGTTTACCAAGGACAATTAAGAATTTTGAAGCTATTTGGGTGATTGTTGACAGATTGACAAAATCGGCTCATTTCATTCCGATCAGAATGGATTATCCGTTAGAGAGATTTGCTGAGTTGTATATTGAGAAAATTGTAAGTTTGCATGGTATTCCGTCGAGTATTGTTTCGGACAGAGATCCTAGATTTACATCGAAGTTCTGGGAAGGTTTGCAGAGGGCTTTGGGAACTAAGCTGAGATTGAGTTCTGCATATCATCCGCAGACTGATGGTCAAACTGAGAGGACGATTCAGTCACTGGAGGATCTTTTGAGGGCTTGTGTTTTGGAAAAGGGAGGTGCCTGGGATTGTTATTTACCTTTGATTGAGTTTACCTACAACAATAGTTTTCATTCGAGCATTGGTATGGCACTGTTTGAGGCTTTGTATGGTAGGAGATGTCGGACACCTTTATGTTGGTATGAGTCCGGTGAGAGTGTTGTGGTTGGACCGGAGATTGTTCAACAAACTACGGAAAAGATTAAGATGATTCAGGAGAAGATGAGGATTGCTCAGAGTCGTCAGAAGAGTTATCACGACAAGAGGAGGAAGTCACTTGAGTTTCAAGAGGGAGATCATGTGTTTCTTCGTGTTACTCCGATAACTGGGGTTGGTCGAGCTTTGAAGTCGAAGAAGTTGACACCTCGATTTATTGGTCCTTATCAGATTTTGGAGAGGATAGGGGAGGTAGCCTATCGTATCGCTTTACCGCCGTCACTTGCGAATTTGCATGGGGTTTTTCATGTGTCTCAGTTGAGGAGGTACATTCCTGATCCGTCGCATGTGGTCCAAGTAGATGATGTACAGGTGAGAGATAACCTGACTGTTGAAACATCACCTATGAGGATTGAGGATCGAGAGTTGAAGCAGTTGCGGGGTAAAGAGATTGCTTTGGTAAAGGTAGCTTGGGGAGGACCAGCAGGTGGCAATGTGACTTGGGAACTTGAGAGTCAGATGAAGGAGTCTTATCCTGAGTTATTCGCTTGAGGTATGTTTTCGAGGACGAAAACTCTTTTAGTGGGGGAGAGTTGTAACACCCCGATAAAATATGATAATTATTTAAATTAAGTTAATAGTATATTTATTAATTTAATTAAATAATTAGATTATTATTGGAATATTATTTGGAATTATTATTATTGGAATAATAAGTTGGAATATATAAAGAGTTCCATTTGGTAAAGAGGGTTTTTTCACGTGAAAACCAGAGAAGCGACAGAAAGTGGAAAAGGGCAAAGAGGAAGAGCAAGAGAGCAAGGGTTGAAGAAGGGAAAAGCTTGAAGCTAAGGGGTTGCCGGATTAACTCAGGTAAGGGGGGTTTATCGTCGTTTAATGGGTATTATGGGTTAACATGTAATGGGTAGTAATAAGCCATTGATTTGACCCTAATTTGGATGATGAATGTTGCAAATTGTGATGACCAAATTACGTTAAAAACTGTGATTGAATCTATGTTTGGATGAGTTGTAATTTTCTGGACGTGTAGCTTTTTACGGAATTGAAATCGGAGGTCCGGAAGTCCTCCGACGGCGAAAATGCGGGTAATTCTGCATTCTGTTCGTGTTAGCGCAGGAACAGCTTTCTGTCTTGCGTTAACCGGTTAACCCAGGGTGTTAACCGGTTAACACTGTTATGATAATTAAAAGAATTTATTTCTGTTCTGCGTTAACCGGTTAACCCAGGGTGTTAACCGGTTAACACTGTTATGAATTATGAGAAATTGCTGTCTGTCTTGCGTTAACCGGTTAACCCAGGGCGTTAACCGGTTAACACTGTTAAAATGTGCCAGGAAGCGTGTTCTGTTTTGCGTTAACCGGTTAACCCAGAGCGTTAACCGGTTAACACTGTTGGAAATGTGAAAATTTGATATTCAAATATTGTGTACATAGTTGATGATTGGCCTATATTGGTGTATGATATAGTGGGGATCATTTCCCGTTGTTTTGAGCAGTAGGGGTATTAGTAGAGTGTGCTAATACTGTGATTTATTATTTGGCATGATATGAATATGATTCTGTGATACATATGCTGATGATGTGTGATGGTATGCATAATGATGTGAATGTATCTGTTATGTATGCAATTGTGAATGGATTGTTTATGGCTTAGAGTGTGAGCATATGTCCATTGTGGATTGTTGTTGATGTTGCATGCTAGGTGATTTAGCGTGCATAGTATGGCCTTTATGGTGGTAGCTAATTCCCATGGTGAGGAATTAGTGAGTGAGTTATTGTGGATTGTTGTTGATGTTTGCATGCTAGGTGATTTAGCGTGCATAGCATAGCCCTTGGGGTGGTAGTTAATTCCCATGGTGAGAAATTAGTGAAGTGAGTCACTAGGTCTCAAATGAGTGGGACTAGTGAGCTTGGTAGCCGTATCTGGATTTGATCGGTGAGGTTGAACTATGTGTTCACGAATAGTCGGTACCGCATGCATGGAGTCTCATTGCATAATGTATGTGTGGCGTATAATATGAATGGATGTATTCCAATATTATACGTGTGTTTTGTGTTGTGTTGTGTTGAGTATGATTATGAGTTGATGTTGCCGTTGCTGAATGTGTGATATGATTAGGGTGATGAAATGTGTTAATTTACTTAGCATTACATGATATTTTATAATGCTTATTATATCGATTGAGGAACTCACCCTTACAACTATGTTTCAGGTAACGAGCAGTGATTGAGTAGAAGCTAGTGCTTGGAGTCTAGTGTAGTTCCTTAGTGGGTCATGCTCTGGTAGACGTAACATCGGGACGGGATGTTTTACTTTGTTTTCAATTGTGGATGTTGAACAGTTTTACATGTAATATGATTACAATGTTTGCATGATTGATTAGATCTCTATCCGCTGTGAATTGTGCAATGTTTTATTTCTGATTTATAAATGAGCATGACAAACTATTATGGTGAATGGTGTGAAGTGTCAAGTGTGACACCCTTAAATTGCATATCTACTCTGATTTATATTTTATTGAATTAATTAATTATTGGGGTATTTTAGAAGGGTGTTACAATTTGGGTGAGGCTTTCGTGAAGCAGTACAAATATAATATGGACAAAGCGCCAGATATGGACCAGTTGAGGTCGATGTCTCAAAAGGACAAAGAGACATTCAAAGAGTACGCCTAAAGATGGAGGGAGCTTGTTACTCGGATCAACCCTCTGTTGGAAGAAAAGGAGATGCCAAAGATTTTCCTCAAGACCCTAAGCTCGTCTTACTATGAGCGAATGATTGCTAGTGCCCCCAATGACTTTACCGAAATGGTAAATATGGGGATGGGATTAGAAGAAGGTGTCAGTGAGGGACGGTTATCTAAGGAAGAGGTATCTTCAAGCAAGAAATATGGTAACAGTTTCGCTAGGAAGAAGGAAGGCGAGACCAATGCAGTGTCAGTTGGGAGGCAGAGGAGTCCTCATGTCAGAAGAAGTCCGCAACCCCGTTAACATCATCATCAAGTATCATCTGTTATTCCAGTGTTTTCCAACAATCAATTTATGCCAGTTCAACAACAACGTCAACAACAGCCACAACAAAGAACAAACACCACCACCACCACCAACACCAACACCAACAATAATCAACAACAACAAAATTTTGAGAGGAAGAAGGTCTCTTTCGATCCCATTCCTATATCCTATGATGAATTGTACCCATCTTTGGTTCTCAAGAACCTTCTCCAACCAAGAAATCCGCCGCAAATTCCAGAACCACTTCCATGGTGGTATAAGCCAGAACTCCATTGTGCCTTTCACCAAGGGGCTCCTGGCCATGATATTGAGAACTGTTACCCGTTGAAATATGAGGTCCAAAAGCTAGTGAAGAGTGGGATGGTGTCCTTTGAGGACCGTGCGCCGAATGTGAAAGCAAACCCATTACCTGCTCATGGTAATTCCTATGAGTATTTGATGTGAGACGTATTCGTCGATCTTTGGTTGAGATGCATAAGACCATGTGCACGATTAGTGATTGTGAACACGACCACGACAATTATGCAATTTGCAGTGTGAACCCCCGTGGGTGTTCAGTTGTCAAGAGAGATATAGATGATATAGATGAAGGGATATAGATGATGTCAATGTAGTAGTGTCAGTGTTCAAGACCCCTGAGCGGGTGGTAATTCAGTTTGATAGCAGCAGCAATAAATGCAGCAACAGATCGGTATCGCCGTTGGTAATATGGTTAGCGGGTCCAGTCCCGTATACATCTGATAGAGCTGTTCCGTATCAGTATAATGCGACAATGGTAGAGAATGGTCAAGAGGTTCCATTGCCTACGACTAGTTCTGTTGTGAATATTGCCGATATAGTGAAGGTGACCCGTAGTGGTCGTATTTTTGGTCCTGTTTTCCCAAAGGATGTAGAGGATGTCAGTAAGAAGGTGGAAGTGCCTGTAGTAGATCCGGTTAGTGCTCCAAAGTGTCAGTCTGGTGCATCCATCAGTTTGAAGCCTAATGATGATGATGAGGTGCTTCGTTTGATTAAGAAGAGTGAATTCAATGTGGTGGAACAGCTGCTCCAAACTCCTTCCAAAATTTCAATGTTGTCTCTGCTTATGAATTCTAAAGCGCACAGAGAAGCATTATAAAAAGTATTGGAGCAAGCTTATGTGGAACATGATGGGACAGTATATCAGTTTGACCATATTGTGGCTAATATCACTTCCTACAACAATTTGAGCTTTTGTGACGAAGAACTTCCCGAGGAAGGCAGAAATCACAATCTAGCATTGCATATATCGATGAATTGTAAGGAGGATGTGTTGTCAAATATGTTGGTCAATACCGGTTCTTCATTGAATGTACTCCCAAAGTCAATTCTGTCAAGATTGTCGTATCAAGGAGCTCCGATGAGATACAGTGGCATGATCGTCAAAGCTTTTTGATGGTTCTCGCAAGACTTTTATTGGTGAGGTGGACCTTCTAGTGAAGATAGGTCCGAGTGATTTCCAAATTACTTTACAAGTAATGGATATCCACCCCGCCTATAGATGCTTGTTAGGAAGGCCATGGATACATGAAGCGGGAGTTGTTACGTCAAATCTGCATCAGAAATGGAAATTTGTGAAGAATGGAAAGCTCGTCACTGTGGGTGGAGAGAAAGCTTTGTTGGTAAGCCACATGTCTTCTTTCTCATATGTTGAAGCTGAGGATGAGATTGGAACTCCGTTCCAAGCTCTATCTATTACTGAAGAAAAGAGAGTTGGGGAACCTATGTCCTCTTTTAAAGATGCTCAAAAAGTTGTTAAAGATGGTAGTTCTGATCAGTGGGGCCGGATGGTAGAGGTCGTCGAGAACAAGAATCGTGCTGGTTTGGGTTTTCAGCAAGGGTCGTCTATTGAAGATGTGCAACCCAGTTTCCGTAGCGGATGGTTCACTCATGCTAATGAACAACACTCAACTGCAGTGATTGAGGGGAATGAAGATGAAGACTGCACCAATTTTGTGACGCATGGAAAAGCTTGCAACAATTGGATCGCTGTCAACGTTCCTGTTATTGTTCATCGCTTTAAGTAATTGCTTTATTGTTTTTTAAAATCCTTCTCCTATGCCTAAGGGAGAAGTGAACATTGTTTGGCATCTTTCAAATTGATCATTAATAAAATGCAATTCTATTCATCCACATCTATGATGTTTTATTTTTACTTTTTTGCTTTTCTGAAAAATGGTAATCACAAAAAACATAAATAAATGAATAATAATTGTCCATCTGTATAATATTTGGTCATAATTCACTTCTCTAAAATCAAAATATCAAATCATTATGCAGGATGGTTTCTAAACCCATTGAATACAATGATCCTACTCCTTCTCCAGACTCTGAATTCCCTGTGTTTGAGGCTGAGGACGAAAATGATGAAGAAGTGTCTGATGAATTGTCTCGTCTACTTGAACACGAGGAAGAAGTCATTCAGCCATTTGAAGAGCAGATCGAGTTAGTCAACTTGGGTTCCGAAGATGATGTGAAGGAAGTCAAGATTGGGTCTCGATTGTGTCCAAAGGTTAAGAAGGGGTTGGTTGATCTTCTTCGAGAGTATTCAGATGGGTTTGCTTGGTCCTATCAAGACATGCCTAGTTTGGATTCTGAAATTGTGGAACATAGATTGTCGTTGAAGCCAGAATGCCCGCCAGTCAAGCAGAAGTTGAGGAGGACTCATCCTGATATGGCAGTGAAGATCAAAGAAGAAGTGCAAAAGCAGATTGATGATGGTTTCCTTGTTACTGCTGAGTACTCGCAGTAGGTGGCCAATATTGTGCTTGTTCCTAAGAAGGATGGAAAAGTCTGTATGTGTGTCGATTATAGAGATTTGAACAAATTTAGTCCGAAAGATGATTTCCCTCTGCCACACATTGATATGTTGGTAGACAATACAACTAAATTCGAAGTCTTTTCATTTATGGACGGATTTTCCGGTTATAATCAGATTAAAATGGCACCCGAAGATATGGAGAAGACCACATTCATTACACCCTGGGGAACATTCTATTATAGAGTGTAGCCTTTCGGTTTAAAGAATGCTGGTGCAACTTACTAGAGAGCAATGACCACTCTTTTTCATGATATGATGCACAAAGAGATTGAAGTCTATGTTGATGATATGATTGCTAAATCCAGTGATGAAGAAGAACATGTTGAGCATTTGTTGAAGTTATTTCAGCGTTTGAGGAAGTACAAACTTCGCTTGAATCCCAATAAGTGTAATTTTGGTGTTCGTTCTGGTAAATTGTTGGGCTTTATTGTCATCGAGAAGGGTATTGAGGTTGATCCTACCAAGGTCAAAGGAATACAAGAGACGCATGCGCCCAAAACTGAGAAGCAAGTCAGAGGTTTTCTCGACTGCTTGAATTATATCTCAAGATTCATTTCACACATGAATGCCACATATGCGCCTACATTCAAGCTTCTTCGGAAAGATCAGTCTTGTGATTGGACCGAAGATTTCCAGAAAGCTTTTGACAGTATCAAAGAGTATCTGCTTACGCCTCCGACTTTGTCTCCGCCTGTTGAAGGAAGACCTTTGATCATGTATTTGACTGTGCTCAAAGAGAGTATGGGTTGTGTTCTTGGTCAGCAAGACGAGACTGGAAAGAAAGAATATGTTATTTACTACCTCAATAAGAAATTCACCGACTGTGAGACTCGGTATTCTATGCTTGAAAAGACTTGTCTGCATCAATATATGTTGAATCATATCACTTTGTTGATATCTAAAATGGATCAAATCAAGTACATTTTTGAAAAGCCTGCTTTAACTGGGAGGCTCTCCCGTTGGCAGATGTTGTTATCAGAGTATGATATTGGATACCGATCTTAAAAAGTGATCAAAGGTAGTATCTTCGCTGACCATTTAGCTCACCAACCAATTGAAGATTACCATTCAATGCAGTATGACTTCCCTGATGAAGAGATCTTGTACTTGAAGATGAAAGATTGCGATGAACCATTGCTTGAAGAAGGGCCAGAACCCGGTTCCCGTTGGGGCATGGTATTTGATGGAGTTGTTAATCAGTATGGTATTGGCATTGGGGCAGTGATTATTACTCCTCAAGGCACTCATTTTCCATTTACAGCTAGATTAACTTTCAAGTGTACAAATAATATGGCTGAGTATGAAGCTTGCATTATGGGGCTTGAAGAGACCATTGATCTCAGAATCAAGTATTTAGACGTCTATGGAGATTCAACTTTGGTCGTGAATCAGATAAAAGGTGAATGGGATACAAATCAACCTGGTTTGATACCATATAGAGATTATGCAAGGAGGATTTCAACTTTCTTTACAAAGGTTGAGTTTCATCATATCCCTCGAGATGAAAACCGGATCGCAGATGCTCTTGCAACATTGGCTTCAATGATTATGGTGAAGTATTGGAATGAAGTTTCTAATCTGACTGTGATGCTTCTTGATAGGCCAACTCATGTGTTTGCTATTGAAGAGGTCAAAGATGAGAAATCGTGGTATTTTGATATTAAATGTTTTCTCCAAAGTCAGATTTACCCGCCTGGGGCATCTTTGAAAGATAACAAGACTTTGAGGAGATTAGCTGGCAACTTCTACCTGAATGGTGATGTGCTTTATAAGAGAAATTTTGATATGGTTTTTCTCAGATGCGTGGATAGACACGAAGTAGACCTGTTGATGAATGAAGTCCATGAAGGTTCCTTTGGTACTCACTCCAATGGGCATGCTATGGCTAAAAAGATGTTGCGAGCAGGTTACTATTGGCTGACAATGGAATCTGACTGTTGCAAGTTTGTGAAGAGCTGCCACAAGTGTCAAATTTATGCAGATAAAATTCATGTTCCTCTGACACTATTGAATGTCATTTCCTCTCCATGGCCCTTCTCCATGTGGAGAATTGATATGATTGGCATGATTGAGTCCAAAGCTTCGAACGAACATCGTTTCATTTTGGTGGCTATTGACTACTTCACAAAATGGGTTGAAGCGACATCGTATGTGAATGTAACCAAGCAAGTTGTTGTAAAGTTTATCAAGAATCAGATTATATGCCGATATGGTGTGCCAAGTAAGATCATTACTGATAATGGTTCGAACTTGAATAATAATATGGTGGAAGCTCTTTGCAAAGACTTCAAGATTGCACATCATAATTCTTCTCCCTACAAACCCAAGATGAATGGGGTTGTTGAAGCTGCGAATAAGAACATCAAGAAGATCATTCATAAAATGGTTGTAACGTACAAGGATTGGCATGAGATGCTCCCTTTTTCTTTGCACGGGTACCGTACATCCATCCGCACTTCAACAGGGGAAACCCCTTTCTCACTTGTCTATGGCATGGAAGTTGTGCTCCCCGTAGAGGTCGAGATCCCATTATTGCGTGTGCTGATGGAAGCCCAGTTGACAGAAGCTGAATGGTGTTAGACCAGGTTTGATCAGCTAAATTTGATCAAAGAGAAGAGATTACTGCCATGTGTCATGGTCAAAAAGCTTTTGATAAGAAGTTCATACCTCGTGTATTCAGAGAAGGTGACCTTGTGCTCAAGAAGATCATATCTTTCAAACCAGATTCTAGGGGCAAATGGACTCCTAATTATGAAGGCCCATATGTTGTTAAGAGAGCCTTTTCAGGTGGTTTTTTTATTCTTACAACTATGAATGGTGAAGAGTTCACTCTTCCCGTGAATGCCGATGCAGTCAAGAAATACTTAGCCGAAAAAAAGAAAAGAATAGCTTGCTAAGTTGAAAACCCGAAAGGGCAGGCTTAGGCAAAAATGAGCGTCTCGGTGGATTGAAAACCTGAAAGGGCGGTCCAGGAAAAAATTAGAGACATAAAACAGAAGATAGTTATCCCGATAAGTTGAGTACCCCACCTTGGGGAAATTTATGCAAAAATTAGGGATTATGGCAAGTAACTGCAAGCTGGTTGATCTTCAGTCTTGAAGACTTTCTTGAGCAAAATGTTCGGTTCTGATTCATCTTCAACCAAAGCCAAGAGCGTAGTGGATATCAAAATTGGTAGAAGGATTAATGGTCATTGTTTTCAATTTATCCCTTTTACATGTAAATTACCATTTATCAACTTTTGTACGAATCTATGGAGTCTTGTCATTTACAGACTACCATTCCATTAAATAAAGTTGAGCTTTTTATTCAATTGTTTCTACTCTTTTTTATTCAGCTAAATAGAATTAAATTTTATTGTGATCATTTTGAAATTAGAGTTTTAAAATAAAAAGCATGTTTTCTTAAATAATAAAAGCAGCTACCTTAAAAAAGCAATTAAAAGAATATCAACAGCGGTTTGAAAAACGGTAAGCCCTAAATACGAAGCATTGTTGGTTTCTCCCCAAGCAATTGGTGCAGTCTCCGTTTATTCTCAGCAGCTTTTCAGCATCTCCAGTCGAGTTGTTGGTTTCCCCAGTTGAGTTCGTAATTGCCTCCCTCGAGTTGTAGGTGCGTTATTGCAGCAGGTTGCATAGATTCAACAAATTTTGTTCCCCCGCAAGTCGCCTTCAGAGTTATCCCTAACTTCTGTTAGCCCCGACTCTTAAGCAGTATTTTCGATCCTCTGTAAGGTTGTCTCCCATTCGATATGGTGTTGACCTAAAATTCCCCACGAAGTTGATAGTGCAGGTTTTCGGAAAACCTTTTCCTTCTCCCCAGCTAGGTTTGAGCCTCTGAGGTGGATGATTCTCTCCAGCAGATGCTTCCCTCATGTGAGGATTTGCTGAGAATTGTATCGATGATTCAGACTAGTGACATTTGTATCGTTTGTGATCGTTTTGTCAGCATAATTATCATATATACATATACATATACATTTAGAGATTTAATTATTTGCATGCACTTTGTGATCCATTGTTTCTCTAATCCTCTACTATGGTGGTATCCTTTCCCCCCACGCAGAGTTGGTATGTCTGTCCTCTTTCAATTGTAGAGTTTTAGCCCCTTAAGCAGAAAGAATTTAGCCTTTCTCATTCCCCACCGAGTTACTTCCTCGTGAATGATCGTTATTTCAGTTTCCTCCCCAGTTGATTATCTGGATGGAATCGCTCCCCCTGAGTTATATCCTCATTGGGTTGAGTCTTTGATTGACTGTTTCTTTCTAGATCTTACCTAGATAAATGCTTTTGGTCCCCTGAGAGTCTATTACCCAGTAACTAGTAATATTCTTCTCAATATTGCAAGTATTTCACTTTTGCCCAATACCCAACAAAAGTAACCATTTTCTCCCCGGCGGATTCGTTTTCACGTTTCCCAGGAATTCTATCCTTGATATATTCATCCTAACCGATGACGGATATTTTCTCCCCCCACAGTTGAGTCTATCCTTGATATGTTCATCCTAACTGATGACGGATATTCTCTTTTTGGTATTCTACTCAGTTAAAAGGTAGTTGTAATCCCTATTTCCTTTCCCCATATAGTTAATGCTTGACATGTTCATCCTAACCGGTGACGGATTTCCTCTTCGTTGCGGTATTCTATCCAATATCCGATAGATATAATTCCTACTTTTTTTCAGGCAATTTATCCTTGATATGTTCATCTTAACCAGTGACGAATATCCTTCATAATGTTCCCAGGTGAGTCTATCATTGATATGTTCATCTTAACCGATGACAAATATTCTTCCGATTTGAGTTTATCCTTGATATGTTCACTTTAATCAGTGACATATATTCTCTTTCTTTGCGGTCTTCTGCCTGGTAACCGGTAGTTTTAAACCATATTTGGATTTTCCCCAGCAGGTTATTCTTACCTAGTAACTGGTAATGAATACATCTATAGGTTGCCCCTAGCGAGTCATCCTTGATATGTTTACCCTAATCGGTAACGAATATCCTCTCTGACAGACTATGTTATCTCCTTACCCAGTCATATGAAAATTATCTTATGCATATATGATCCTCCATGAGTCCCCAAAGTCAAGAGAATGTCAAGCTAGCAAGTTGGTTCATGGTTGTTGGCCAGAGGAATTCAACTGGTCAAAACTGGGGTTCCCTAGACCCTATCTCCTACAAAATCTTTGTCATATGAAAATGATTCCAAGATAAAAGTTACTCTAAATGACATTCTAAACAACTTTCATGTTGAGGTCAAGATCTAGTTTTGCTTGGAATGCCATTTTTATGGTGAAAGATTATAGGTCATTTTGTCTAAACCCTAATTTGGAGGTCAACTTCCCAAGACCATAACTTGCTCAATTGTTATGAGATGAAAGTCGTTCAAGTTTTATGATCAAATTCAAGATGTCTACTTCAACTTTGATTTTTGGAGGAAGTGAAAATTCAACTAGCAAATACATGTGATAAAGGGAAACATTATAGGTCATTTTGGGCCAATACCATTAAACAAGTGATTTTCCTCAACTTCTAAAATGCATAACTCCTTTATTATAAATCCAAATGAGGTCAAAATTGTGACCAAATTGAAGGGATTTGGAAGAGCTACAACTTTGATGAAGGAACATTTCTCATTTGAAGTCCATAGAAAAAGTTACTCAAGGTGGAAGAGGTGAACATATGGCTTTATACTTAGAATTTTTTTTGATATGTTTGATTTTACAAACTTCCACCTTAAAATTCATCATGGTCCAAGCTTCAAATGAAAAAGTGTTCAACATGAAAGTTGTTCCACTTGATCTAAAATTTCCAAAAAGTCCCAATTAATCTCATTTGGACAAAGTATGAATGACTTGCGCATGGCTTAAAGTTGAAGGACCATTTGGATAATTTGAAGTTCCACTTTTCATACACGATGGCATGGCCCTTCCACATGATTTCAGAATTGCTTACACATAATTTTGGATCTAAGTGCATCATTTGATGGGCCTATCACATACTCATGCAAGTGAGATTTCCAACTTTGGCCAAAAATGGAAGGGTGCAATTATCAATCTCCTTGGCTATAAATAGAAGTCATCTTGCTCAGAATTAAGGACCCTGGCGCGCAAGCTTTAAATCAGTAACCTTAAACCCTTACATTCAAAGGATAAGCTTGAGGATTTTCTTTGAAAATCGAGTTTGTATCTCTCACTGTTTTTGAGATTGAAACTCCAAGAGTCCTTCCTTCTCTTTAATCCATTTGCACTCCATTAAGCATCTGAAGCAAGGCCAAGCATAATTGAGAGCAAGATCATGCCAATCTGAAGCTACATTGAAGGTGATTTTCAGAATTTTTCATCTCTTCGATTCTCACTCAATTCTCCATTATTCTTGTTGATTTTTGATTGTCTGAAGTCCTACCAATGTAGGCAACAAGACTGGGTTGCTTAGAGGTCAAATCGAAGCAACTTAGATCATGACCCTCAAATTTCAACTCCCTGTATCTTTCTATATACTTGGAGTTAGACAAAATTAAGGTCAGCTTCGAGCTCCTAAGCATTTTTTCTTTAAATTCATGTCCTCTTTTTTCATTTTGGTGATGGTTGAGGGTGGACCAGTCCGGTGAGGTCCACCGGAGAAGAAGACTGGAGCTCTGGCTCCGACGATGTGTTGGCATCCTTCTGAACCACATGATCTGTTTAAATTGTTTTAATCCTGAGCGTCCAAAGTGATTACCACACGTGTGGGACATTTGACTAGGGAACACATGGATAATGCACTCTGATCCACTTGATCTGCCACCTCAATTAATGAGGGAGATCAAGTGGTCCACGTTTTTTAGTAATCTCTGATTTTCATTTTTATTGCCTTATTTTCATTAACTCATATTAATTTTAATATTGATCCAAAAAATATGAGACTTTCACACAAAAATTTCAAATATTTTTCTCTTTCATTTTCTGAATTAAAATTATTTTTTGGATCAATATTAATATTTTTTATGATTTAATTGTTTTTATGCATATCTTTATTTGTTTAAAAATACTTTTAAGTTTCCAAAAATAATGAAATTTTTTCTCCAAGGTCCTTTGACCTTGTTTGACCTATGATAAATCTCTTAGCAATTTATTTGGTGTTTTGAAGAGGTTTTAGGTTTTTTATCAACCATAATTTAATTTAATGCATTTTTAATTATTTTTTATTGTTTAATTGTGAATAAATTGTGTTGAGCTATTTTCATTGACTTGTTGAGTTTGACTATGTTGTTTGGGCCTTGGTCAAGATTGATTTGACTTTGTTGGATTAAAATCATTGGATTTAGGGGATTGATGAAATATACATTTCATCTCCCAAAATGAATGAATAATTTTAATTTGATAAAAGTCCTCCCATGATCAATTGGTGTTTGTCTCATTTCCCTTCCCTCTTCATCTTCAATCTCCTTCTATCCCATCCATTTCATTGACCTATGATATCTCTATATCCTAAGGCTAATTGGTTCATAAACCAATACAAGTATGGATGAGATTAGCTCCACCCTTTTGCCATTCTCTTTTAAGTGTGGTATGTTTTAGGAGCATGGTTCATTATACCATATCTCTAACATGCATTAACACCAAAATTTCTATTACCCGGCCTCAGATAGTTGTGACTTCTACATAAGTCTAATTACGATTGCTTAACATAGCGCTAAATTTTGACCCAAAACTATAGCATTCTAGTAAGTGAGATTGTAAGTCTCCCCCCTTTCATGGTATTGTATGGAAACTTGACCTTTTTTCCTTCCTTTGGAAGATGTCTTGGTTCAAGGATCCATGCTTATGAATAGAGGGTTAAGTGTTCTCCAAAGAATGACTTAAACAATTGAAAAGCAAAAACAATACTAACTTCTAATCAACTAACATTTAACTAACTTTTAATTTCAATCCATTTACTTTTATGCACTTTAAATTCAAGTCTTTTATCATTTGCCATTATTCATACCATTTAACGTGTTTATCTTAATTCCATTTTCACTTTGCTCATTGGAGCCATATATTGTGATTGTATATACTTGTTTGTGTATTTTGTTTGTATTTGTGGTCTTTTGACCTTAATATACATAATAACAACAAAAAGCTCTAAAAAAGATTTGTGTGGACTGTTGGATTTGATCTGAAACTTGGACTTAGAATTAGGCAACCTTCCCTATGCAAAAGGACTTTGCCAATGCCAACTTTTCTGAAACCAAGTGCTTGTGAATTGAATTTCCATCTGACGCAAGTGTTGAGATCTATTTGAGTTCATCTGCTACATGGTCTTGATGAAGTTGTTACTTTGAACATGTGTCTAATGCCTTATTCTGAGTCATTCAAGGAGTATGTCAGCTGATGCATGAGAGATTATTAAGAAGACTATGGAGTTGCTTGCTTGGATGTGGATATCTTTATTTGATGCCTTGCTCTTCAACTTTCTATGTGTGTATTGTTATTGCTTGATTCTAAAGTCCAAAGGGAAAATTGGGTTTCTATATGACATTCTTGTCTATTGGATTGCATCCCATAAGTCAGATCTTTTCAACTCTTAACTTTTAAATTTTTGCTTAAGATTAGTCTCTTCATATCCTCCCACTTCTGTAACTTCAAATCTCTCCCTCCTTTTAAAATTTTATTTTCTTGTTATTTCTAAACTTAAACTTTTTATTGCAAATTAGAAACTTTGGCCTTATGCCATTACATTTTAAACTCTTTTCCTTAATCAAATTTGTAAATGAATCTAACCATATTGACTTAAAATTTCAAAAGACAAAAAGAACTAACACCCATTCAAACTTTTTTAGGTCTTTGGTGCCTCTTTTAAACTTAAAATTTTGTTAAAAGCAACTCAACTCACTTTGAAATTGTTACCACGAACTACGAGGTTTTGATCCCTCATTTTTATGCGTAGGCACAAGTCTGAAGGTCTTGTAAAACACAAAAATATAATTAATGAATTCTTTTCTCATCCCCACACTCTATTTATTTCAAACATCTTTTCATACCAAAACGCATGTACACACAAAAAAAGGCTCCATAGGAGTACCTAGGACACTTTGGGTGCTAACACCTTCCCTCTGTGTAACCAACCCCCTTACCTGTAATCTCTAGCATTTTATTAATTTTGATTTGAAAACTTCTTATCTTTGTGTTTTGTTCGTACTTTTCCCTTTTCCCTTGGAAACAATAAAAGCGCGGTGGCGACTCTGGTTTTATTGACGTTAAGTTTATCCATAGCTTAATGGTCATGAATTTATCGCTACATACTTCAACTGCAGAATTCTTCTTCTTCTTCCTTCTCTCGTTGGAACCCTAATTTCTTTACTTCCCCAAATTCATTTTTTCCTTTTCTTCTTCAATAATCATCGTGCAACAGAATCATCTTGTAACCAAGGTTGGTTGATTCACTTGAGTGAATAATGAAGAATAAGAGGAGTAATCAATCAGAAAGATTAATTCTTGTTCGTCAAGATTGATTTGGAATTCTCCATAGTTGGTGCATACATTAGTCGCACCCTTAGGCAAGACTTTAGGTTGGATCTTGCTCGAGGAAACTCTAAGTCATTCAGGCGGGTCACTTAGATAAGCTTATTTGCTGGGACTCTCGGTTCCTTAGGAGAGATTGTGTGTTAAGCTTGAGTGATGAGACCTTAAGTCCCTCAAGCGAGACCTTGAGCCCCTCGAGCATGTCACCAGTTTTGCCCCTCGATCATTGAATCAGTACATTCATCATGACGCTCGCACTATCTGCATAGCATAACATGCATTCCATCCTGCATAATGCCTAAAATGTCGACCAAAATAGATTTTTGGATCTAGAGACAGACCAGTTGAATTAATTCTCAAATGTAAGTCAAATTAGTAGGCAAAAAATTTCACGATCGAGCATGCAAACGTTAGTTTTATAATCTGTGGTTCGTCTAGTTTAACCTCTCGTGCTCACTTCATTTTTTCGACTCCTTTTGTGGTCGCATTATGATCATCCTGGGTCTTTTTAATCGATCATTTTTTACTTCAAAATTTGATCAAAATCTGTCTGCTTTCTAGAAGTTTATTACGCGCTGACCATTTTGGTGCATTCAGTTTAATTTTTCAAACATTTTTGCACCTGATTTTTATTCATTTTGAGTCCCTTTATTTTTGTTTTACGTCAACATGTTCGTACAAAAATAAATAGGTTTATCTATATATTCATTTCTTTTTTTTTCGATTAGTTTAGAATGTGTGTTTTTATTTGTTTTATTTAGTTTCATCTTATTTTGAACTCAAAAATATCAAAAGGACGAATAGGAAATCGACATGTCACTTTGTATGCATTATAAAAAAATTAAAGAAAAACTTGGCCAACAACCATTCACGTGGCCACCTGAATTTTTCAGCTCCTTATTTTCCAAGTTCATATTTAATAGAAATTGATAAACTAAGAACAATCCATTAAAAAAAAGTGACAGTTGGTACCTCTCTATAAAAATGCGTGAGACAAAAAATAGAAAAAAAAAGGACTGAATGGACCGATAGAGGGCACCCACGCGGCACCCTTGTGGATAGAGAGAAAAATAAAATCTCTTTTTAAACCACCCAATTAGGTTAACCTCATGTCTGAGTTTTCATAAAAGAAAGAAAACTTTGTCCATCATCTTCTTCGCCCATCTCAGCTCTCCCTCCATTGCCGACCAAGTTACTCCAACCGCGACGCCAATCCACCACCACTTTTGACTCACCATAAACCCGTCAACACCACCCAAACATACTTTCTTTGATCGGCCCCTCTCAATCTCGTCGCCAACTCCTTGCTCATCTTAAACTGTGAAACCCTCACTCCATTTGCCAACAAAACCACCATTTCTATCACCCTTTTCTCACCCTGCAAACCTTATTGCGCTAGAAAACACTACAAACCAATACCTTAATCTATTTTCCAATTCCCACCAATTTTCCTCTTCAACTTCCACTCATTCACTCAACCACAACATCTCCTGCCGTTGCTAACAAACTTGCGTCCCTCATCCTCCATTAAAACTGAGTACCACCGGTTTCCATGCTTACATTATTGGTGTAAGCCCTAGAGGCCAATACTTTTGGTACTTGTATCGAATTATTTATTAATAATAAAAGGATTTTTCTTTATTATGGTTGTTTAATAAAGTCCCTGGAATAGATAGTCCGTTTAATGTATCAAGTATGACTTAATCATGAGATCACATTAAACATAAGGATACTATTCCTAAAGTATCCGTAGTCGAGCTTTATTGTGAAGTGGGATAACATTAAAGCATTAAGACTATTATGTTTGTAGACTGATGATCACATCTCATGGATCATGGATAAAGAGTTATCAAGTCTTAAACATAGGTATGAATACTAAGAGTAATATTTATCCCGGATTGACCCGCTATGAGAATACTATATAGAAAGTTATGCAAAGTGTCATAAGTTATTCTCATGGTGATAATGGTGTATACCACTCTTCGACCTGAAACCACTATGGACCCTAGATGTAGAGTCGAGTGCTTTGTTGCTGATCCAACGTTGTCCGTAACTGGATAACCATAAAGACAGTTGATGGGTACTCCACGAAGCATGCTAAGGGACATGAGTGTCCTAGATGGAATTTGTCCATCCTGCGTAACAGGATAAATGTCTATGGGCCCAATATTGAATTGGACAAGGATGACACGGTCTATAACTTGTGTTCAATATAGACATAAGGGCAAATGGGTAATTATACACATAATTATTATCACAGAAAGACTTGTCAGATCACATGACACTTTCGTGTCTTGGGTAGCAGTGATGTGTTGCTAGATACCGCTCACTGTTTATTATGTTAAATACGTGATTTAATATAATTGCCAACGCCGCGAAAACCTATAGGGTCACACACAAAGGACGGATTGATGAGAGATAGAGCAACTAAGGAACATCGTAAGGTACGGTGTACTTAAGTGGAATACGAAATATGGTAAGGTACCAAATACTTAAGTGATTTTGGCATATTATGAGATATGGGCCAAAATACACTTAAGTGGCTTTTTAGCTTGAAGCCCACACAAGTGGTTCTATAAATAGAACCCTTGGGTAGAAGCATTGTCACTCGGACTAACACTCAAGTGAAGACTTGGAATTCCGTTTCCCTCTCTCTCTCACTCAAAGCCTTCATTCGAACCAGCTAGCACTGAGATTGAAGGAATCCGTTCGTGTGGACTGAGTAGAGACGTTGTCATCGTTCAACGTTCGTGATCGCCACAAGAGGTAACGATTCTATCACTGATCATGCCCATTCGTAAGGATCACTAAATGGAGAAATTTTTAAATTCTGCTGCACCTTGGATGGCAATTCTCCTTCATACATAACCAACCATCATTATTTTCCAAAACCACTTCCCCGTTGGAAAATAAGCTCAACAAAACAGTCCACAAGTTAACACTTCCATTTCGTTTTTAAGTTCCATCAATGTAGCTACATACTCTGACTAATTCAACAACATATTCATAACTTAGCAAGTACCATGCAGCAACAGTAACAACTCACATTCATGTCGGTCGGTTTTCCATTTTCATTTCGTTATTATGTTGTTGTTTGGGTGATTGTGTTGTTTTCGAATTCTTTCATTCCATTGCATGTTGTTACTGTTTGGTCTTTCATTTTTGTTTTCATGTTTTCGATCTTGTTTGCATATTCCATTGTTGGATGTTGGTTGTTTTCATTGTAAAATTTTTGTAATAATCTTGTAATATTGCTCAAAAAAGATATATCATGCTTGGGTGTTGTTGCTTTTTGTTCTGTTGTGTTTAAATCATATATTAATCAGCCGATTCGACACCATTTTCATGTTGTTATTTCTCTGTGTTATGATCCTCACGTACGATATTCCGCTTTTGTTGTCCTTATGCACAAACCGGGTTTGAGCATATCATGTGTCGTGTTGCATGCATTTTCCTTTGATATACGCTTATTTTTATGTCGATTGTAAGGTTTGCATCATTTCAGTTTGATACTGTTTACTTTACCTTTGTGTACGTTGAGCCTCACTTTATGATTTCATTATTGAGAATTTTGAGTTCATTCTCATTCTATTCCCTTTTGCGATGATACCTTTCATGTTAGCAATTTATTTGATTCATGGTAGCATACAACAATCAACCCTCGCATTATGATCTTAATCCGTGCACGCTTCACTTTTGCTTTACTTTTTTTGATTCAATTACAATTAACGTGTGTTATGCATATGTCGTGTGCGCTCTTATTGCTAGCATTTTTGTATTGCTTTGTATTGACCCTGTTTCAATTGATTATCTTCATTACAATCCTCATTCGGAAAAATGTATCCCTTACCCCAGGTTTTATTGATTGCTTAACTTTATCACTTTCCTTTTAATTGGTTTGTAGTCTTAGTGAATGTCTAACTCAAGATTTAAAACAATCACTTTTAAAAAGAAAAACAAATAATAAAATCTTGATTCAAACGTCGAGCCATTTTCTCAAATCAAACCATCAACCATGTTTATTCAATTTCAAAATGAATTTAAACCATTTCATAAATCATTTTCCATAAACACGATAAACCCTTGATCAACATCAAGCTTTTCTCTTCCACTTGTCTGAAACATGTGAAACCTTTTTCTTAATAAAGATCGGTTGAAAAGGGAATGGGTGGTTCACACTTTCCTGCTCCTCGAATTATCGATTGATTGATCCACGTCATATTACCCAGTCTTTCATCATCTGAATAAAATATTAAAGCTCAATTTGATTTTTTCTCAAATAACTTGGACGAAAATGGATGCTCCTCAAATGATTGAATGATTGGCCCACGTAGTATTACTCGATCATTCGTCGTCCACCCAAAAAGATAATCCAACAGATCAAACTCTTTTCTCACCACCACGTGATCAAATTTCAAATCCTTTTCACAAACGAAAATTATTTTTTCGAGACGATGCAAGACAATGTTTTGTCCACTTGAACATTGGGTAAGCTAGCAACGTTTCTCGTGAATGTTGATTTGTAAATCCATTTTGTCGTGATGTAAACGTTCCCTTCTCCACTTGTTTTGGCTAGCAAGCAATGTTGTTCTGTCGATTGAGACAAAATAGCTTTCTCTTAAGGCAACCATCAAATAAACATTTTCTACACAGAACTACGTAGCCTTGAGTTCTGCGTCACACACGGAGATATGCAGGAGCGAGATTCAAAGTCTCGTCTGAAACCTTAATAAAAATTAAACTTTTTGGTCATATTATTATTTTCTTTCAATAACTAGAGAAGCCTAACATTTGCAAAACTAAAACTTATACGTAAACTAACTAAATGGTTCTCGCTGAGTACAACGGATATGAGGGGTGCTAATACCTTCTCCTTACGTAATCAACCTCGAACCCTGATTTGGTTGCAACGACCGTAATATTAGTCGATCTTTAATGGGTTTTATCGATATTTTCCCTTTCCCTTTTGGGAATAAATAAAGTTCGGTGGCGACTCTGTTAGTCTATTTCGTGAGAGCGCGATGCGCTTCGTGAAGGATCGTATTCTTTTTTTGAGGTACGACAGATGGCGACTCTGTTGAGGATCTTGTTTCCCTAAAGAGAGTCAATCGTATTATACCTAGTTCGTGTTTGTTTGATTAGCTTTGTCTTGTTTTCTTCTTGTCTTTTCTTGCTTTCCTATTATATTACCTTACTATTGTATTCATTTTTATATACATTCTATGTGGGGTTGGGATGTGTTGAGAAAAAACTTCACCTAAGCTTGGAGAAAAACCTTAGAATTGGAGGTGTTGTATTAAACTGAGGGATTTACATCTCGTTGGAATAATACGAACACCCCACCTAGAGTAGACTCGTTTAAGAATTTCATCATGTTGTGGCTAGCCCGCCATTGCGTTAAAAATTCGAATAAGGTTGGTGATTCTGGGAAGCTTACCTAAACCAAAAACATATTTTTAAGGTAGGAAGTCATGTAGTATTGGACCGAGGTGTCTACACCTCATTAGAATGATACGAGGCCTCCACCTAGAGTGATCTATTTGGAATCTTCCTCATGATGTGGCTAGCCCACCATTGCGTTAAAATTCCAATAAGGTCTATGACTCTAGGAACTGTGTCTAGAGACAAAGAATCGTTTTAAGAAGGAAATGGTGTCATATTGGATTGAGAGGTTCACATCTTGTTGGAACGATGCGAAAACCCTATCTAGAATAGACTTGTGGGACACTTCCTCGTGATGTGGCTAGCACACCATTACATGGAAATTTCTAACAAGTCAATCACTCTATGTTTATTCCTTTGAAAAACGTAACCCTAGAGCTATCCTTATCAAGGTTGGGTAAAATCACATAGAGCTTATCATAAGGAGCCTACCCTTTAGGTTGTTTAAACCCTTAACCCCTTCGTCATCGCATAATATGGCATTGCATTCTTGTTGCATAAAAACACACAAAAAATCACGAATATGCATTCATCAACATGCATGCATATCTTCAAGTAAAAACTCATTTCGTTGTTTTTCGTCATTCAATTTCACACTGAATATTCAACACTGATACAATACTCGAGCCTGCGCTCATCAAAGGATGGATGATCAGGAACATGAAAATGCTAGGGTAAGGGCGTAAATTGATGAAATCAAAGGAAATATGAGCCAAATGATGGAAATGCTTCGAGCCTTGACCACCAAGCTTGAAACTCCTCAAGTGACAGTTATTTCAAAGATCTCGGGGCCTTCCTTCGAACCCAAACCTTCAAGAATTATGTCAACTAAGTGGTCTCTATTTGGGAGACCTCCTTGCTACTCACCTCCTTTTGAAGAAGCCCCGAGTGTTGTGCATTCGAATCAGCATGTGGTACCTTTACTACTTTTCACAAAAGCACACCTTGTCATTCATATGGTCGCGACAACGATTGTGCATGCAAGGGTGCCACTACAATTCGAGGACTATCATCAGATGTACCATACTGCCGAATCAACAATTGGAGATGATAAGAGAAACAAAGAGATCAAGGGTGTAAAAGAAAGTTACCAGGATCTTGAGAAGAGACTGCGAGCCATGGAGGAAGAAAAAGTCTTTGGATATGCTACCAAAGAAATGTGCCTGGTGTCCGGATTATCGATCCCTGCTAAGTTCAAAATGTCGGACTTTGACAAGTACAAGGGGCACTCTTGTCTCAAGAGCCATCTAATAATGTATTAAGGCAAGATGGTTGCACATGTGGAGAATGATAAACTAATGATACAGTAATGATACACTGTTTTCAGGATAGCCTCAGTGACGCCTCCTCTAAATGGTACTTGAGCTTGGATCAAAGTTGCATTTGATGTTTCCAAGACCTATCTAATCCCTTCATTAAGAATTATTAATATAATATAGATATGGCACCGGACATAAGGTAGTTGCAGAGCATATTTCAAACAGACAATGACTCTTTCAAAGAATACGCTCAATGATGAAGGGAAGTGATGTCTCAAGGTGAACCACCTTTGGCTGAAAAAGAGTTAGTTTGCATGTTCATGGACACGATCCAACCTACTTTTTATGAGAAGCTGGTGGGGAGTGTGTCACTGGGTTTCTCTGACCTGATCGCAGTTGGCTTGAGAATTGAACATGGCTTCAAGAATAGAAAGATTACAAATGTTGTCGGAGTTTCCAATAATGCAAAGAATTCCTCTGGAGGGAAAGACTAACGATGTGTCTAATGGTCAAAGAAGACATCAGTCAAGAAAGAAGCAGCCTCAACAATAATTTACCTATCAACAACTATCCCACCCCGAACAATATGCTCAATAACCGTATGTGGCCGTTGTCGCGCCAACCTACAATCAACAACTTGCACCAATGTATCAACATGCTCAGGTCGTTCCTGCAAAACAACAAGTGTTTGTAGCGCCAACTTATCAGCAACCAAGAGCTCAAACTCCTCATCAAAATACTCCAAATCAGAACACAAGACAAAGTGGTAGAGCCTCCTTCAATCCAATCCCCATGACACATGTTGAGCTCTATCCTTCCTTGTTGCAAAAGGGTCTGGTAGTTCCTAGGCCTCTAGGGGCCTCCACCTAATCCTCTGCCTCCATGTTACAACCCAAATGCTCATTGTTCTTTCCATGAGGGTGCTCTTGGACATGACCTAGAGGGTTGTTATGCTTTGAAGCATGGAGTGCAAGAGTTGATTGACAACAAGATTTTATCTTTCAAAGATGTGGGCCCGAACGTTGGAAACAACCCTCTTCTAGGATATGGAGAGTGAAGCATGAATCAAGCTTAAGAGTTAATTCCCTAAAGTTTATGGATCAGACAAGGAAATTTAATTCCCTAAAGCTGGAAATCATTTGGTTGTTTCAGCATTCTGTTTGTAATTTCTTTGCATGTTGGATGTCTATTTGGTTTTAAGCATTGTTGTTTTCTTAAATGGTAATATTAATGAAGTTATTATGCAATTTCTAAATTAATTATGTCGTATTCACTCATTTTTTATTTATGTCAAAAAAAATATTTCTCCCATTTCACTTATATTTATCAAACGGTTGATTAAGCAAAGATTGGAGGGAGAATGATGATAATGAAATACCCATAACTACTGATGGTATGCTTTCAATTAAAACTTTGTTGATGACGTAAGGCATTGTTTCAATACCCAAACACTGAAAACAAAAGGATTTAATCCCTAGTCAACCACTTTGAGCCTAGAAGTTGATGTTTCTTTCAGGATTAAAACCCTTAATCTTAACTAAGGGCAGGGTAGTTTTGTTCAGTTAATCTGACTTTGCATTCAAATTGCAAGAGGAACATCCCACCCGAGGATCAACCACACATTTCACACACATCTTAAAGTGTCAAAGAAGTCGTGAAAAGCCAAGAGAATTATAGTGATTGTTTCTCAATGACCAATAATATATCAGTCCTAACCTTTTCACCAAAAGATTGAATTTCTGTGGAAATGTTTTAAAAAAGGAGCTTTCTAAGTGAAACACACAAAAGACGACTTAGGCAAAAATCAGGGCATCCCGGTGGACGGAAAGCTTCAAAGAAGCAGTCCAGGAAAAATTAGGGATAATAATCAATCAAAAGAGGTCATCAAATCCTTAAAAAAAGGATGAATCCCATTTCAAGAAAATCTCATCTTCAATCCTCATCTTTACCCTTACACCTTCAAACTCTCTCGAGATTTGAATGGTATGCCGAGTTAATTGAATGTAGGACTGTAGATCATCAATAAGAAGGGGTGGGCTAAACTTGAATTTTGATCCTTATATCCTTTGTTTCAAAAGTTGTGATACAGGTCACGTTACAACCCTTAAAAGACCTGATTGAGGCATAGTTTATTTTGAAAGGATACTACAACAAGGTTGCGTTTGAAGGAGAATTGCCATCCAAGGCGCAGCGGAATTTAAAATTTTCTCCATTTAGTGATCCTTACGAATGGGCATGATCAGTGATAGAATCGTTACCTCTTGTGGCGATCATGAACGTTGAACGATGACAACGTCTCTACTCAGTCCACACGAACGGATTCCTTCAATCTCAGTGCTAGCTGGTACGAATGAAGGCTTTGAGTGAGAGAAAGAGAGATACGAAATTCCAACTCTTCAGTTGTGTTGTATTCCCATACAATGCTTCTGCACAAGAGTTCTATTTATAGAACCACTTGTGTGGGCTTCAAGCCAAAAAGCCCACTTAAGTGTATTTTGGCCCATATCTCATAATATGCCAAAATCACTTAAGTATTTGGTACCTTACCATATTTCGTATTCTACTTAAGTACACTGTACCTTACGATGTTCCTTAGTTACTCTATCTCTCATCAATCTGTCCTTTGTGTGTGACCCTGTAGGTTTTCGCGACGTTGGCAATTATATTAAATCACGCATTTAACATAATAAACAGTGAGCGGTATCTAGCAACACATCACTGCTACCCAAGACACGAAAATGTCATGTGATCTGACAAAACCTCCTGTGATAATAATTATGTGTATAATTACCCTTTTCCCCTTATGTCTATATTGAACACAAGGTATAGACCGTGTCATCCTTGTCCAGTTCAATATTGGGCCCATATACATTTATCCTGTTACGCAGGATGAGCAAATTCCATCTAGGACACTCATGTCCCTCAGCATGCTTCGTGGAGTACCCATCAACTGTCTTTATGGTTATCCAGTTACAGACAACGTTGGATCAGCAATAAAGCACTCGACTCTACATCTAGGGTCCATAGTGGTTTCAGGTCGAAGAGTGGCATACACCATTATCACCATGAGAATAACTTATGACACTTTGCATAACTTTCTATATAGTATTCTCATAGCGGGTCAATCCGGTATAAATATTACTCTTAATATTCATACCTATGTTTAAGACTTGATAACTCTTTATCCATGATCCATGAGATGTGATCATCAGTCTACAAACATAATAGTCTTAATACTTTAATGTTATCCCACTTCACAATAAAGCTCGACTACGGATACTTTAAGAATAATGTCCTTATGTTTAATGTGGTCTCATGATCAAGTCACACTTGATGCATTAAACGGACTAGCTATTCTAGGGACTTTATTAAACAACCGTAATAAAGAAAAAGCCTTTTATTATTAATAAATAATTCGATACAAGTACCAAAAGTATTGGCCTCTAGGGATTACACCAACAATCTCCCACTAGCACTAGAGCCAATCAGGCATACCCCTTATGCCATTGATCTAGTATGGCCATCATGCTTCTGCCGCGCAAGAGGCTTTGTCAGTGGGTCAGCAATATTGTCAAGTGTAGGTACTTTACATATTTTCACATCTCCTCTATCTATTATCTCTCGAATGAGATGATAACGCCTAAGTATGTGTTTGGATCGTTGGTGAGATCTAGGCTCCTTAGCGTGTGCGATAGCACCATTGTTATCATAATAGAGACCAATGGGATCCACAATGCTAGGGACTATGCCAAGTTCATTAATGAACTTTTTGATCCAAACAGCTTCCTTTGCTGCACTTGAGGCAGCAATATACTCGTCCTCGGTTGTAGAATCAGCAACTGTATCTTGCTTTGAACTTTTCCAGCTCACAGCGCCATCGTTCAAGCAAAACACATAACCAGATTGCGATCTAAAGTCATCCTTATCTGCCTGGAAGCTAGCATCGGTGTAACCAATTACAACCAACTCTTCTTGACCTCCGTATATCAAGAATGATTCCTTAGTCCTTCTCAAGTACTTAAGGATATTCTTAACAGCTACCCAATGGGCATCACCAGGATCAAATTGGTACCTACTCGTTGCACTTAAAGCATACGAGACATCTGGTCGAGTACATAACATGGCATACATGATAAATCCTATTGCAGATGCATATGGAATCTTATTCATGCGTTCCCTTTCTTCCTTAGTTGAAGGGGATTGTGTTTTTGATAGACACAGGCCATGTTGCATAGGTATGAATCCTTTCTTGGAATCATGCATATTAAAGCGTCTCAGCACTTTGTCTATGTATGTACTCTGACTTAGGCCAAGCAGTTTTCGTGATCTATCTCTATAGATTCTTATTCCTAATATATAGGCTGCTTCACCTAGGTCCTTCATAGAAAAGCATTTCCCCAACCAAGACTTTACTTGTTGCAGGGTAGGGACATCATTTCCAATGAGTAATATGTCATCTACATATAACACCAGGAACACGATCATGCTCCCACTAACCTTCTTGTAGACACAAGGCTCATCTTCGTTCTTGATGAATCCATATTGTTTTACCGTTTCATCAAAACGAAGATTCCAGCTTCTGGAAGCTTGCTTCAATCCATAGATTGATCTTTGTAGCTTACATATCTTTTGGGCTTCTTCTGGTATGTCAAATCCTTCAGACTGTGTCATGTATACATCCTCAAGAAGATTCCCATTAAGGAAAGCAGTTTTGACATCCATCTGCCATATTTCATAATCATGATATGCAGCGATAGCAAGTAAAATCCGAACAGATTTAAGCATTGCAACTGGTGAAAAGGTTTCATCATAGTCAACCCCATGAATTTGTTTATATCCTTTTGCAACTAGTCTTGCCTTATAGGTATGTACTTTACCATCCATGTCAGTCTTCTTTTTGAAGACCCACTTGCATCCTATAGGATTAACTCATACAAGAGGCTCTACTAAGGTCCAAACTTGGTTTGTGTACATGGAATCCATTTCAGATTTCATGGCTTCTAGCCACTTCTCAGACTCGGGACCAGTTATGGCCTCTTGGTAGGTCACAGGCTCATCTTGATCCATGAGTAATACATCACCTTGATTTGTTATGAGATATTCATATCTCTCAGGTAGGTGACGTATCCTGCTTGACCTACGCTGGTCTTGTTCTACTTGAGCAGGTTGCTCTCCCACAACCACTTGTGTTTCCTGCTCTAGTTCCTCCATAGGTGTATCGATGCTTTGTGATTATTGAATTTCTTCAAGCTCTACTTTCCTCCCACTGGTTCCTTTGGAAATAAAATCCTTTTCTAGGAAAACTCTAGTTCGAGCGACAAACACTTTGCCCTCAGAAGGATTGTAGAAGTAATACCCTCTTGTTTCTTTAGGATACCCCACAAATAAGCATTTGTCAGATTTGGGCTCAAGCTTAGTTGAAATTTGTCATTTCACATAAACTTCGCAACCCCAAATCTTCATGTAAGACATATGTGGTTTTTCACCACTCCATATCTCATATGGTGTCTTCTTAACCTTTTGGATGGAACACGGTTAAGTGTGTAAGCTGTTGTCAACAGCGCATGTCCCCAAAAGGAGTTTGGAAGATCGGCGTGACTCATCATGGATCGGACCATGTCTAACAGGGTTCGATTTCTTCTCTCAGATACACCATTCCATTGGGGTGTTCCAGGAGGAATGAATTGGGATAGGATCCCACACTCTTTCAGATGGTCATCAAACTCTAGGCTTAAATACTCACCACCTCGATCTGATCGAAGAGTTTTAATATTCTTACCTAGTTGGTTTTGTACTTCATTCTTGAATTCTTTGAACTTTTCAAAGGACTCTGATTTGTGTTTCATTAAATACACATAGCCATATATACTGAAATCATCAGTAAATGTGATGAAGTATTGAAAACCTGCTCTGGCTGGTATGTTCAGTGGTCCACATACATCAGTGTGTATGAGTGCCAAAAGATCATTAGCTCTTTCACCTTTTCCTGTGAATGGAGACTTTGTCATCTTTCCAATTAAACAAGATCTGCATGTCTCATATGATTCATAATCAAAAGAGTCCAAGAGTCCATCTTTATGGAGTTTGGAAATGCGCTTCTCATTTATGTGGCCTAATCGACAATGCCAAAGGTAAGTTGGATTTAACTCATTAGGTTTCATCCTTTTAGTATTAATGTTATAAATAGGCATTTCAAGATCAAGGACATATAGTCCATTGTTCATTTGTGCAGTAGCATAGAATATATCATTCAAATAAATTGAGCAACAATTGTTCTTTATTATGAATGAAAAACCGAACTTGTCCAAACAAGAAATAGAAATAATATTCCTGCTAATTGCAGGTACATAATAACAGTTCTCTAACTGAATTATTAAACCACTAGGTAAAGTCAATTCATAAGTTCCTATGGCTAAGGTAGCAACCTTTGCTCCATTACCAACTCGTAGGTCGACTTCACCTTTTGCCAAATCTCTACTTCCTTTTAGTCCATGCACATTTGTACAAATGTGATAACCGCATCCAGTATCTAATACCCATGATGCAGAAGTAGATAAATTTATTTCAATAACAAAAATACCTGAAGTTGGAGTCTCTACTCCATTCTTCCTATCTTCTAGGTACTTTGGGCAGTTCCTCTTCCAGTGTGCGGTCTTACCGCAATGGAAGCAGGTGCCTTCTTTTTCTATGCTTCCACTAGGCTTCAAGGCAGCAATAGTGGGTTTGGATTTGGCAACTTCCTTGCCTTTCCCTTTATCATGTTTGAGGACAATCCTCAGGTTTCGGTACCAATCAAGAAAATTTGTCCCAAACAATTTTTCCTTGTCAAGGATTGATCGCAAGATGTTGTTAGAGGTGTTTGTTGTCATGGTAATCTACACAAGGATTAATGAAAATATAAGTATCATTGACATATTTAATTAGGCCTTTAATTAAATATGCTCCCACTATTTTACTCAAAACAAATGACCCTCATCATTTGATTCGGAAAATCCCGTTGGAAGATTTTCTAGTGGGTCGAGATCCATATTTCACTTCGTTCTAAGTCCGCGTAGACGGATTACACAAAACTAGGTTATTTAGGTAGGAACTCCTTCCAATTGTATCTCAAACAACTCTCAAAAATTTCAGTTGGGTGAATAACTCCTTATTCCAATCCATCATAAGGATCATTCCTAACTCTTGCTTCTAAACATATATATAATCTTATTATAATTTGTTTAGTTAAGTTTGACCCATTGTTTTAACAGTTGGATATTACAATTATCCCATCGCACCTTACTAATATAGAACATGCACCTCGCGTAGGCGAAACCTACATTATCCGATACTAGTCTTGATGAGTGTTAAAACTTGGAAAGCATAAACTTAATATTTAATTTGAGGGAATTGCAATTTTTCTGATTTCACCGGCTTGTTTATCATATAAACCGTCTCTCACATGCATCAACATACATTCACATGCATCAACATACATACATACATAATGAAACAGTTATGGCCCCTAGCACAATTGTTCTCCCAAGCCAATGAGAGAACCTAAGCTAACCTAACAACGATCTAAGCTTCTCCAAGCAAGATCTTCAAGGTTGTCCTCCTTTGGCACTGACTTCTTTGCTTTCCTCATACCATTACATTACATAAAAGAAACTCGTTTTACATACGAGGGAGTGAGATGAGAAAAGAAGTTACATTTGGGAGATTAAGAGAGAGGCACGACACGCAGGTCGTATTTTAAAACCCAAAGCAAAATAAAGGAAAACTAAGGCCATAACCGATCACCACAAGACAATAATAAACACTTTATTATTATTATTAATTCCTTTAATTAATAAAATCAGATTAAACCTCGACGACCGATCACACTACGCAGAGTTAGCCGGGGGTCCGCATCAACACTTGATACTTTAAAGCACTGATTTAGCCGAACGGGTGAACTTTGCCTTGCGTTAACCGGTTAACACTGTTTGAAATCTGTTCAAAAATTATTTCCTACCTTGCGTTAACCGGTTAACCAAATGTGTTAACCGGTTAACACTGTTTGAAAATTTCTTGGAAAACTGTTTTCCGTCTTGCGTTAACCGGTTAACCAAATGCGTTAACCGGTTAACACTGTTTAAAAATTAAAAAAAAATATTTCGTATTACGTTAACCGTTTAACATATGCGTTAACCGGTTAACACTATTCGGAAAAGTGTTTAGAAAGCACAACTCTTGTGCAGTTACAACCCCAATCGCATAACTCTCTGACAACACAACCCTTGTGCCATCACTAACCCTGATGCACCAATTTCAGACCGTCAAACACATCTCGATTGTTGATTCAGTATGATTGATCAACACGTCATTGCTTCACCATACTAATGTCGGATCAAGAAGCAAATGATCATTGATCGCTCAAAGGAAAACAACCATTGAGTGTTTGAATGAACGAAACGAGAACACTATATCATATATAATGTATTTTGCATCAGGATTACATATATCATATATATGACTTGATCGATCTCAATTTAATCTTTGATTCATTCTATCTTTAATCATATTAATACAGAACAAAAACAGTTATCAGATTCATGGTTTCGTAAGTGGCTCTGATACCACTGAAGGAGAATTGCCATCCAAGGCGCAGCGGAATTTAAAATTTTCTCCATTTAGTGATCCTTACGAATGGGCATGATCAGTGATAGAATTATTACCTCTTGTGGCGATCACGAACGTTGAACGATGACAACGTCTCTACTCAGTCCACACGAATGGATTCCTTCAATCTCAGTGCTAGCTGGTACGAATAAAGGCTTTGAGTGAGAAAAAGAGAGATACGAAATTCCAACTCTTCAGTTGTGTTGTATTCCCATACAATGCTTCTGCACAAGAGTTCTATTTATAGAACCACTTGTGTGGGCTTCAAGCCAAAAAGCCCACTTAAGTGTATTTTGGCCCATATCTCATAATATGCCAAAATCACTTAAGTATTTGGTACCTTACCATATTTCGTATTCTACTTAAGTACACCGTACCTTACGATGTTCCTTAGTTACTCTATCTCTCATCAATCCGTCCTTTGTGTGTGACCCTGTAGGTTTTCGCGACGTTGGCAATTATATTAATCACGCATTTAACATAATAAACAGTGAGCGGTATCTAGCAACACATCACTGCTACCCAAGACACGAAAATGTCACGTGATCTGACAAAACCTCTTGTGATAATAATTATGTGTATAATTACCCTTTTCCCCTTATGTGTATATTGAACACAAGGTATAAACCGTGTCATCCTTGTCCAGTTCAATATTAGGCCCATAGACATTTATCCTGTTACACAGGATGGGCAAATTCCATCTAGGACACTCATGTCCCTCAGCATGCTTCGTGGAGTACCCATCAACTGTCTTTATGGTTATCCAGTTACGGACAATGTTAGATCAACAATAAAGCACTCGACTCTACATCTAGGGTCCATAGTGGTTTCAGGTCGAAGAGTGGCATACACCATTATCACCATGAGAATAACTTATGACACTTTGCATAACTTTCTATATAGTATTCTCATAGCGGGTCAATCCGGTATAAATATTACTCTTAGTATTCATACATATGTTTAAGACTTTATAACTCTTTATCCATGATCCATGAGATGTGATCATCAGTCTACAAACATAATAGTCTTAATGCTTTAATGTTATCCCACTTCACAATAAAGCTCGACTACGGATACTTTAAGAATAGTGTCCTTATGTTTAATGTGGTCTCATGATCAAGTCACACTTGATGCATTAAACGGACTAGCTATTCTAGGGACTTTATTAAACAACCGTAATAAAGAAAAAGCCTTTTATTATTAATAAATAATTCGATACAAGTACCAAAAGTATTGGCCTCTAGGGCTTACACCAACAACGTTAACCTGACTCCAAATAATATTTGTTGATCATTTGATCATACCACCTTGCACACTGTGAGTGGCTAGATCAACATTATGGTTTGATCATTGACATGTTCATTGTATATCACCATCATCTCAATAATGATTGATTTCAAAATTTGCATAAGAACTGCATTTAAATTACCATTTTAAATGAACATTTTTATCTACAAGTCAACACTTAGCATCAACGGAATCCCAACAATGCATAGTCAATTAGTTGAGGAACTTGATCAAGTGAAAGAAGTCTAGTCAGGGACAAATCACTTTGAGTATCAGTCAATTCGATCCAATCACCCCTAGAGTCGTTTAGTCGAGAGAAAATCGAAGGTTTGGACTAGGGAGAGATACCACAAAGAGCTCAATGGGTCAAACCCTAAAAAAGACAGCCACTCAGAATCCTTCCATTCCAAGAATTGGATAATCAGAGGTAGAATACTGCAAGATTCAAACATTGGGGAAAGCCATCCCAAGGTCATATTATGATAGGCTGTTTCCAAACTCCTTTTAAGGCGAGCATCTTCAACGACCCAGCAGACTGGGGTAATATGAGTTACAAAGGGGCAAGTCCTTTCCATGCCTTCAAGCTGCTCAATTAAACTCTGCCATATGTCAGCGATTGTTAAGTTCGAGATGAGTTTCGAGAAATCATGCTAGCAACCCATCAATCCTCCCAAAGGATCCTCTTTGATAGTTGGGATTATAAAGCTTGATAGATTCTCCTTTGAATACATCTATCATAATTACTTGGTTGAGTTATTGGTTTTGAGGAATTAGAACCTCCATAAAGAGCCTTGTAAACTCCCGGTCTACATAGCACCAACATTTGCATATCACAGTCATTCATATATCATGCAAAATAAAATCATGCATAACTCGAAGTGTACTTCACGTTCATTTGCATTGACCCATGTCTTGTTGTTAATTTTTATCCCTTGACCCAAAGTCCGGTTGTTACCGGCATCTTTTAAAGTCCAGTTGTCACTAGAGACCCTTTCCGAAGCCCAGTTATCATTGACACTCAGTTCTTAATCCAATTGTTATTGGTATTCCAAGTATAGTAGTTAATGGTAGTCTTTTTAAAGTCCAATTGTCATTTGCATCTTTTGAAGTCTAGTTTTCACTGACGTTGCCTAAAATTCCAATTGTTATTAGTATATCTAAAGTCCAATTACCACAGGCATCATTTTCAAAGACTGTTTGTTACTAATATCCATTTTTAAAATCCAATAGTCATTGGTATCCAAACCCCGATTGTCACTGACACCTTTTTTAAATCCAATTGTTATTGGTATCCTTAAGATCTGGTTGTCACTAGTATAATTTCAAATCTCAATTGTCATTGGCGTCTCCTAAAGTCCAGTTATCACTGGTATTATCTTCAAAATCCAATTCTCACTGGTATCATTCCAAAGTCCAGTTGTTATTGGCACTCATTTTTTTAAATCCAATTGTTATTGGTATTCAAAGTTCAATTGTTATTGGCACAATCTAAAGTCCATTTGTCACTGGCACCGATTGATAACTCCAACTTTTATTGGTAACCAAAGTCCAATTGTTACTGGCATGCATCTTTTAAAGTCCATATGTCAGTGGCACCTTTTTCAAGGTCAGGTTGTTACTGGCATTCATGTTTAAAGTCCAACTTTCATTGGCGTCCAAAGTCCAATTGTCACTAGCATCATTCTTAAAGTCTGGTTGTCACCAGACATCTATTCTCAAAGTCCAATTGTTATTAATGCCATTTCAAAGTCCAATTGTCACTCGAGACATTCTTAAAGTGTAGTTGTCACCATGTATCTATTCTCAAATTCCAATTGTTATTGGCATCATTTCAAAGTCCAGTTGTCACTGGCATCATTCTTAAAGTTTGGTTGTCTTCGGGCATCTGATCTCAAAGTCCAATTGTTATTGGCGTCATTCCAAAGTCCATTTGTCATTGAAATTCATTTTCAAAATCCAATTGTTATTGGTATCCTTAAAATCCAATTTTCATTTGTACTTAAAGCCCAATTGTTACTAGCACCGTTTGCAAGTCCAGTTGTCACTGGCACCATTTCCCAAAATCCAATTGTTATTGGTATCTAAAGTCTAGTTGTTACTCATACCATATTTAAATCCAGTTGTCACTGGTATCATTTTAAAGTCCAGTTTTCACTGGAATTCATTCTCAAAATCCAACATTCATTGGTACCTAAAGTCTAGTTGTAATTGGAACCCTGTTTTCAAAGTCCTATTATCGTTGGCACCTTCAAAATCCAATTCTTATTGGTATCCAAATCCATTTTTCATTGGTATCAGTTGCAAAGCCCAATTGTTATTAGCATCATCTTTGAAAGTTTAGTTGCAACTAATACCCTATTTTCAGGGTCCAATTGTCACTGTCATTCATTATCAAAATCCAATTGTCATTGGTATCATTTTTGAATGTCCAATTGTCATTGGCACCTTTAAGTCCAGTTCTCATTGGCCTCAACTTTGAAAGTCTAGTTGTAACTGACATTGATCCATTAGAAGTTGGTTGTAACCAATGCTTACGGTATAAGTCCAACTTGGTTGGCACATACATAGAAGTTTTATTACCCTGATTGTCCTAATGTTTCCTAGAAAGTCATATATGACTCTTCATTTTAAGGAATTCCTAGTAGATATGATGTTTTCTTGTTAGAAGCTTCAATGTTTTTATCTTGATCGATTTCTTTGTAAATAATCATCATAGCCTTTTGCGTGGATGATTTTCTTGTAAAAAAACTCCCGAGTTTTGTCTTGGATAATTTCTTTGTAAAGAATCTCCAAGTCTATTTTGCATGGATGCCTTTCTTGTTAGAAAGCTCCCAAGTTTATCTCAAATGAATTCCTTGTTAGGGATCTCCATTTTGTTTGATTGAATGATTCTCTTGTTATAAGACTCCAAATCTTTGTATGGGATAAATTTCTTGTCAGAAATCTACAAAACTCCTGAATTCTCAGATATTCTAAAGTGTCTCCTTTGTCAGTTGATAAGACTCACTTTGAATATTCCATAGTGACATTTCTCCAGCAGGATTGTTATCCCAAATGAGTCATCGCCGTCATTTTCATTTCCTGTGGATGCCATTACCATATATCTCTGTTATTCCCTGCAGATTTGTCTATCATTCTTCATCTATCATAAAACTTCATGCTAGAGTTCATCTTTTACCATATCATATCCCTGGCAGACCAAAAAATAAAGAGTCATTCATGCATTCAGCATATCATATCATGTCATCTGCATTCAGGGACAAAATTTGGGTCTTTTAGTATTTAACTATCTCCCATCACAATAATATGAAGAGTGTCATTCTTCATATTCTATGGTTGAAGATACTTAAACATGGGCAGCTGTGATACTTGTATCTTGCCCCTCAATCATTGAATCAATACATTCATCATGACGTTCGCATTATCTGCATAGCAAACCATGCACTTCATCCTGCATTATGCCAAAAATGTCGACCAAAATAAAATGTCAGATCTACAGACAGGTCGATTGAACTAGTTCTGAAATGGATGTCAAATTAGCAGGCAAACAATTTCAAGATCGAGCCTGCAAACGTCAATTTTATTAATCTATGGTTCATGTAGTTTAACTTGAGGTGCTCCTTTCATTTTTTTCGACTCCTTTTGCAGTCACATTTTGATCAGCCTGAGCCTTTTTAACTGATCATATTTTACTTAAAAGTTTGATCAAAAACTGTCTATTTTCTAGAATTTTATTTTGCACTGATAATTTTGGTGCATTCAGTTTAATTTTTCGAATATTTTTGCACCTAATTTTTATTCATTTTGAGTCATTTTATTTTTGTTTTTCCTCAACATGTTCGTAAAATAATAAATAGGTTTATTTATATATTCATTTAATTTTTATTTTGATTATTTTAGAATATGTGTTTTTATTTTTTTATTTAGTTTTATCTCATTTTGAAATCGAAAATATCAAAAGGGAGAATAGGAAATCGACACGTCACTTTGTTTGCATCATTAAAAAAAATTAAAGAAAAACTTTGGATCCTATTTTGCAAACAACCATTCAAGTGGTCAGCTGAATTTTTCAGCTCCTTGTTTTTCAAGTTTCGGATTAGTAGAAATAATAAACTAAGACCAATCCATTAAAAAGGCGTGACAGTTGGTACCTCTCTATCAAAAACACGTGAGACAAACAAATAGAAAAAAAACGGATTGAATGGATCGATAAAGGGAACCCACGCAACACCCTTGTGGATAGGGAGAAAAAGAATATCTCTTTTTCAACCACCCAATCAGGTTAACCTTATGTCTGAGTTTTCACAAAAGAAAGAAAACGTTAAAAAGAAAAAAAAACATGTTTTCTCTAGTAAAAAGAAATGTGATTTTCTTTCTCTTTTTCCTGAAACAATCACCTTCTTCTTTCCACTTTATCCATCATCTTCTTCACTCATCTTAGCTCTCTCTCGGTCACCGACCAAGCTACTCTAACTGCGACACTATTCCACCTCCACTTCTGACTTGCCATAAACCCATCAACACCACCCAAACATACTTCCTCTGACCGACCCCTCTCAATCCAGTCGCTAACTCCTTGCTCACCTTAAACCTCCAAACCTTCAATCTATTCACCGACGAAGCCACCATTTTCATCACCCTTTGCTCACCCTGTAAACCTTACCACGCCAGAAAACACTACAAACCAATACCTTCACCTATTTTTCATTTCCCATCGCTTTTCCCCTTCTACTTCCACTTTTCACTCAATCTTAACATCTCTGGCCGATGCTAACAAACATGTGTCCCTCATCCTCCATTGAAACTAAGAACCACCGGTTTCCACACTTACACAACCAACCACCATTATTTTCCAAAACCACTCCCTCACCGAAAAATAAGCTCAATAAAATAGTCTTCAACTCAACATTTCCATTGTATTTTCAAGTTCCATCAATGTAGCTGCATACTCCGACGAATTCAACGACATTTTCACAACTCAGCAAGCACCACACAGCAGCAGTAACAACTTGCGTTCGTGTCGGTTGATTTTTCGTTTTCATTTCATTATTATGTTTTCATTTGGGTGATTGTGTCGTTTTCGTATTCTTTCTTTCCATTGTGTGATGTTATTGTTTGGTCTTTCATTTTTGTTTTCATGTTTTCGGTCTCGTTTACGTATTCCATTGTTGGTTGTTGGTTGTTTACAATGTAAAATTGTTGTAATAATATTGTAATATTGCTGAAAAACAATATATATATATATATATATATATATATATATATATATGTGTGTGTGTGTGTGTGTGTGTGTGTGTGTGTGTGTGTGTGTGTTGCTTGGGTGCTATTGCTTTTTGTTATGTTGTGTTTATATCGGATGTTAATCTGCGAATTCGACACCATTTTCATGTTGCTATGCCGTTGGGGTTTCGATTGATACGATTTCGTCGCATTATGATCCTTGCGTACGACATTCCATTTTTACTGTCGTTATGCACAAACCGACTTTGAGCATATCATGTGTAGTGTTGCGTGCATTTTCTTTGCAATACGCTTATTTTAATGTCGATTATGAGGTTTACATCATTCCCGTTTGATACTGTTTGCTTTACCTTTGTGTATGTTAAGCCTCACTTTATGTTTCCAATATTGAGCGTTTTGAGTTCATTCTCATTATGTTCCATTTTGCGATGATACATTTCACGTTAGCAATTTATTAGATTAATGATAGGATACAACGATCCAACATCATTATGCTTAAATCAAACTTGAACCCTACTTTCGGTAGCTTTAGACATCTTTGTGTTATGCGACATCGACTCGCATCCTTGCATTATGATCTTAATATGTGCATGCTTTATTTTTTCTTTACTTCTTTCGATTTAATTAGAATGAACGTGTGTTTTGCATATTTCGTGTGCGCTCCTATTGCTAGCATTTTTGTATTGTTTTGTATTGACCTTGTTTCAATTGATTATCTTCATTGCAATCCCCATTTGGCAAAATGTATCCCTTTCCCCGAGTTGTATTGATTTCTTAACTTTATCACTTTCCTTTTAATTGTTTTGTCGTCTTAGTGAATGTCTAACTCAAGATTAAAATCAATCACTTTTCAAAAGAAAAACAAATAATAAAAATCGGATCCAACGTCGAGTCATTTTCTCAAATCAAACCATCAACCATGCTTATTCAATTTCAAAATAAATTAAAACCATTTCATAAATAATTTTCCATTAACACAATCAACATCAAGATTTTCTCTTCCGCTTGTCCGAAGCGTGTGAAACCTTTTTCTTAATAGAGACCGGTTGAAAAGGAAATGGGTAGTTTACACTAGCCTGATCCTCGAATGATTGATACCCACGTCATATTTCTCAGTCTTTCGTCATCCTAATAAAATATTAAAGCTCAATTTGAATCTTTTTGAAATAACTTGGACGAAAATAAATGAGTGGTTTAAACTTGCCTGCTCCTCGAATTATTGAATGATTGGCCCATGTCATATTGCTCGATCATTCTTCGTTCACCCAAAAAGAAAATCCAACACATCAAAATCTTTTATCATCGACGCACGATCAAAATTCAAACCCCTTTCACAAATGAAAGTTATTTTGTCTCGAGACAATGCAAGACAACGCTTTGAACGTGTGAGTAAGCTAGCGACATTTCCCGTTAATGTTGATTTGTAAATTCATTCTGTTGTGATGAAAACATTCCCTTCTCCACTTGTTTTAGGTAGTAAAAAATGTTGTTCCGTTGATTGATACAAAATATCTTTAGCTAAAATCGACCAACAAATAAATATTTTCTATCAAGAACTACGTAGCCTTGAGTTCTCCATCGCACCCAGAGATACGTAGGAGCAAGATTCAAAGTCTCGCCAGACACCCTAATAAAAAATAAACCTTTTGGTTCTATTCTTCGTTTCTTAAATAACTCGAGAAGTCGTTGAGTACAATGGACGCGAGGGGTGCTAATACCTTTCCCCTGCATAATCGACTCCCGGACCCTGATTTGGTTGCGATGATCATTATCTTAGTTGTTATTTTATGTATTTTATCAATATTTTATCTTTCTCTTTTCGAGAATAAATAAAGTTTGGTGGCGACTCTGTTAGTCCATTCTACAAGTGTGTGATGCGCTTCGCGAAGGATCATTTTCTTTTTTCGAGGTACGATAAGGAGGAACTTAGATCAAGCCCTCATACAAGACTTTAAACAGATTATTTTGGGCCAAACATTAGATGAGGTGGTCTCCGTGGATAGTACGATCTTATCACCCTTAGGTGCAACAAAGATCTTCCTATGGAAGTCAAGCATATTTGTGCTTCCCTAAGAGACAACAAGGATCTTCCTGTAGAAATAAATTATTTATGTATTGCATAGAAATTCATAAAGGACCTTCCTATGAAAGGCCAACATAATTTTATTGTTTGGAAATGCGACAAGAATATTCCTATGGAAGTCCAACATGGTTGTATTTCTTGGAAAGGTGACAAGGATCTTCTTGTGAAAATATACATGATACTGTAGCAAAAATTGTTCTCCCTGCTCATAATCATCCAATAGTTTGAACATAGGCAGTTAATGTGCCCCTTAAAAAATTACAAATATTTTGAACTATAATAATATTTTAAATGAATATAATTCCAGGTTTTGGGTATGAGCTGCCCATCCAACTCTTTCATCTAGTATGCTATGTGTGGGATCTTCTAGAATATGTGGTATGGTCCCTTCCAATTAGTTGTGACTTTCCCTGTTGTGCAGGCAGAACCACTTGTCTCGACACCAGGTCACCTTCTCACATTTATCATGGCATTATCTTGGAATTGTATCTTCTAGCAGCTTTATGTTTGAAAGAAAATTCCCGAATGTGGGTGACGTCTCTCAACTCATCAACCAAATTTTATATGAATTTTAGTCCTGCATTGTTCACGTCGTGGTTGAATTTATAGCATCGCCATGAGGGCATGTCAATCTCCACATGCGGCATAACATTTGCCCCATATACCATGGAAAATGGAGCCTCTTAGGTGGGTCAGTGGGGCATGGTATGGTATGACCATAATATCTCATGGAGTAATTCTGCCCCAACCCCTTGGCATCATCAAGCTTCTTCTTGATTCCCTTCAAGATCATCATGTTTACTAACTTTTCTTATCCATTAGCTTGTGGATGGACAAGAGAGAAGAACTTTGTTTTCACTCCTAATTCGCGGTGAAAGTTGGGGACTGTGGTGCTAGTGACTTGGGATTCCATTGTCGAAGATGAAAACGCCAAGCAATCTGAACCTGAATGTGATCTTCTTCTGGTAGAAAGAGAGAACTCTCTCGGGTGTGATTTTGGTGACAACTTCTACCTCTATCCACTTTGTGAAGTAATCGATTCCCATAATAAAAAACTTTTGTTGGCCCGGTGCTAGAGGGAACACGCCTAGGATGTCAACCCCCCGATGATAAAAAGGCTATGGGTGATATCATGGAATGAAGAAGTTCAGTTGGAGTGTGATGAAGGTTGGTGTGTCTCTGACATTAATCGCACTTCTCGATGAAGGCCACACTGTCCCTTAGCAAGGTAGGCCAATAATATCCCTCCCTAGGTGTCTTGTTAGAAAGAGATCTACTGCCAATATGGTTGTTGTAGGCCCCTTGATGGGCCTCAATAAGTAATAAAGAGGTCTCATGCTCCCCAAACAACGTAGCACTAGGGGAGCTCTCCTCATCTTATAAAGTTTTCCAGCAAGAAGGGTGTACTTTGCAACTTGCTACCTAAACTTTTTTGCTTCCCATTCATCTTGAGGGAGTTCATCATCCTACAGGTAGCATAGTATGAGCAACATCCAACTTGACTCGGGGGTGACTTCTAGGGCCATACTTTGCCTATATATTTATTGGGGGTGGCCATAATCTCTAGGATTAGTGTCCAATTAAACCCCATTTACTCTGAACTTGCGAGTTTGGATAAGAGGTCTGCTCTAAAGTTCTGCTCCTTGGGAACATGACCTACTTTGAAAGATGTAAAGCATGTTGATAAACTTTGTACCTTAAGGAGATATTTTATCAATTGTGCTTCTATGACCTGGTACTTTGTGGGACTTGGTTGGCGACTATCTGTGAGTCGCTTTTGGCTTTTAATCTTGAGGCACCAATTTCTAGGTAGAAAACCATGTCGGTTATGAGAGCTTCGTATTCGGCCTGGCTATTGCTGGCTTTGAGGTTAAACTTCAGTGTTTGTTCAATCAATATGTCGCCAGAACCTTCTAAGACTATTCTAGAAGCATTGTTATTTACATTTGAGGTGTCTTCGATTGAGTGTCCACCTTTATGGGTCTCCTCATCTACCAGCGAGCTAAATTCTACCGAAAAATCCGCTAGAGCTTGAGACTTGATGTTTCCTCTTGGGACATATTGGATGTCATACTTTGAGAGTTCCACCACTCAAGATACCATTCTTCCCGCCAAATCTAGTTTCTCCAAGAATTGACATACATGATAGTTAGATTTTACGAGAACTTTATGACCCTAAAAATAGAGCCAAATCTTTCTTGTCGTGACGATAAGGACAAGATCTAGCTTCTCAATCTTTAGATAACATATTTCGGAACCTTTGATCATTATGCTTACGAAATACATTGTCCATTCAAGCTTATCTGTCTCTTGGATGAGTACTGAGGTCATCATCTAATTTATGACTAAAAGATAGAGGAGTATCAGTGATCCTATGCTCAGGAGAATGAGGATGGGTGGAGACACGAGGAAGGTTTTTATTTTTTAGAATGCCTCATCGTATTCTTTGGTCCAATCGAACCTCTCATTCTTCTTTAGGGTAGCTAAGAAAAGGAAAGCCTTGTTTCATGCACAAAAGACGAAACGAGATAGGGAGGTTAGGTGACTTGTAAGCTTTTGAACTTCTTTGATGTTAGTGGGGCTTCTTATATCGATGACAGCCTAACATTTATCTGGATTTAGTTCAGTGCCTCACTTTGTCATCATGAACCCAAGGAACTTCCCCACATGTACCCCGAAGGAACACTAGGAGGGATTAAGGAACATGTTGTACTTCCTCGCCGACTTTAGGACAACTTTCAAGTTCATTACATGGCTATGCCCTTTGGTAGTTTTCATTATCATGTCATTAACATAAACCTCCAGGTTTATCCCTGTCTGGTGGGAAACCATGACATCCATGAGTCGTTGGTAGGTGACACCATCATTCTTGAGGCCGAAGGGAATGACATTGTAGTAGTAGTTGCCATGATTCGACATGAACATCATCTTGGACGTATGATCCATTCTAATTTGGTTGTATCCAGAGTAGGCATCCATAAAGCTCAACATATGATAACCCGAGAACTCATAGATCAAGCGGTTAATATTCGGTAAAAGATATGGGTCCTTAGGGTGGGCTATGTTGAGGTTGGTGAAGTCCATGCACATGCACTACTTATTTGCCGCTTTCCTCGCCAGCACTATGTTGGCTAAACAAGTTGGATATTTTGTCTCTATTATGAACCCATCACTTGATATCTCGCCTACTTCATAATTGATAGCGGTTATCTTCTCCTCGTCGACTTTCCGCTTTCTCTACGCCACTGGTTTGGCAGAAGGGTTGATGGCAAGATGATGACACACCACCTTGGTGTCTATTCCTAGAACATCTGAAGGAGCCTAGACGAACAAGTCGACGTTTCTAATGAGTTGGTCTACTAGCTCGCGCTCTTCTTCTTTGGTAAGCGAGGTGTCTATCTTTTTCACCTTGTGGGCCGAAAGATTTATCCGAACTTCCTTTAGGTTCTCCAGAGGCATAAGTCTCTCATTTTCCACGCTCAGTCTAGGATCCCAACTATCAATGTCTGCATCCAGTTTTTCGGGGAGGGGGATGTCCCCAAGGTAAAACTCTTCATTTCCCATTGCCAAACTGCTCTAGTAACATCCTTGGATGCTTTGCTAGTCTCCCTGAACTATTCTGACTCGCCCATTAGGTAGCGAGAAAATTTAAAACCAGTGGTGGAAATAATTTCCCATAACACATTGGTGACGGGTCTGCCAAAGATGATGTTACAAGGAGAAAAAGCATCCACTATAAGGTAGTTGACTTCAATCGCCCTAGAGTTTGATCCCACGCCACAATTTGTTTCGAGGGCTACGTGACCCCTTACTTGCACCTGTTCACCTGACAAACCCACCAACAATCCTTGGAATGCCTTGATGTCGCTAGGATCGAGCTAGAGCTTCTGAAAATTTTCTTAAAATATGACGTGATCTGAGCTTCCGGGGTCTATCAAGACTCGTTTGATCTTCCAATTATTGTGTTACACAGTGATTACCATGGATCGTTATTGTGAGGGGGAATTTTATGGTGCCATTGTGAGAAAAAATGATGTCGACCCCTGGCGATATCATGTTTGTTGTCAACACTTGCTTAGCATATTTTCTTTGAGATGAGCTGGAGCTTCCTCCGCCAGAGAAACCCCTGACTATGGTGTTAAACACGAAGTCTAGAGCTTTATTGGCCATCCTCAAGGGAAGGAGGTAAGGATATCACTACATAAACAAATGCAATGTAAAAAACATTAAAGATAATTTAGCCTTCCCAATTTTTAAGAGTGAAAAAATCCGCATATGGATTTTTTTATAAATTCTGTGTCCATGCAATAATATGCCAAAAAAATTGGTATAAACACGAATGAGAATTATCACTACTATAAATATCAAGCATAATGCCAATCTTTTTGCCAGCAAAAACAATGAATTATATCTGATATTTTCTTATAACTAATTGATTTTTGATTTTTTCATAAATATTGAGTAATTTTTTAAAAAAATTGTAAAACTTTATAAAGATAAATTATGAGAGTGGCAATATTAAAATTTTTAAAATATCTAGGAGTGCTAAGCAGGGGTGCGCAAAAGAACCGGTTTTTCTTAACCAAACTAGTATCTAAATTGTTCCACTTTTAAAAATCCAAACCAAATGAAAAAATATAAATTTGGGTATCCATTTTATTATCCATATAAAAACCGGTATAATAATAATATGTTTGTCTCTTTCATCATATACATATTATAAATCAATTTTATATTTTGAATTCTTTTAAGATTTCATTATATATATATATATATATATATATATATATATATATATATATATATATATATATATATATATAAAAGTTCAAGATTTTTTTTTCAAAATGAAAAAAAAAAATACAATTTTGTTTCTATTTATGAAAAATAATTATATTTAAAAAAAAATTCAAAATAAAATTTAGAATTTTATGTTGAATAATTTTTTTTCAGAATTTTTTTAATTTTTAAAAAAATTAATTTGCTCAAATATTCAGAATTGAAAAAAAAATATTTTCTAGAAACAAATCACTTTTATTTTTAAAAAAATGATTTTTAATACTTCAAAATAGATTTTTTTTTCAATTTCCTATTTGTGTTTTGAAATAATTTTTTGTATTTTTCAGAATTTATTTATTTTCAGTTTTTTTTTAATATTTTTTTATTTTCTGTTTTTTTAATATTTTTTATTTTAAGAATTTATTTTCAGTTTCTTTTTTATTTTTGGAATAATTTTTTTTCGATTTTTTTTAAAATTTTAAAAAAAATATTTTTTAAAACCTCATAAATTTATTTAAAAATTTGATATTAATTTAAAAAAAATATGATTTAAATTTAATTAAATAATTGGGTTAAAATTAAAACCCATTTAAAATTGGTTTTAAACCGGTTCCGAATCGATTATGCATTTTAAATTGGTTTTTGTAACAAATAGTTTGATTTATAAATCATAACCATAAAAATAAGTTGGTTCATATTAAATGGTTATTCATGGACATTCCTAGTGCTAAGTAGTGATGTGGGGTGAAGAGAAGCCCTGCAGCCTCCAATCAGTATTAGTGTCATTCAAAACATTGTTGGGCTGGACCATAAGTTTTTGTTCGCTGTATTTTTTCATTAGAAAAACAATTTTTTTATACCCATATATCTAGTCTTCACCTTCACAAAAAAAATTAAATAGACAAAATTATTCTAATTTTTTTCTTCTTTTTTGCAATTTTTACTTTCTAATTCTCATGATAAAGTCGTCAAAATAATATTTAATATACAGTCAATTTTGATTTTAGTCAAATCATATTTTTATAATATAAACTGAGGCATGTGAATACTAAGAATCATCTCAAATTTAAAAATATATGAATATTTTTTATCTCTTCTTTCGTGTTGCACTTTTTTATTATAAAATTAAGTGTTATTTTCTTCAATTACTCTCTCCGTCCTAAATTGTAAGACATTTTGAATATTTTATACAAATTAAAAAAATTATAATTAATTTATAATAATATCATTTATTACTTATACAAGAAAGAAAAATGCATAAGTCATTAACCCTATACAAATTGATGTTGTTTTGGTGCAACATCTTGAAGATGTTTTGGCAGGTGAATGGAAACTTTTTAAAACGCTCTTAGAGAATAAGAGTAATGACATGTTCCATAAAGCTCACAATGCTTTGAATCTAAGATTGTATATTTTATTTATTTTTAATTTAGAATATTTTGTAATAACTTTTATTATTTTTTTATTATTATGTATTGAAGTATTTTATTTTTGTTTGAAGATTATTTAATATATAATTTATTCTTCCTATCACACAGACCTTTATCCTGTTGATATGATATTTTCATTTTAAAAATTAATATCGTTGCTTTCTGTTGTAAGAATAAAATTAAATTTTTATAATTATCAAATTCATAGAGAGTGTTAGTTTCAAAAATTGTTCAACCGTTTTAAAGATGTTAAGTAGAAAAAGATTTTATAGTTGTTATAATAAAGATATGATCTTAATCACATGCAACAAATTCTTATTCTGATTGTATTTAAAAAGAAACACTTTACCAAAATCATGATAATTATCTTAGAATACTTGCGCGCGAAGCAACCCAAGACAATATGTCTCACAGATCGTGGAACATTTTCCTTGACATCTTTCCACGTAAAATAATTATGAATCTTGAACCTATAAAAAGATATTTAATTGATATAAATAATAATTCCAACTTCTCAAGAAAATGATTCAGAATAAAATCTCTTAATTATATCAAATTTAATCTTGTTGAATATCATTCAAATCAAATCTTCCTTTAAACCAAATAGCACAGAATCAATTAAATCTATGATTGCATATAAAAGGAAACAAATTTCCTTTTAATAAATAAGTTACATCTCCTTTAAATAAATCAACTCCAACTCTTTTAATTAAATCCCATCCATTTTGATCTTCATCATCCACATAAAATCTTTTCCAAACTGATTTGATTTATAATTATTCTTTTGAACACAATCATGAGAAAAGTGGAAAAAAGGCAAGTGACTATGAACCATAAGGAGAGCTCAAGGAAGAAGAAAACATAACCAAAGTTGGAAACTCGTTGCTGGAAATTAAGGTAAGGGGGATTACTTGAATATAGGTGTCACTTGCATGAATGGTAGAGAGGGATCCTCACGCTCCTCTAGGTTTTTCATCTTTTCTTCATTGTTGAGGTTAATATGTTCTTGATGAAAAGTCATGAAAACTACGGGATACTTGTTATAATTGATATGTAATTTATACTCTAAATTGCTTTGAAAATTATACATGATGTGTTGATATGAATCTGAATGTTGTTGTTGCCCTTGACGCGTGTTTGATTTTATGAACATAACCTTAGATTCATGATTAATTGATGAAATTGAATGTTAATCAGTGCATATGTGATGTTTAAATTATAGTATAACATGTATATGTTATTTTCTGGTCGATTTCGGTGATTGGAGGTTAAATCGGAGCATGGAATGAGCTCTCATGGAAGAAATCGTATTATGGTTTTCTGCACAACGATGACGGGCGTCACCGACGTGACGGGATGCCCGTCACGCATCTGGTTGGGCTGACGGGCGTTAGCATGGTGATGGGGCGATAGTCATGGTCCTTAGGCAAGATTTCCCTTTCGTTCGTCATCTGGGAAACAGGTTTGGGAGGGAGAGGGCTGACAGGCGGGGTGATGGTCATAACCCTGGTGACAGGCTGCTCGTCACGACCGTCATTTACCGGTTTTGAGCAGTTAATTCAGTTTTTAGTGATGTTTTCGTGTGCGGCTGATGTTTCGCTGTTGTTTTGGTGAATTTGAAAGGTTGAGTTGTTGTGTTAAAATATTATAAATGATTGTATAGTATTTGAGTGATTGATATAATTATAAGTGATGAATTATAATTATATATGTTAGTTGTGATATTGTTTGTATAATTATGTGCTATGAATATAATTATTTGTATTTATAATGAGAAGTGTAGTTCGAAGTGAGGACTTCTGTAAATGTCTTATGGGTTATTTTGTATGCTTAGAAGTGGAACCATAAGTGTTGTTGCATTATTATATATGTCATGCATCATAGGTGTCAGTGTTTGGAAGGGACGAGTCACGGGTTCAGAAGTGGGGACTCGGTTAGAAGAATAATCATTGTTGAGTGGACGAGATCAGTAACATACCTATGATATCCAAATTGGTACCACATGCATTGAATCGAGTTGTGAGTCACATTGCATACATAAAGGCATTGTGAGTTGGTTGTTGTTGTTGTTGTAAATGAATTGTGTGTTTGATGATCACGTTATTTGATGCTACCCTTGCATTCTCGCACCATTGATATATTTTAGCGTATTCTCACCCCTCTTTTGTTTATTTGTGGTGTTCTGTACATTGCGATACATATACTTGTGAGGAGCAATAATTGTTGTTAGTAGGAAGATGGCATTAAGTCTTTTCTTCGTTTATTATCATTTCTTGTTATTGAGTTTTATGCTGCTATGATTTGTAACACTGGGAACAAATCATTTCGTTATTATTTTGAGTTGAAGATTTTGAATTGTTTATTTAATTAAGTATTTCATTTTGAAGAGATAATTTTAAGTAGTGTTGTTAAATGTTGAATTCTCGCTGCATGTTAAATTGCTTTAATTTAAAGGATATGCATGTTGTGAATGTGTAGCACCTTATTTGAGAATAATATTGTTTATCATTTTAAATAAAAGAGTCGGGTTTTTTAGGGTGTTACACACAAAATGTTCAAGACATCTTGGCCAACAAGTTTCCTACAACCATTAGCCGATCAAATATTTCTTTCAAAGTAACTTCAGCGGAATCTTGGATTGAACAAACCCGAACCAAATCTTATAATAACCTCTAGAATCAAACACAACATCAAATGCTCCAAGATGTTCCCAACAACTATCAAAACATATTGCTTTCTATTTTTACTATAAAAATAAGCTTATCCAAATGTTTTAACAATTTCCTCCTTTGACTATTTTTTAGGCTAAACCCGGATTAAACACTTCTTTAAAAAAACGCACCACATATAGTACACAAGAAACTCAAAGATAAGTGTGTTGTGCCTTTTTCTCCCATTATTTTCTTCAAAAGAGACAAAGGACAAACTATAAGAAACAAAAAATCAGTGGAGAAACGACTAAAGAGAGCCAGGACAGAAAAACATCAGATAAACCAAAAACATCAACAGATCCTGCCAACAGGCAAGATGTTATGCACATTCTTCCATGTTAAATTGTCAGGGTGCAACGAAACTAAAAACATGTTACCTAAATTACAACCATAAACATGAGCTTATAGATAACAAGAGCATACAACTTCTTATGAACACCTGATAGAAGCAACATCCTTTCTTACATGTCATTATATCTTCATCTCCCCCTAATTGGTTCAAAATAAGCAATGAGTAATAGAAATATCCATCCCATAATGGGCACAAGTACAAAAGAAACACCAAAATACCAGTAGTAACAACCATAGGTTGAGATGAAGAAGCTCAAACAAATTTGGGAGACCATACAATTTTTTAAAAATAAGACGAGACTATGTTTCTCATGAATCAAAGCATTTTAGAATATAATTTTTCATATCCCCATACAATATTTATTCACCAAAAACCATATTAGTTTCATAAATAGGAGTAATAATGTGTATCACAATGTCAACAACATGTTTTCCAACAATCAACATCTAACTCAAAGTCAACACACTTGGGGCAACATCAATCTCATCATCACAAATAATAATTTCTTTCTTTTTTATCACTCAAAATACCACCAATTAAAAATGGAACACCAATAGGTGGCTAGATGACATGAGACTTAATATTTTTAACAAATTGATAAAGACAAAATTCTCCATGTTCTAAGGTAGCATGCGTTCCTACCTTATACAGAAAACCAATGATACACAGAAAGTTGCATTTGATTGTAGACTTAGAATTTAAAAACAAAAGTTCACAAACACCTTTTCTAATTCTTGATATGACAAGGATTTCTTGAAGATCCTTAGATTCACTGATAAGTGCCTTAAAAATGTGAATTTTCACCGGGCCATACATAGGTTCCATATTAGGCATATCTTCATCACTAACTAAACCAGATTCATCAATGATAGGAACATTGGGAACTTAAATGTCAGAGACATGTTTCCTAATAAACAATTCATAACTAAAATTCGACAACATATGAGCAATACCATCATTCTTTACACCACAAATTAAAGAGAGGAGACCGATAGGAAGTTTAACCGCAAATTCCTTCACCAACTTAGGATAACAAGATCCAACATTCAGCATTGTCTTCAACAATGAACATCACTAAGAAGCTTCATAATTTCACTATAATTTGGTGTTTCAACATTCCTTATCAAAACCCATCCTCCTATTGTAAACAAAGTTCCTTTTGATTGTAATTTCTTCAGAATGAAAAGAAATAGATTGAGAGTTCTTGGAAAGCTTATTTCCTTCAATAGACATTTTAACATTTATAATTAATCTTCTCATTGTCATCAATGTCATGCAATATGTGAGTGGCAATCTCCTTGACATAACACTCTACAATGCTAAGAGAAGTCTTCTTTCCTTTTCTGGGGAATTTTATAACAGCGGAAATCTCATCAGCAAAGTCGTCATTAATAACCTCGTTGTCATTAACAACTTCTCTAGCAAACTCATCATCATTGACACCTTCATTACCATCGGCTTTTCCTTCAATCATTATGCCTTTCGTAACTAAAACATCTTTTTCATGCCTTTTCTTTGATGTCTTCTTTGGAATGCCATAATTATTCAACCCAAATTTCTTCACAAAATTTTCATCATATATACTTTAGGAATCAAAGATTTCATCCTTCATTTGCTTCACTTGAAAATCAATACAATAGATAAGTTCTCTTACCATGCTCATCTCGAGTTCAGCTTGCCTTTGTTGAATAAGATGATCTAATAACTTATTTGACACCCTTCATAACACAATGTTGTCAACATAAATTTTAACTATCATATTCCATTATATTTCACAATGACATCCTCCATGTTGTTAACATTATTACTAACATCTTGAATGACTTTCACTTTCAAGTACATATTAAGGAAGGCACTTTTCATATCCATTTGGTAGAGTTTGAACTGAAGGAGAGAAAACAATCCTAGTAACAATCTAATAGCTTCAAGAAGTGTAATAGGAGCAAAAGTTTCATCAAAGTCAACCCCTTTGATTTGATCATGGTCCTGAGCTACAAGTTGTGCCTTATTTCTAGTAACAATCTTATTACTTTTCTTGTCCAAGGGCATCTCTATGTTATTCAGGTTATTATTAACATCTTTTTCCACATCTTCTACTACAAAAGCCTTATTTTTTTGGAGCATATTTTATTTTATCCCCAGACTTTTCAATAACAACTTTCTTAACTTCAGCTGACTATGAGTTGTTCCTATGTTGTCAACAACAAATTTTTTAATAGTATGACCAGTGAGATCAGAATCTTCATCTTCATGGGGAGTCACTTCAGTTTGAAAATCATTAACAAATACTTTTATGAATCCCATCATAGATTTTGTGTGCTTTTTAAACATTGTATACACCTTGCTACTAATTAAGCACCCTATAAATACTCTTTCATAAATACTTACCACGTCTTCACCCAATGTCTCAACATCTTTCCTAGCATCTCAAATAACAACTTGAGAAAATGATGCATCAACCTCCTTTAGATTTAACATTTGATTAAGGCTTTTAGTCACACCCTCTCTAGTAGTGGATGTAGCTATTATTTTATGTAGTGATTTAGCCTCCTTCCTAGGAACCTTGAGAAGATGACTTCTTACATGCCCATTCATGGGCAGGACATTAAGAACATTTCCAGCAACCATATCAGACTCATCAAAATATGGAGTGATGCGAAGAATAATGTCTGAGACATGTTTCTCAACAAACAGTTTATAACTGAAATTCAACAGACTAGGAGGAACGCCAATTTCATCTGTAGGAAACACAATATCCTGATTTTGATTAATCAAAATTCCAGAAATCAAAGAAAGAAAACCAATAATCAATTTTATGGCATAGTGCATTACTTTCGCAATTACTTGAAAGATACGATTCTTCCTTTCGACAATTCCAATTGGTTGGGGAGATATGAGAGCATAAAACTCATAAGCAATCCCCTTGGTAGTGCAAAAAAAGTGGAAGTTAGAATTCTCAAATTCTATGACATGTTGACTTCGAGTGCGAATGATATTGCAAATTTCTTCTCCCTTTTCACATTGTTAACGATGGCGAATAGTTTCAAAAACAGAGAGGGTATCACACTTCTTGTGAATAAACTCAACTCTGGAGTAGTCGTCATCATAGTCAAAGATAAATCTTTGCCCTCAAAAACTATCATCTTGGATAGGTCCAATAATACTCATATGAAGTAATTCAGGAACACGAGTAAGATGTTGAAACATATTATGTGACATATCGGTTTGCTTCCCAACTTGACATTCACCATAAACTTTACCTTCTTTAGTTTTGAGATCAGAAAGACCAATGACATCATTTTCTAAGGCAATCTTCCTCATTCTTCCAAGCTTTCTATGCCACAACTTAGTTTCTGCAATGACATTCATGATGTCAGTGGAGTGATCTTCAACGTTCTTCTCTACAGTGTTAACAACAATCATCTTCCTTTCTACAAATTTATTTCTCTTAGTGATATCACCAAACATAACATAGTTTCTTTCTCCTGTCATGTGTCTAGTACAACTACTATCAAAATAAAAATCTTCACGAGAAGGGACCTTGAGGGAGGTATAAGCAATATGAATAAGAATATTAGGCTTTCCACGCCAAACTCATAGATGATACATTTCAGACTTCTTATTCCACCGGGTATACATATGTTGATGATGTGGTTGTCTACCAAACAATTTATACATTTCAGACTTCTTATTCCACCGGGTATACATATGTTGATGATGTAGTTGTCTACCAAACAATTCATGTTTGATAGGATGTTAAGACTTGTTACCTGACATTGTGCATTCTATTTTCTGAATAGGAGGGGCACACATAATTTTTTGAATTGGATGGATCACAAGTATATCTAACATATTTCATGTCTTTGATGTGAGTAGGGAAAGTCACAACAATGTTTGCTTGATCAGATTCACCTTCTTCATCTATCTTATCATCAGTGAAATTATATATTTTTCTTTGTTTCCTTAGAAAACTTGAGCATTCTGCTTGAATGTGTCTAAATCCTTTGCATTTAAGACATTAGATCCATTTGCCTCTATAGGAATAGTTGAGATTTTTTCTATCACCATCTTTTTGGTTTTTCCTATGTGATGTTGATTGTCTTTGACATTGATAGGGACATTATTCCCATATATCAAGTCCAATCTTCTCATGACCTTTCTCAATATCTTAGCAAACTTGATATTTTATTTAATATCATATTCTACTTGGTCTTCACAATCTTCATAATTGTCATCAGCTATAATCTTTAAAGGATTCTTAGCACCATCAAGAATCTTTGGTCGGTGAATTGATCCTCGTTCTTTAGCATTCTCCATCTTGAACATAATAAGAACCCTAGAATACAGGCAAATAGAACAGAGTGCATGCTCTGATGCTAATTGAAATTTTTTTCTTCTAGTGGAAAGAAGTCAGACATAATGTCTAGGACAATGTGTATGACAAGTTAATTGCATAACAGACATAACGAAAGCAAAATATAAATAACACAAGTAATTAATAACCTAATTCGATGCAAAGTCACATACGTCTGGAGGGAGTTAACCCAAGAAAGAAAATTCACTCTTAATAGTAAAAGTACAAATTGGTCTTAATTGAAATCTTCTATAAGGACTCCCCTTGAATATGATACCCCTCTCATTTTCACTCAATCACTTTTCCAAGTATTTGGTCAATTATAATATAGAGTGAATGATGAAACCAATTACAACTCAAAACAAACTTTATTCCTCTATATAGGAATCTAACTAATGAATAGAGTTTCATAACACAAAACAAAAACAAAAAAGACTCAACTAAAACTCTCTTATAGAGTAGATTTTTTCTCTCAAGTTCTGAGTCTTCACAAAGGAGATTGCCTCCTTATATATCAACAACGATCCAGCTTAAAATCTCATTAGGGTTTAGATCTTGAATGCGGATGACCTCTCAAAAGTGCATAAAATCAATCTTCATTAATGATGATATCCAATATTGATTGATCATCTTGAATAAATCTGAATCCCTTGATTATAACAACTTAAATCTTGTTGCATTTGATTCAGATCATATTTTCCAAAAACACACATATTCAATCAAATATTTATTATGAAGATTGAGATTCATTTATTGATATAAATCTTGAACAAATAAGATTCAAGTTAAATATTTCCTTAATCCAAAAAGCACAAATACAATCCAGAATAATTCTTATTCTGATTGTATATAAAAGGAAACACTTCAGCAAAAGCATGGTAATTATCTCATAATACTTATGCTAGAAGCAACCCAAAATAAGACACGATATCTCATAGATCATGGAACATTTTGCTTGACATCTTTCCACGGAAATAATTCTGAATCTTGAACAAATAAAAAAAAACTTGATATAAATAATAATTTCAACTTCTCGAGTAAATGATTCATAATAAAATCTCTTAATTATATCAAATTTTATCTTGTTGAATCTTCTTCACATCAAATCTTCCTTTAAACCAAATAGAGCAAAAACACTTTTAATTAAATCACATCCAACTTGATCTTTATCATCAAAATAAAATCTTTTCCAATTTAACTTGATTTATAGTTTTTCTTCTGAACACAATCTTGAAAGACTTTCTGAAGAATTAAAACCAAAACAAATCTTGAATAAAATATGAAGAGAACTAGAACCTCATTCGTGAAGCACGTATGACAGGACGTCACACAACATGTTCAAGACATCTTTCTCAACAAGTTACATACAACCATTAGTCGATAAGATATTTCTTTCAAAATAACTTCATCAGAATCTTGGACTAAACAAACCAGAACCAAATCTTGTAATAACCTTTAGAATCAAACACAATATCAAATGCACCAAGATGTTGCCAACGACTTTCGAGTCATCTTACTTTCCATTTTTCCTATAAAAATAAGTTAATCCAAATGTAACAACATAGTTGTTTTGATATGTGAAAGTAAATCACAGAGAAAAAAAAAACAAAAAGTAAAATGGATATTTTAATGTTAATATAAAGAAAGCTTGTTCGGGGTGGATTTAGTCATTATTTATTTATCATGCATAATATAGGTCATTAATATTCTCCTCTACTCAGGTATTAATATTACCATCAGTTACTCTCATTCCTATCTCATATCGGTCTCAATGTCGTGAGATGAATACATTACCTAATGGCTAATATCTCTATGTATTAACCAATACAAAGTATTATGTTCTAAAAGTTATAAAACATCAAGACTCCACATTGATCCTACTACAGTACTTACAGATATTTAACATAACCATATATCTTAGCATTTACATCCAATGGATGATAATATTGGATCTAGTAATGACAATCACCTTTCATATTTCTAGTCACACAATGAAAACAAGTTTTAGATAGTAAATCTAAAAAAAATATTAAGATTAAAGATTCATCAATATTAAAGCTGGAAAAGACTTAAATAAAACATAATGACCTATTTATTACATGAATATAATGACTATGTCTAGCCCCTAAAAAGAGATTTTTAGATATGCTTACTCATCGTAATTATATTGGCAATCATGCGAAGACGATCTTGTAAGTTTATCTACCATGTCACTTGGCCCACGCTTCCGCCTTTTATCTTCCTCACTTATTCTCCTATTGTATACCAAGGTTAACCTACTCAAATTTTGTACTACCTCACTCCAATAAAACTCTATTTGCAATGAACTAGAGACTTCTATTTATAGATGATGATCAGAGCCTTGTCTAGGAACACCACCTCTTCTACTAGCAGGCATGTTATCTTTTAGGTTAAGCAATGTCAGGTGGCCCTAAATGCCATGCTTTGCTGGGTGCACCAATCATCCTTTCCCAACGAGCATATTGTCTTCTAGGTTAAGCAATGTTAGTTATCTGACAAGTGACCCTAGCCACCTTGCTTCATTGGATGCATCGCCCCTTCGACTAGCGAGCAAACCCTTTCTTAACCATGAAGTACTTTAGGCTTGAAGTGCCATATGGATTTCTAAGCTCTCTTAGCGCACCTAAGATCATGGCTTTGTTAGCCTTTCTTTGCAGGGAATTGCTCTGGCTTGGTCTTTGTGTCCTGAATTTTGGTTTTCCGATCCTTTTTACCCGCTTTTAGTTAATACATGCTAGAAAAGTCCAAATAGATGCTCTATCACGTTTTATAGACAAATTGAGGGTTTTTATATTAATTGCTTGTAAAATAAGTTAATAAGTGCTTACGTATTTTACATAAATTTGACACTTACCAACTTTACCCAACTTACCTTTTTGTTTATCCTCAAACAAAATCGTTTCAAATGGTTAAGAAATATTTTGAATACATGTTTTATTGAAAGGTTGACTGACTTAGGTCAAGAATTTTGAAATTGTTTTTATGGCATGGTATTCTTTCAAATTCAAGTTCATAATCAATGTCATGACTATCCATAAACCATAGAATAAAGATGAATCATTTTCTTGACCAAAGTAAGATTTTAAAACATATCTAAATCAATAGTTTATTGATTCATCAGAATTATGGTCTCTGTGAGTATTTATCAATAGTTAGTGTTTCACTCAAAATCAGACAATGCATGAACTATATAAACACTTTGTATTTCATCTAAATAGTATCACCAGACATATCACTAGTCATGGATCACTAAGGTCTTTCTTTTGGTTATAATGTGGTCGGGCTTTACAAAAAATATTGGTTTTTCTTTGGATTTAAAAGTCTAAAGATAAGAGACCATACATTATTTCTTTCAAAAATTGTCTTTCTTTTACGTCCACTTTCTTATAACCATTTATTATGGTGTTTCTTTTTTGTATGCTAGACTTTTGGTTTTAGGATTGTTTATGTCAAATCATTTTCTTTTTTCTTTCATTTCACTAGTACTACTAGAATTTTATTTTTCAAAACATTTCCTTTTTCTTTTTCCCCCAACTTTTGTTTTTGAACTACCCTTGCTTTTATGTGCTCTCATATCCTTAAGATAATGTAGTGAACATTGTTTTCCTTTTAAATCGGCAAAGTGTAGTAACATTCAAAAAGAACAAAAGATTTCATTTAAAATCTCAAAAGGGGTTTGTTAATGGATTCACACTCTCGTAAGGTAGGCTTTTTAGATCAAATAGTTTTTCACTCAATAACAAACAATGCCTTAATCATATCCATGACTTTCAAACATATGAAGTAATAGGAAGAGAAATGCAAAGTCGACATAGTTACCATGCATGTCTACTCTCATTATTTATGTAAAACTTGAAGTTACACACATCTTACTTGGGTAAGCTTATGAATCCTGACTTATGTCAACATGTTTTCACTAGACAATAAAAAAAATCAAACCTTGAATAAAGCAAATAACCCATAATCATGTTATATTTCACAGATAGTCAAAACATTAATCATAAATTAAGCATTTAAAGATAATAAAACTTTTTTTCACGCTATTTATTCTTTGAGATTTTGTTATTAACCTTTTTATGATTGCATGCATTTTGTTGTCTAGATCATCATCTGAACCATCTGTAGACAAACTTCCTTCTGGCAGTATTTCTTTTTTAAATAGTTTTCAAAAATTGACAATATCATTTAATCTTGAAAATAATTTAAATTCAGTAGGTATATGGTACTAGGTGTTCGATTTGATCATCTTTGTGTTCCACCCCCTGCAGAAAACATTTGCATGTCCTCAAGAAATAAAATTATGAGTGAATGCAGAGGTCTTCGCCTAGCGCCAGACCCATCGCCTAGCCAAATTTATGCAATAAAGTACGCTAGACGCACTGTGTGGGGCGCCTAGCGAGCCTTCTGCTATAACAATTAAAGGAGACAGGCAATTATCATCAAAATATCCAAAACATGTTGGAAGCTTGGGTGTGTTCATGTACTTTGCATAAAATGAACAACACACCCTAGTATATTGTGAATGGACATAGTTAGAAAACCTAATACATAAACAAACAACATAAACTAATATAAAATTATAGCAAGTAATGAAATTAAAATGATAAAATAGTAAAAACTTCACAATGATGTAGCAGATGTAGCACAGTCTAGTCATCACTCTCACTAGCCGAATTTTCATCATCCTCTTCTTGGTCACCTTCCTCTTCTTCTTCATCATCTTCCGTTTTCCCACTTATCTATTTCTCAACTTCCACTTGCATCATTACTTCCCCACTCAGAATAGAATGGCCTTTTAACAGGCCATTGTAGGTAGGTGATGAAATCCTCTTGAGTAGGTACTGACTCAAATGGAGCTTATGGTTATTACATCCTCAATCGCAACATGTTCAATGAATCATTAATAGATAACATATATATATATATATATATATATATATATATATATATATATATATATATATATATATATATATATATATATATATATATATATATATATATATATATATATATATATGATATGCCTTAGTAACATCCCAACAATATGAAAAGCAAGCTCTCATAGCAAGATCCATGCTATCAAAATTTGCAGCTCCATATTGGTGCTCAGTAGGTGCAAATGGGGGTTCTGGTGGTGGTAGAGGCATTCTCTCTATATACAATATTGTGTAATAAAGGTATTATCATGTTTTGACATTTTTCGAATATGATGGTTATTAGGGATGTCTACACCAAAGTGTTTGCAAAATCCCATGACCAGTCTAAGGAAGCCAATGACATGTCTTTTTGTTGAATCTACAATCTCCCAAATTTTGCTGGAGATTACCCATCTTATGTCCACTTGCTTGCCTTTTATTATATACTGAATCAGTTATGCAGTTTTCAATGTTGCATAGGAGGTATGGCTAAGAAGGGTAACATTGTGAAGAAGGAAAGTCATCCAGATTTGAGCTTCTAGAGTATGCCATATAATCCCAACTGATATATTTTCCAACTTCAAATATGTTAGCAGTTATCTCATCATAATCCCAATTTCTTTTTACTAGATTCAGTGCAAATGGATCCAACCTTCTAGAGTATGCCATATAATTTTCTTATAAATAAACATGTATGACATCTTTGTAAAATGGGACTCGTCGGCCTCACACCCAAGAAACCCTTGCCAGTGGCGCTTCCTTAGTAGGTTTGGAATTTTCATAAATATCATTTACTGTGTAAAGGTTTACCACTTCATTAGTTGTTTCCAGAACACCCCAACCCCGTGTGTTTATTTCTTGCACCATATTAAAGTATTCTTCTGGATCCTCCAACTCAAAAAAAAATTCTTGTATCAAATTTTGGCTTTCCAACTCAGTATAGAATTTCTCATGGATATAGCTTCTAAGTTTGTGTTCATCATACGGTATGGCAGATGAACCGATGTCTGAGTTTTGTCGTTTTCTTCCGATTGTTGATCTTTCTGAATCCATTTGAAACATTCATCTAATAACATATATGGAATGTACTATGTTAGATAATATGACAAAATTCATAAATTTACAAATTCTATTTATACGTTGTAACACTGAGACAGGCGAACATTTAGATGTATTGATCTCTTACCTCAATTTCATGCATATGCAATGGATATTTCTATATAATCAATAATCACATTCCATTCCTAGAGATTTCTAACATACATATACCCTTATTATTCATCCTAGAGTATCCAATTCAATTGTTCAGACAAGTAATCTTACTCTATATCATGTCAACATCATGAAATAATAAATTTGCCACAATTTATTCATAAATTAGAAAGAATACATTGTTTTTACAACAATGTTCATAATGTAGAAGAGTTAAAGCATAATAGAATAAAGGGACATACCTGAGCAATCTTTGAACTCGATTAAAAATGAAAAAATGTGATGTTTTTCTCCTTGGATGCTTTTCTCTACTGTGTGCTAAGGTTTCTCATGTGTGGGAGAGTTGGTAATAGTGCTAGAAAATGATTGGATTCGTGTTTTTAAGTATTATTATGGTTTTCTATTTTTTGTAACGGGTCTCTCGCTAAGCGAGTTGGTCCGCACTAGCCGAGAGCACATGTTTTGTCTTTTGGGCGCGCTAGGCGAGAAGTGGCATGGCCGTTTTACACCTAGCGAACCCACTTTTTATTGGCTCTGACATTTTACTTTCATCGTTGTGTTTTTAAAAGAAACAATTAAATTAAAGACTACTTAAAAAACTATAAAATGTGGTTGGGTTTCCTCCCAACAAGCGCTTGTTTAACTTCAATAGCTTGATAGTGATTAGTGTTAAGTAATACCAAATACCTTATAACATACCTCACGATCTTTGGTTCTGACCTTTATTTCACCTTTATCAATGTCCACGAGCATCCTCGCGATTTTCATGAATGGTCTTCCTAAGATGAGAGGCATCTTCGGATCTGATTTAATTTCCAATATCATGAAATCCACGGGAAATGAGAACTTATTAATTTGTACTTGTACATCTTTAATCATTCACATTGGTGTCTTGCATGTTTTGTATGCCATTTGCAATGTTGATGAACTGAGCTCTATTTGTAGATACTTGATCCTTTTTACCACTGATATTGGTATTACATTCAAACTTGTACCTAAATCAATAAGTACATTTCCAACCTTCATATTACATACGGAAACAAATAATACAACTAAACTAGGGTCAACTTCTTTCCTAGATAGATCTTGGTGATTAACTTTACAGGCTTCATCTTGCAAATCACCTTCTTCTGGTCCTCCTGCTCATTCTTTTCTGGTTTTGACAACAAATATTGCATCCATAAGAACATAACTAAAATTATATTTGCAATTATACCGAATTTATTACTCTAGAGATCTGATAACTACTTGGCTAGTTGGCCCACATTTCTTTCGAGGTTTTTAATGGAGGCTTCAATATTTTTGTGAGTAGCCATAGACACCTGCATAAATTGATTGACTGTATCCTCCAACTTTTTGGTCTTGTCATGTTTTGGAAGTGCTTATAAGTAATGATGAAAAGTTTTTCTATTGGATGGGCTAGCTTAAAATCTTCATCCTTAATTAAAATTGTTGCTCCATGGGAAGTTGTTGTTCTCATATTGCCCAGACCTTTGGTTTTGTACATAGTTTACTTCTTCATCAGTAGGGGAAAATTTGTTAGGATATTCTCGCCTGCAAAGTTTGCAAAATGAAATTGTTGTGGTACTTCATGCATTTCTTTAAGTTATTGTGGCAACTTTGTCATTTGTTTTGTCAGTTGGTCCACTGTATGGGTACTTCATTCATTTCTTTAAGTTGTTCTAGCACCACTGGTGTTTAGTTCTATGACACCATTCTTTCTTTAGGAAGGGTTTATGTTGTGATGTCCTTGATGATCAATAATTGTCATTCGCTCAATGATTTCTATTGGATTTTCCGCACTCTTGGCACGATGGTTGTCTTAGGTTCCATGAATTTTTTGTAAGGAAAGAATTTCTTTAAGAACTTTTCCTCCAATAAGTTCCAATTTATTATCGCCGATGCAGGTTAATCTAAATACCACTTTTTTGCTTTGCCAATTAGAGAGTGTGGAAAGAATCTTAGGAATACCACTTATTCCTCATCTTATGGAGCTTCTAGCATACCAAAGATTTCATAAAATATTGTGAGGTGTGTGTACGAGTCTTCATTATCTAAAACTCTAAAAGCGTTAACATACATAATTTGTAATAATCCTATTTTCATTCCACTTTGTTAGACATTTCTTTGCATTCTAGCTAGGTGAGCTAGACGTATATGACTATTATTACATGGTGTGCCACCATTGTTATTGTCGGTTGTGATAAATTCAGCCATGGTTCTTTGTTTTGAGACAAAAAACTCTTATAGATCTAGCCTCTTGGATTTGGTTTCTTTTTCCTATTCTTATTGTTATTTTTGTGTATGATTCTTTCGATTTCGAGATTAGAAAACGATTATTCTGTGGGAACCTTACCTCGCATAAACTAGTAATAACATAACTAACTCTAGATGTTAATAGGTTAGTGACTATAAACAAAATATAAAAATTCTATCAAATATACACATATATATCGCAATGTCTTTAAAAACTAGCATTACTCCTTAGCAACAACACCACTTTATTGCAAGCAGAAAAGTAAGTTTTATAATTATAGAATCCATGAAGACATATAGTTTCAAACACCGTTCAACAATTTTTAAGATGTTAAGCGAAGAATGGTTTACTAGTTGTTTTGATGCATGAAAGTAAATGACACAAAATAAATGATAAAAAGTAGGGATATATTTCATCATTACATATTTATCATACATAACCATAGGTCAGTAATATGCTCCTCTACTCAACTATTAATATTACTACATGTTGCTCTTATCTCCAATCGGTTTCAACACTGTTAGATTATTGCATTATCTAATAACCGATATGTTGGTTTATTAACCAACATAAAGCATTATGCTCCAACAGTTATAAAGCATCAAGGCTCCATATCAATCCTACTATAATGTGTGTGAATATTAAACTTAATCCAATGTTTAAGCATTAGCATCCTATAGATGATAGTATTGGGTTTATTAATGACAATGACCTTTCGAATTTTGAGTCACGCCAAGAAAACAAATTTCATGTAGCAAATTGGAAACATACATTAAGATTAAAGATTCATCCATATTAAAGCTTGAGTAAACTTACATAAAACATCATGACATATTTACCACATGAATATAATGACTACATCTAACCCCTAACAAAGAGATTTCTAGCTACACTTACTCATTGTAGTTGTATCAATAATCCTGCATAAACGAGCTTGGAAGTTTATATGCCTTGTCACTTGAGCCACACTTTTGCATTCAATCTCCCTCTTTTATTCACATGTTGTAGAACAAGGTTTACCTACTCCAATTCTATACTACCTCACTCTACTTAAATGATCTTTAAAATGAACTGAATACCTCTATAGATGTAAATCATGGCCTTCGTTAGGTGCACCACCCCTTCGACTAGAAAGCCAACTCTCTTCTAGGTTAAGTAACACTAGGTGGTCCAAGCCGTCATGCTTTGTTGGGAGAACCACCCATCCCCATCTAGTGAGCCTTCTTTCTTCTAGGTTAACCAATGTTAGATGTCTGAGAGGTGGCCCTAGCCTTGGGAGGGCTCATTTCCCCTTCGACTAGCGACGAAAACCTTTGTTCACCATGAAATATTTTAGACTAGAAGTGCCATCGAGCTTCTTAAGATTGCTCAGTGCACCTATGATCATGGCTTAGTAAGCCTTACTTTGCAAGGAATTGCTCTGGCTTGGTCTTTGAGTCCTGAATTATGGTTTTCCAGTCTTTTTTACCTACTTTTAGTTACTACTTGGTAAGAAAGTTCAAATTGGGGGTTCATATTGATTGCTTATAAAATAAGTTTATGAGTGCTTACGCATTTTACATAAATTTGGCACTTATCACTCCTTCGCCTTCTTGTCATAGAAAGGTGTTTTTCGGCCACCTTACTCGCCATACTTGTGATCCTTGCACGTATCATGTGTGTTTTGTAACAAGTTCTTCAGTGTCTCTTATTTTGGTGGCAGAACAAAGCCATTTGAAGTTGAGTCTGTGTGTTGGTGGCGGAACAAAGTTATTCGTAACAAGTTCCTTCATACGATCACGTGTTAACCTTTTCTTAAAGTGAGTTTTCTCCTTCCTTCAAATTCTTATTTTGTGCTCAGAGATTAAAAAGGGTCTTTTTCATTCTTGTGTTGAAAACTTTAAATTCCCTTTTTCATAGCTCAGAACTTATCCCTTTTTTAGACTACCAAGATGTTAAGTTATTCTTGGCTTTGTTTGTGAATTGAAATTTTATAAACCTTCGCTTTTTTGTTTTAAATCCTAACCTCCATATGCTTAAATCTGAAAATGATTATGGTACTATTAAATTTAATGCACAAATTTGTTTAAGTTCATCCTTGCACTACTTCTTACCTCAGTTGGGAGAGGGGTTTTACCTCAGCAAGGGTGTTGAGGTAACATATGGTGCTATGGAAAGTGTGTCACTTTCCTCTCGGGCCACTAATCGAGGCAAAAAAACTAGAAAGTGCGTCACTTTTCCCCTAGATTGGGAGGTTAACCAAGGGGAAATCCCTCATTTTTTATATTGCATGGATTGTGAACTAAGGTGAAATTCGTCAATTTTCCCCTCTGTTGGGACTGTTAACCAAGGGGATAAGGATTAGGGGACAACTTTTCACATCGGTTGAGACTGTTAACCGATGTGAAATCCCCTGTTTTTTAAAAATATAGTTCTTTTTAATTTTACATATTTTTGGTTATAACTTGTATTTTTGTAAAACAGAACCTAAATGACACATTTTATACTATATACAAAGTGGCTACAATGTTAAGATAAAAATTATACATATTTACATTAAAACCAAAATGACACATATTATATACCATAACAAAAATTATACATATTTATATCAGGTGTGCCAATCAAACATATCCAAAGTGACTCAGAAACTATACAAATTCATTTTTTTAAACAATATCAAACATATCAAATGGTTCAACCAACAAGGCAACAACCAACCTACCAAATCACTGTGACTCAGAAAACTCAAGGAACCAACTTTCCCAATATTAACGAACGTCATATAAGTTTTCTTTTATGAATGGTGTCTGTTCGAATCATGTTTCCCAAACTGAATTCATTTTGCAAAATGACTCTCATGATTTGAATCACATGTATACATGATTTGAATCACACATATACATTATTTGAATCATGTTTTTTGAAACATAAAAGTTTATAAGTAATCTTCAAGAATTGAATCAAACAAAACCATGATTCAAATCATGTTTCCCAGAGAAATTTTTTTGAGAAATTTTTTTATCGTGATTTGAATCAGATTACTGTATGATTCCAATCATGTTGAAAAAAATACCTTATTTGAATCATACGTTCTTTTAATTCGAGTCAACTACGTTGGCTTTGGTCAAAGGACTTTTTTATGCATGTAAAACTCATTTTAAAAAGAGGTTTATTGTGAGGGACTAAGTTGCAATATAATAGACATAAAACACAAGCAATAAAACACCCTAATTGCCCGAGGTTACTCTAGGAGAATTTCCATTGATGATTAAGAGGTGTGTGAATTTTGTTTCAAGATATGTAACGGTCGAGAATAAAAGTAGGCATTGAACTATTCGACTCTTGAGTATGTTTTGGGTATTATTTGTAATGAACACATTTTGACCTAACTCGTACACTATGCATGAAATGATAAATATTTATGGACCTTTATATTGAAGATAGGAATTCCAGTAGTGGTACTCGCAACACTAAGGAAACTTTCTAACCATTACGTGTATTGCTTTAATATTATATTGTGCATGTATTTTTGTTGATTAGTGTGCTGACATGAAGCTTAAATAATTTGTGGCTTAGTGTGTTTGCAAGTTAAGATGCACATTTACATATAATGAAAATATCTATGAAACATATGAGTGAGAATATGTTTATTTCTCTTGTATATTTTTGGAATGATATGTATTGCCTTTTGATTTTACATATGTTGTTTGGTATGTAACTTTAATATCCTCGGGAAAAACATCAAGGAACTCACACACAACAGGCATATTATCGATCCCAACTCCACTTTCTAGTCTCAAGGAAGTTAACATCATGAAAACCTGGTCATTTTGCTTCAGGGACATCTCTACTTGATTAGCGAATATAAACCTCAAATTCTTTCCTTCCTCAAACTCAGGAAACAACATGGTCTCGCTTGTGCCTGCCATTTCTTCTTGACCAACATGCTATGATACCAACTATGTAACACCCCAAACCCCAAACACATGATTTATAAATAATGCAAAATTATAAAATACGAAAGGATGCTACATTTCTCAGCATAACATTCTCAAATCATGATAGCAGCGAAAAATAACTTTCAACATAAATCCAATTGTGTCATGAATAGAAAATCACTTTACTTAACCATAAAACAGTTAATTCAATAACTCGTAGAAAAACATAATAAGGTATTCCCAACCTAATGTTACACTATTAGTGTTGCACGCAAAAACTAAACAAACGTGGAATGATAAATAATGAAGAAAGGAAATTATGCCATCCTGCAACACAAGCATCAGCTAATGTTCCTCGGTCTCTACTTAGGGATATGCATAATAGTCATATAATACAACACAGAAAATAGAAAGGGGTGAGAATACATTCACATATATAAACGGTGTATTAAACAACGAGGATAATACAATTAGCATAGTTAAACAATCATACAATTTGTTCACAATATTAATCAATCACAAATACAATTATGTATGCAATGTATTCATATCCTCCCATGCATGTGGTACCAATAATTCGGATATTCAAAGGTGTGTTATTGAAAGATCCAACTCGTCACTTGGATCGAAGTCTTACTCGTCACTGGACCGAAGTCCTACTCGTCACTGGATTGAATTCCTACTTTTTACTGGGTCGAAGTCCTTCCTATCTCAGATATACATGATGCATGAATGCTACGGAAATATATGCAATACTCGTCTACACCTCCAACTTTAATACTCGTCATTGATTCCTCTCGAACCTAAAACAAAACATCAATACTCATCACCATTCTAATAAACATAAAAGGACTCATAAGGTAGTGGGTACCAAAATCTGAATTTGTGTTTGCTGATATGCTTCTGTTAGTTCATCTTTCCTAATGTCTGGACAACAAATGAATACATCATCTTCAAGAGGAAAGCCTAGTTTCTTATCTGAACTCTGAAAGAGGAAGGATAGTTGAAGTCTGGAGAAATGAAGAATAAAAGTACTATGGTCACTAGTACTACTCCAAGGCAGAATAAAAGACTAATGCTAATCAAAAGCAGCTACATCAAAGTCTTAAACATACTCTGATTATATGTAGCCTCTGAAAACTAAGAAAAAGAATAAGGATTATTTATAACTTTTATAAAAATTCATGTGTCTGAAAATTGCTATGCTAGCTGTGAAGCTATTTAGGCAGAATCTGTAGACTTGTAATACTTTACTCCTTGGATTCTCTGTGTCCTCTCTTCCTTGTCATGTCTTACTTTTTCTTTGTACTTGTTTATCTTAATTGTTTGTTTTCCATAAGATTTTATGTGTTTTATTTTTTCAAAATCTAGTTGTCGTAAATATTTTTACTCTCTTGTTAAGCCTTTTCATTTCTATTTAAACTGATCTTTCTCAATCTAAATTTCTTATTCTTGTTTTATAACATATCCCCTCAAACCTGGTTGACACAATTGCGCAACCTTGATCTGTGTTTTTTAAAAAAACCTTCCTCCTGAATCCCTGTCCAACCTGAGATGACTTCCAGATCCAACCTTAGCCTGAGAAACTATCTGGATGACATCAATGAAAGGGTGGTCAACTTTGAAAAAATGAGTACCTCAGGATATGATCTTCAAAGTTGTGTTTCTAAACAAGGTTGGGATGGCTATTCCAAAATATTCTTTGGTCATACTTTTTCTTGCTAGGAACATTAAAACTGGCTGACCTCCCTGATTCTAGCCAAGGAAGGTCGTAAATATATGGTTGGAGTGTCTATAATGGGTACAGGTTCATGGTCACCATTGTTGGTGGTCCAAGGTTTCTTCACAGGGTTGCTTTTTTTTTCTTTCTATTATTCATCGTTTCCCCCTTCTCCATTGTTTTGGTCTTTGCTTCCCTTTTATAGTATAACTTTATCTTAATTGGTCTAATGACCATTAAACACCTTTGTAACGTCAAAACTCTTAATAATCGTAATTATTATTTAATTTATGTAAGATGTCGTAACCGACAGAGTGACTTATTGGATCCAGTAACAACCATAATCAGAAATAAGAATCCCCTACTGGCTATTTGGACCCCACTCGATCTAAAGACATAGTCTGAGATATAGTGATGGCATGCACCCGACCTTTCTTTTCGGCTAGGACCATAATATGCACCTCAGCTCTTATTGTTTTAAGAATTCTTGACATTTATGATTTCCTACCTCGGCCAGCCATATAAAATCTGGGATGTACACTAACATTTCATAACTTTTATATGATCCTTAGACTGCCCTTTTAATTGTCTTAAGGAACCCGGTCGCCCGACATCAGGGGTCAGTCTATGTGTGTCGGTCTAAGGTTCATACATGACCATCTCGACAAAGAATGGATATCTCATACAGGTATAGAAATTTCGGTTTCATACCTCGGCCGCCCAAATAATTTTTAGGATGTACAGAAGCCCCCCGGGTATGAATCCTGAAAGGGTGAAATGTCCGGACAAAAGAAGCCTGGAATATTATTCACCATTTGAAGATAAGGTGCAACTCGGCCTACTATTACCTGCTTATACTTTCTAAATCGGTACAACGATGTGAATGATCGTGGAAAATCTTGTATAACACGGGACATATCTTTTTTCCAGATTTTCTCTTTTTCTCCCGCAATAGGTTTGGATCCTATTGAGGTCCTCAGATTTATAAAAGTATTGTATTTTGATTTACTTCTACTGATCTTTGATAATTATCTTACCTTTAAGCCCAAAGCGTATTTTTGTTTTACTAAGGAGAAGGGTAAACCCTAAATGTGTCTTTGAAAGATCTATTATTTTAATGATGTCGCAGAACACTACGTCTTTAATAAAGAAACTGGAGATTCCTAGTAGACTTTTGATATGGTGTCGTCTTAGAACCCGGCGGGTTCTGGTCATAGAGAAGCCGAAGAGCCCTAGTGAGGTATCGACTTATGATCGTTGTAGATCCTGGTAAGTTCTTTATGGAGAAATCGGAGAACCCTAAGGATCCTCTACCATCTTAGTCGTCATAGAACTCGACGAGTCCCAAACATGGAGAAGCCGGAGGGCCCCATTGGGGTCTCAGTCTATTGAAGCTCTGTTTTAATCACTCCAATACTTGGTTTTGTTCTTAGATTTGTGTTACCCCATGTAGGTTTTGAGCATTGTGGTAATTCGGGCTCTATTACCGGATTCCATCACAATACTCTGATTAAATAAGATTCGGTCAATCCTAGACCATTGAAGTCAGGTTGACACACCATGACCGGGATATATGTAGGATAATGATTCTTAGTGAATCAATGATTCGTTCTTGAGCGTAAATCGAGCTCTTTGTTTTAGTTGTCACCGTGTTAATCCTTTTGGATATGTAGCCACGATACATTTTTATCTCCTTGATAACACCTTATTTGTTCTAATGGAAATCAGATAAAATGGTCGACTCCGAGTGAGTTAGCTTGAGTTTGTATCGTATAGGTTTGAAGCCCCAACGTCTAACCTAAATGATTTGAGGGGTCTTGTTTATATCAAACACAAACCAGCTAACTCCGAGTACATCATGTCAGATATTTGGTCAGTAGTAAGTTAACCAAATCGCTTTAAAGTCAGAGGTATGTTAACTTTGCATGACCAACGTTCAGAGCTCCATCGAGGGTTGGCGTTAAATGGAGGCCAGAGACTTTTATTTTGCATGACCCGACCGAAGCCGATTATGCCAGAGATTTCAAGTGCGCTTGGACTTTAGTTAGGCCAGAGGTTTCATTAAACATTACCCGACCGAAGCTGATTATGCCAGAGGCTTCAAGTGCGCTTGGACTTTAGTTAGACCAGAGATTTCATTAAACGTTACCCAGCTGAAGTCGATTATGCCAGAGGCTTCAAGTGCGCTTGAACTTTAATTTATGTTGGAGGATTGCATTGTTCTTGACTCCTGCTTTTGCTGGAATGTATGTTTTCGCCCGGTCATTGTACCCTTCATGGGTTTTAGTAGCTTTATACGTTACAGACAATGTTTATTGGTCGTTATAGGATCAAATGGACCTGCGCAAGTTTGAGAAACAATCTTGTGCGATTTAAATGAAGCTTGTATCCTCCCTCTTCGGCTGTAGCTTTCCCTTCTTGCATATTTAAGTATAAATTTGAAAGAGGAGATTCCTCTTACCCACGCAGGGGAAAGGAGCAACGCCCATTTGTTTAATGTAAGTCCTAAATTAGTTTATAAATGGGAAATAAATTATCTCACATAATCCAACAACAAAGATAATTAACTTACAACATACACTTGTATTTATACAACCTTATAATTTTATCGGCGATTTTGCTTGATAGTTTCATGATTTTTGTTAGCGTACACTTTGATACCCCCGATGTGTCATGGCACCATTCACCTTTTTGCGAGAGATATGTTATATTTTAATCTCTTTACATAATAATTCAACTATTCTTTGTGATTTTGCCAAATTATTCATAAACCTGCATAAGGATCCTGAAAGCTAATGCAATAACACAATTTACTATATAGATATTGTTCCTTATTTAGGAGAACTCAAAAAATAGCAGCATAAAATTAAGAAATTTGCAAACTCAAACATCTCAGTCAGAATAATGCGCTCATCTGTGTAAACTTGAGCCTGTGAGACAAAAAACTCCATCCATCTTGAGCAAACTGCTGCTGGACTAAACACAAAGCATTGGCTACCCTCCACAGAAAAAACCGATTCCATTAGTTGCAAAAACTACCGGACCGATATGCTGCCAACACTCAACAAAACAACCTGACTGCTGCAACCTGATTCCACTATGGACCTGGCACGGCACCCCGCTTCAAAACTAAATCTGGTCAGTCCCGCTGATAGGACAATAGAATAAGTCTTCACTTGCTGCTCAACTAAGCTCAGTCATCCTTTGCAGCGGCTCCTATGATGAGTTTAAACCTCACCTGGACTCCACTCCCGATCACCTTTTGACAGCAGCAAAACAAAGTTCAACAGGAACAGCCTTGGTTCTAAATAAATTATTGTTCATTGCTACCCAAATGCGAGCAAACATCACGACTCTGGCTCCGCTAACTGCATTTCTTCCGCTGTCAATAAAAACTTCGAATTGATATAGATGATCCACAATATCCTTTGGCAGTACCGAAAGCAAGCCAAACCTTATGACAAAATGAGACCAAATTCCTGCAAAACTGAAATAGCAGAAAAATAACTCTGGTATGCAGAATGTATAGAAGACCCGCTGCTGGTCAGCTCACAACTTCGATGATATTCCAAGACTTGCTTGATGCAAAATAAAGGGCCTCTCAAACTGCACTTTCTGGACAAACCAGACCTGCACCTGCTCCTGGTTCAGATCGAAACTCTTCCGATCTCCATAATAGCAGACTCTAAAGATCTTGCTGATATGCTTCCTTTTAGATGTGCCTACACCGATATCATAGTCGGAAAGTCTTTATCAACTTCATCAAGATTGCTATCCCAATTTGAAACAAAGCCTTAAAGCGTGGAAACTTTAAACCGGTCATAAGGATACATAGGAACACGCGTGTTACTACAACTGGAATTTGTATAACAATACTTGTTCTTACTAATAATGCTTCCACTGTCATCTAACCAAGTCGAAGCATCACACAACTCTTGACAAAGCAATCATGGAACTGAAGTCTCGAAGGTAAGTAGTTATACGAGGTTCTTTTGCAGCAGCATTAGCAATGATGGACTTAATAATATTCTGAGTTTATGGACAGGAATATTCTTAAAACGGAAATGAAGCTCCACGAAGTGACATACAACAGGCGTTCTTCCCTCAGAATGGATATATAACCCCAATCAATCTTGGTCGGCCATAGGTATTGTTATGAAATGAATCACAACAATGGTTTTATCTGTTGAATAGCTGACATAACAGTTAATCAGTCACCATCACTACACAATAATGGACACAACATGAGTTCAGTTCCTAATGTCATGTTCTTAAAGTAAACACAAAGAGTTAGAAGAATCAATTGAAAACAAAGATGAGGAACTTATCTGGACAAAGCTATGTAACCGACAATTGAGTTGTAACAAACCTAGCAGTAACCAAACAGTTTCTGAAAGTGTTCCTGTTTACATGCAACATTCACACTATCGTAGTTGGCTTAGAACAACAACGCAATCAAAAGCTGCATGGTTTTGCAACAAATGAATTAACAGAAACCATAACTAGAATTATAATTGAATTATTATTGATTGATTCTAATTCTACAGCTCATAATAACTTAATTTTGACTTCACGATTATAAAGACATATGTCGTATGCGTATCAATTTCCCAAATGATTCATTCTTCTATTAACATTATGACAATTTGCTTATCATTAACAGCAATTATACTAGGCTTAAACCGGTATTTGGAAAAGCTACTATTATAAGCAATTATTATAACATACAGCTAAGTATAGCTAACTTATCTGTGAATGACGATGCTGATGACTTCTCCTGTCAGTGTCACCATAAAACAAAACCAACTGAAGCGATCTTCAGGGCTTCTGTGGATCCCTCATTCTAGACTTTAGACGACGCTTCCGTTTATACATAAGGGGTCGACATGCCGCTGCCACAATAATCCAACTCTGTGGTTGTCGATCGAATTAACAGAATTGAAGGTACAAAGAGAAAATACATTAACGATATTATGTGTTTGGGCCATATTGGTGTCTGGCCTTGATGCGAGTATACGACGACTCTAAGATCATTGTTACGGGATTTGTGGTTATTGCGTTTTAAACCACGAAGGTGAAATTGGAAGTTGAGTGTGGACGAATAGGACACCTAGAACAGTCACTGTCACCGCTAGCCACAGTCGTTCTAGAGATTCTAAACAATTTTATGAGTGGTCCGGAAGAATTTTATCTGAGTCAAACGGTGGGTCAAATATTCTTCTTAAAAATATTAAAATTTGAAATGTCAATAATGAGTAAGACTATGTTTGAATAATTTAAAATTAATGGAGTGAAGCGGAATATAACGGAATGGAATGAATCGGAGTGCAATGGAATGGAGCATAAACTTCATTTCACTGTTTGGATATTTTACGACGGAACAGAACTAATATTTCATTGCAAAGTTTGGAAATTGGTCGGAGCGGGAAACTATTATAATTTTTTATTCTATTTATATCCTTAAACACTTAACACTTAAAATAATACATATAATGATTAAAAAAATTCATTCCACTACAATATTGATAGATCCAACATTCACACAATAAAATAATATATATAATAATAAAAATATCAACTTAACATTTAAATATATATATATATATATATATATATATATATATATATATATATATATATATATATATATATATATATATATATATATATATATATATATAATCATAAATTTTAAATATATAAACTTAATAAACAAAATACTTAACTAGTGCATAAGTTTTTCACACCATACTTAATAAACAAAATCAAGTTTTGCTAAAATCAATAATTTGTATTATTAAGAATATTTATAGCAAATCAATAATTTATATTACTAATAATTATTTTCTATACAACACAAATCCTATTTTTTATAACACTAAGAATCCAATTTTTATTGTAGGTATGTTACTGTATGCTACAGAAATGTTATAGCACTGCAAAATCAATTTTTATAGCACTACAGATATAATTTTAAAAGGTACTAACTAGCATTATAAATCATGAAAAAAAAGCAACCCATGAAATATGACATACCTTGTTAGGATATAAGAAGAAGCAGATCTGGAAAGGAGAAGAGTTTCAGTGAATAAATAGAAAAATGTCACGTGAAATGAAGAATGAAGAATAAGAACGGTTAATAAAATTGAAATTTTTGAGGACAAAATTGTAAATGTGTTATTCATTGATTCCATTCCATTGGATACACTCCAATTTGGGAGAATGAAAAATAGGTTAAAAAAGTGGTATTGGATGGAAGTGGTTCCATCACACTCCATTCCATTTCATACATTATTTTGTAAAACCAAACAATGGAATATAACTTCACTCCACTCCATTCCATTTCATTTCATCCCTTTCCATCAATCCAAACAGACCCTAAAAGTTCATGGTCATCATTGTTGGTGGTCCAAGCTTTCTTCACAGGGTTTCTCTTGTTTATGTTATTCATTGTTTTACCCTTCTCCATTGTTTTGGTTTTTGCTTCCCTTTTATAGTATAACTTTAGTTTGATTGGTCTAATGACCATTAAACACTTTTGTAACGTCCAAACTCTTAATAATTGTAACTATTCTTTAATTTATGTAGGGTGTCGTAACAGATAAAGTGACTTATTGGATCTTGTAACAACCATAATCAAAGCCCTTACCGGCTATTCGGACCACACTCGATCTAAGGACATAGCCCAGGATGTAGTGATGGCATGTGCCTGACCTTTCTTTCCGATCAAGCCCGGAATATGCACCTCGGCTCCTATTGTTTTAAGAATGCTTGACATTTTTGATTTCCTGCCTCGGCCAGCCATTTAAAATCTGGGATGTACAATATCATTTCTTAATCTTCATATGATCCTTATACCGCCCCTTTAACTGTCTTAAGGAACCCGACTGCCCGACATCAGGGGTCGGTCTATTTGTGTCGATCTGAGGTTCAAAGATGACCATATCATTAAAGAATGGATATCTTGGTTAGATATAGAAATTACGACTTCATACCTCGGTCGCCCAAATAATTTATGGGATGTACAATACTTACTCAAGGTTGATCAAAGGATTATGGAGTAAAGCTTTTGATGATAAGCTTGTCACCTCCTCCTGAACTTTTCTGATGTATCTTTCATCATCACCTCAGCCACTTTTGCTTATGCAACTGACTGTGAAGTTGATGAAGTCACTTCAGATGCTCATGTTTCGAAACAAGTTATGTGTTCTCTTAAAGATATGTTTGATCTATCAAACATATCTAATCTTTGTTCTCAAGAGGAGGTAGTTCGGAATCAACTTCTGATGTCAAACTACTCGAGAACTTAGATTCAACGGAATCGAATGAAAAAGAAATATCAAGTAAAGAGTGTTGTCTTTTGTTTTCTTTTCTGAATTCTGAACTTCTTAAATCAGTTTGCAATAAAGGAATTAACTAGTGATTAAAGAAGGGTATGCTAATTAAAAATGGAAAAGGACTTCATCGAACTAAAGGAATGATTACAAAAAGATGTTTATAACATCATCGAACTAAAATGAAAAAGATGTTTATAGCATTATCCTAAGTCTACAATCGTAGATAAAGTTTCTCCAATCTAAATCTAATTCCTCTTCATCATCTGAATTAAAATGAAACACTTCTTGGAATCTTCTCTTGGACTTCTTCTTCTAAATCTTCCTTTGTGGCTTCAGTGCCCAAGAAAGAAAGATTGAAAGAATATCTTCAGAGGGTGTGACATTCTGATCTGAAGTTGCATCAGAGACAAGAAAAGCCCCTGAAACAATGGAAGCAGAAGATTGTTTAGAAGTTGTGTTCATATTAAAATATATGTATGATTGAGTGAATAAGGATTTGTGTTCTGGCCTGAACATGTGCGTTTATTACAAAATTTCTAGAGATCAAACACCTTGTGAGTTTAAGTTTCTGATCTGTGAAAATCTAAAGGTCAAACACTAATTAAGCATGCTATATTAAATCGTAATTACTCCTTGAAAACTGAAACGGTAGTGATCTACCATAAGAAGTAGAGAATTTCTTCCAGTATCTTCAAAATAATTTTTATCAGTTTTAGAAAAAGTGTCTCTTCTGAAAAATATGTTAATTTTGTTTCTGTCTTATCTTTCAGATTCTTAAACTTGTTTTAAATCGTCTTCTGTCTCTGGAAAGATTTTAATATTTTTATTTTGGTATCAAATTCGTCTTTAATTGTTTTTGGTATCAACTTCTTTTAAAATTTTGTGTTTTTAAGCTATTTTATTTTTTCTCAGTTTTATTGTTCTTCTCTTTCTTTCGTAAATCTTTTTGATAATGACAAAGGGGGAGAAAATGCATAGAGTATTTAAGAAGAGAATAAAGCATCAGAAATTGAACAAAACAGTTTCTGCCAAAACAACTTCTGATTTATAAGCTCTATGTTATTTTTATTTTTTTGTGATTTATTCTATCGAACTTAAATGACTAATTTTAATCTAACAAATACAAGGTTTTAAGGAAAATCTTACAAACCTTACCTTAATGAACTGTCAAGACTAAAGGAAGAGCTTACAAACCTCAACCTAAGGTCTGTCAAACTCAGATGGAGCTTACAAACCACATACTCTTATGTTAGACTTTCTGAATTAAAATTATAGCATTAAATTAACATATATAAGGAGTTAAGAAGAGCTTACAAACCTCGTCTTAATGGACTATCAAACTTAAGGGAGCTTACAAACCTCACCATAATGGTCTGTCTAACTAAGGGGGAGCTTACAAACCTCAACCTCTTATGTTAGACTGTGTTAATTAAATCATTAACCATTATTCTTAAATACATTTGTTTGTCATGATCAAAAGAGGGGGGATTGTTAGAATAGGATTTGTTCAAGCTCTTAAAAGGTTTTTATGATAACAAAGTATTTAAAGAACAATAGGATTTACTAATGGTTATTCTAGTGTGCAGGATCAAAAGACATTAAACTTGATATAAATCAAGTTAATCACTAAGAAGAACCATTAAATGAAGCAAAGTTGTTATGAATCTGAAGGATCAAAACCAAGCTTCCAGACTCTGATGATTCTACTTAATTCGTTCATATGCTGAACCTAAGCATAAGTGTACTACAAAGATCAGCATAGCTATGAAGATTGGAATCGTTTGAAGCAAGCAGTCAATGTCACAAGGAATGAGAGAGAGACTATGTTTATTCAAAAAACACAAATATAAGAAACAAACACTAAATATAAAAATAACCACAAGGGTTAAGTGTGTGAGAGAAGAGCAAAAATGATCAAGGAAGATCATCAGAACATAAAGGCAAAGCAAGAGAAAATTTGTGCAAGGAGAGAAGAAGAATGACCAACTCATTCTTCCACACTTAAAAGCAAACAACTCACATTCTTCTCAAGAATTTAAACCTTTGTGTACCTATTTATCCAAGAAGCACTCAAATGAGCAGAAGGTTAATGCCAGACTCTTTTGGTTAAGAGATTTTGAAGACTCTATTCGTTGTGCTCAAAGTAAAGTCCTAACTTGATTAATTAGGAAAATAATTCTCTTTCTATGTGATTGAGAAAAACTCTTTAACATGAGCTTAAGGTAGGAAAGTCCTGAATAAGTTTTTCAGGAATTGAAGTCTCATGCTTGAGGGCAGAGAAGGAAGTCTCAAGCTGGGTGCTTGAGCATTGAAGTCTCATGCTTGTGGGAAGAGCATGAAGTCTCAGGCAGGGTGACTGAGAAGAAAATTATTAATGTGAGCTTAAGGCAAGGAAGTCCTGAACATGGTGTTTAGGCAAGGAAATTGTTTAAACTTCTCAAGATTTTGCCTAAACACCATGTTAAGGACTTCCTTACCTTAAGCTCACGTTAATAATTTTCTTCTCAGTCACCCTGACCGAGACTTCATGCTCTTCCCGCAAGCATGAGACTTAAATGCTCAAGCACCCAGCTTGAGACTTCCTGCTCTGCTCTCAAGCATGAGACTTCAATTCCTAAAAAACTTGTTCATGACTTTCCTACCTTAAGCTCATGTTAAGGAGTTTTGCTCAATCACATAGAAAGAGAATTATTTTCCTAATTAATCAGGTTAGGACTTTATTTTGAGCACAGCGAATAGAGACTTCAAAATCTCTTAACCAAAAAAGTCTGGCATTAACCTTCTGTTCATTTGAGTGCTTCTTGGATAAACCATCTCAAGATTCAAATTTCTCATCAATTGAGGAAAAGGAAGGAAAAAAATGAAAGAGGATAAGGATTCCCCTTTATCCTTCATGCTTAAACATTCATTTCATGAACAATTCCCTCTACCTCGAATTCACAGAAAAAGGTTGAAGCTTTGGCTATGGAGACTCCTCTCCTACTCTTACTCTGCCAGGGTTTTCCTCTCAACTATGTTGACACCTTGTTTCACCAAAAAATTTCCTTTTCTATTCTCTCTCTATACTTAAATAGAACCCTATTTTTATTTTATTAATTCCCTCAACTCTTACTAAATTTTATTTGCTTCCCTTAATTTTAAGTAATTTCTATTTTCCTCCAAATCACAATTTCCCACTTTCTACACTATTTTAAACAAATAAAAATATATATACTTTCTATTAAAACCCAAAAACCTCAATAATACTAATTAAATTAAATTAAATCATTCTAAAACTCAAATAAAATATTAAAATCAAAATCGGAGTGTTACGTCCACGACTTCCTTCTCAGGGTCCATCGGCTCCCTAAGAATTTGGATGCCCGAAAATAACAACTCTACCTAGTTGACAATGTTTTTGAAGGCTTCAAAAGTATATTAGATGCTGATATCAACAGTATTAAAATTCATTCCTCACTTATGTCAAGTTTTCCTCACAGGCCTTTACCTTATCCTCATTCAGGGTTTTCCTTCTCTTGAAGATATTCTTGAGGGAAGACATGTTATTTGCAAAATATATTAAAAGGTGGTCATCATAATATTATGAGAATGAAAAAATAAAACATAAAAATAGTTGATCTCCTCACCAAAGAGATTTTTCCTCTTAAGATAGGTGGTTGCCTCTAGAACTGAAAGTGTATTATTAAATTTCCTCTTCTGCTAAGTAGGTAGTATGTCTGAAGGGTCGAATCCCTCTATGTAGCCCAGTATCTCCTAGAAGGATAATAATTCTTACTTCAACGACTTTTCCTCCAGGGTCAGAGAGTTAGCTGAGTAAGCATAATTCATCAATCCCCGATTGAAATGGTTTTAGACCTAGCATCTCCAGATTCGATCCTTGCATTTCACTAGCTTTAAGCCTAAGGGGCCAGTCAAGGAAGTGTCACCCTCTGGGACTTTCCAGAATATGGAGTGAGCCTATGGGGTCATAGAGGTCGCCGATAAATAATGAAGTGAAAACAACCCCTGACATTGATCACTAGTTGTAGAGGTCCACGTCACATTGAAAATGTTGAAAAATAGATTCAAAGAATTCTCATTTTCCAAATACTCCCATTAATACTAGAACTTCTAAGACTGGGTAATTTATAGATGCTTCAGCACCCCTCCTCAAAATCATTAAAAGGAACCCTGAAATTCAACTTGGAGAAAAAGCATTCATAGAATGGAATCGAATACCCGTCGAAAGAGTTGTAGCTCCTCTTATAAGTATCAATGCGAGAGTTCGACCAGTCAAAAGGTGGATCCACATTTATGTATATGCCTTTCAAACAGTCAGCACTGTTGAAAAAGCATATTGTCCCCACTGATTCCGCCTCTATCTAATGGTATTGAGCAACATCAATAGGCACCACCAGACCATGACACTCTTATCACATCATGTGTTCCCAACTTCCATGAAAAGGATAATGTTGATCATGAACCCTAATAAATGGTCTTTGCATTGCTCTTTCTAGTAGTTTTCCTTTAGCATTTTACCGCATTTTGTGTGATTTCCTTTCATTTGTCATGTTTTATGCTTTGGTTTATGTTTTATTTTTAATTTCAAGATCTAATGAGCATCCAATCAAAGAGGGATCAAAAGCAAGAGAAACAAAGCGAAAATGACATTTTGGAGAAATCTCCGGTTGGAGGAAGTCAAAGTATATTTTTCAGCATGTTACCCATCATGATAGACATGTGGTATTTTGATCATATCTAGAGCGTCGTAACTCAGAATGACATGGAACTGACGACAAATGAAAGCTAACATTAAGGGCTACAAAGGATACTTTGAAGCCAAGAATCATGGGGCTGCAACGGGTGCCGTAGCACGTGCTACGAGCCATAGTAGATGATCCAAATCCCGCTTCTCAATTCTTCATGTTAACGCAGTGGCAGTGGCCTGCTACGGGTGCTCGTAGCAGGCAAGTGTATTTTAGGACTTTTATTTCCTTTCCTGGATCGACTTGATGCTAATTTTGTCACTCCCCACCTTCCAATTTAGCATTATCCAGTTTTTAAAGGATCTTGAAGTAGATGTTTTATTCTGTTTTTAGAATAAGCTATAAAACTAAGATTTAGTACTTAGTTGTGGGGATCCAGGATTATTTTTCAGTTTCAATTGTACGTTCTATTTGTTTCCTTTTGTACAAGTCACTATTTTCATAGAACTAGATAACTTTATATTGAAGCATTCATTTTCCTTTAATCAGGTTCTTTTCAGTATTGCTTTTTCTTTTTGTTGATTACTTGATTATGCTGTCTATCATGAAAAATGCTTTGAATAAGTTATCCCTCACCATGAGTGAGTAGTTCTCTTAGGGCTAAGGGTCATGGAACTTATTTATAGATTATATGTTTATTCGTTATGAGTCAATTACTAGAAACTTATGCATAATTATTTTAGAAGCTTGAATCTCTATTTCTAATTCTTATTATGAAAGTAAAAGAATAACTAGACGCCTAAATACAATCTGAAAGGATGTGTTTCGGTGTTCGAAAACTAGTTTTCTAACAATTAAGTTCAAAGTCACGAAAGCACTCAAACGTAATTGAGGATTGTGCCATCTTTGTGGCTACACTATAAACGACCATTCAACAAATAATCTGGACGTGCTAAAGTCGATGAATGATTTGTCGAAAGGTACGAATAATACACTGGCGAAAGCAGGTATTGTTTAAAATATGTTATTTTCCCCATAAACGCATTGAGATTCTCGTAATGGGTGTAATTCAAATCATAAGGAAACATAAAAAATAAGAACCATGACACTAAGCTCCTTTTTTATCATCATTTTCAAGAAGTTCTCATTTAAGTTATTTTTCCAAAAGTTCTTTTTAAATAAGCTATTTTCCATTTAAGTGATTTTTCACTCAAATGGTCCATTTTCTCACTTTGAGCTGCTCTAGATTTACAAAGAATAAACGGAATTTGGTAATTAACATTTTCTCCTTATGGATCGATACTTTTCATTATTCTAACATTTGTCGCATACTTGCGGCGTTTCAAGTTTTTGGTGTCGTTGTCGGGGACCAATTGTGCTTGATATTAAAATTTTGTTTAGTCATCGTAAAGACTAGAGTTTATTTTTCTGCTTAAGTGTTTCCGCTACTATTGTATGCGAAGAAAGCGTTCTGCTGAAAATTTAGTCGAACTCGTTAACGAGATCAAGTGCTTCTTACGAGAAAGGCGTTAAACTCAAAGACAACCCATAATGGTTGAATTCTTTTTTTTTATACGAAGCCTTTAAAAGATTATGCGGTTCCTACGAAAAAGGAACCACACTGCAGTATCATGCACCCGTCTATTGAGGCAAATAATTTCGAGCTTAAACCTTCATTGATAGGTATGGTCCAACAGGATCAATTTTCAGGGTTACCTTTGGAGAACCCAAACTTACACCTATCAATTTTTGTCGATAACTGTGGTATTGTTAAGTAAAATGGCGTCGACCAGAACTCTATTCACCTAAGACTATTTCCCTTTTATTTGAGATACTGAGCACAAGCTTGGCTTCAATCCTTGCCTGCCAATTTGATAGGTTCTTGGGTTCAACTAAAAGCTGCTTTCTTTGCGCGGTACTTTCCGCCAGGTAAAATGGCCTAAGTTAGAAATAAGATCAACAACTTTAGGCAAGAAGATGGAGAATCTTTGTTTGACGCATAAGAGCGTTTTAAGGACTTTTTAAGGCTCTGCCCTTTCCATGGGCTCGAAAAATGGATGATAATCCACGCCTTCTATAATAGTCTCCTTTATTCTACAAGGATGACCCTTGACGCGGCTTCTGGAGGAGCCCTTATGAATATCCCTCAAGATATATCTTACAATTTGATAGAAGAGATTTCCAAAAATCACCACTCATGGGGAAGTGTGCGATAAGTCGCCGCTAAGCCTACTCCCAAAACCAGTGGTATGTATGAGGTTAATGCATTTGATCACATGAACGCTAAGGTAGACGCTCTTTACCAAAAGATATAAAGTCTCAGTTTCGCACCTTCCACACCTACTGTTCCAACCCCTATTGCTTCGGTTTCCCCCTTCACACTCTAGTGTGAGATATGCGGAGTTAATGGACATACCGATAGAGATTGTCAAATGATCCTCACAGGAGAATCTATCCAAGAGAATGCCAGCTTTATGAGCAATAACCAACGTGACAACCCTTACTCCGATACTTACAATCCGGAGTGGTATGATAACCCAAGCTTCTCTTATAGGAACAATAACCCCCAACAAGCCTTGGGACCTTCGGGTTTCCAAAAGGCTATACAACCCGAACCTAAGAAGTCTAATCTTGAACTTATGGTCGAGAATTTTGTTTTGGCACAAACCCATCAAAATGACGAGTTTAGAAAACAAACCCTCCTCACCAATGAGACGCTTAGGAAATTGACCATTAAGATAGATAATATTGTCACTCATACCAAGATGTTGGAAACCCAAATCTCCCAAGTGGCACAACAATAATCTGCTTCTTCCGTCCCTCCCAGATCATTTCCAGGGCAGCCCGAACAAAATCCTAAGGGACATTTAAATGCAATGACAACTCGTAGTGGTAAGGAAGTGGGTAGTTCTAGTTATAAAGAGATAGAGGTTGAAGTTAGTGTGCCAATACCGCCCAAAAAGGAGGTTGTTGAAGAGGTTGATAAGGAAACAACCTATGTTGATCCTCCTCCCTACAAGCTTATTGTTCCTTTCTCACGAAGGCTTGTGAAAGCCAAGGTGGAAGCCCAATTCAAAAAGTTTATGGAACTTATCAAGAAGATCCACCTCAATGTGCCTTTCACCGACGTGTTAACCCAAATTCCCTCATATTCCAAATTCTTGAAAGAGATCCTTTCCAACAAAATAAAGCTAGAGGACCATGAAACCATGGCTATGACCCTTGATCGTAGCGTCGTGATCCAAAACATGGTTATCCCTAATCTAAAAGACCCAGGAAGTTTCTTTATCCCTTGTCACATATGTACCATGGATTTAGATAGAGCTCTTTGTGATTTAGGAGCTAGTATTAGCCTAATACCTTTGTCCGTTTGTAAGAAGTTGGACATGGGAGACTTGAAACCTACCAATGTATCTTTGCAACTAGCCGATAGATCAGTTAAGTATCCCATAGGTGTGCTAGAAGATGCCCCGGTGAGAGTGGGAGAGTATTATGTGCCGATTGACTTTATCATTATGGAAATCTATGAAGATTGTCAAATCCCTATAATATTAGGAGGACCCTTCTTAGCTACGACGGGGGCCATCATAAATGTCAAGAAACGGAAGTTGGCCTTTGAGGTAGGAGATGAGAAGATTGAATTCATTTTAGAAAAGTTGTTGAAGAATAGTTCTTTAAGGGACCCTTGTTATTTGGTTGACTTGTTAAGCGATTGGGTTCAAGAAAAACCATCGGAACCTCCTCCAATCGCTAAGTTAGAAGAGAGGTTACCTGATAATACTAAGGTTGAGAAAATTGATACCCAAGCTAAGGGTTTGGAAGGGGTCTTGAGGGAAAACTCTATTCCCACTAACCAAGGCAATAATGTGTATTTTAAGGAAGATGGTAAGTCCAAGGACAATAAGGCTCGTCTAAAGCCAAATAAGAATGAGTCTAAGGGGAAAAAGAAAGTGAAAGAGAAAGTTCTTAAAAACCTGGACCAAAAGTATGAACCTCCTCATAGGAGGAGGAGAAGAGAAGAAGGTTGTATGGCATGGATGTATAGAGTGAATTGGGTCTCTTTAATGGCTAAGGGATGTGCTAAGGATTAAAATTTGAAGGAAATATCCTCTTAAGTTGAGGGTGTATATGGTCGAGCTAAACGACCTTAAACAAAATGCTTCGTGGGAGACAACCCATGCTTTTTGCACTAATTTGTTTTCTTGTTGTTTTATTTTTTTATTTTAGTTAATAAAAAGCTATGAATGAAGAGAAAACACGACAAGGAGTAGTCTTGGATGATGTCCAAGCAATGATGCAATAACTCATGTTGTGGTTCCCACCTCCCGAGTGATGTTCTTGTGAGTTATATTTCCTATTGCTTGCGCCAAAATGTTGAGGATAATGTTTAGTTCAAGTTTGGGGGTACTTATTTATTTTCTTGCACTTTTATTCCTTGCATTTTTTTGTTCACGTTTCTTTCTTGTTTTATAGTTTTCTAGTTTGATTGATGCATTAAGACTTACTTTTCGTAGTTTTCTCAATACTAAGACCGTGATTTTTTTATGACAAAATTAAGTTGTGGGAGAGGTGAGAAAGTATATAGAGTTTGAGGGAAGAAATGCTAGGACTAGGGACATTGGAAATTTTCGAAAACTTATGTATGACCCAAACACCTTAGGTCTCCCAGAGTAAGGACGTGAGTCCAACATGTAGATTTGTGCCATAGTACTCGACTCTGAGAAGTATTTCTCGATTAGTTTATATTGACAGTCTGGCATAATTAAAAATACTTGCATGTATGTATGGTTGGTTGAGAAACAAATAATTTGGACACCAAAAATGATGAAAAAGGCAAGAAAGACAACTAGACCTTCTAAGTTAGGTAACCATCACCCGATTATTTAGACTAATGGAGGTCGAGTCTCAATTGTCGTCCCAAAGTGGACCAATAAACGCCAATGTGCGTAAAATCATCGAAAATATATATAATAAAAAGCTGCCTAGAAAAAAAAATCTTGATCGATCTTGTACATGTGAGGGAAATAATAATTGCAAATGCCTTAATACAATTCTCCGAATGAAAGAGGAAGAAAATTGAAAAAGTGACTTAAGCCCAAAGCATAGTTGGAGAAGTTCTCAAAAGGGAAACTTGGGTTATGGTTTTACTGCGGTTAGTGTTCTTGTAATACCTTAATTGACGGATGATTACCAAGAGAATTAGGCATAGTCAATCGGAACAAAGACTCGTGTATGAGTACCATTGACTTTGTTTTCATATGCTTTATCATGATGTGACCGCTTGAACCAAAAACTCATAAATGCAAGCTTTATTGCTTGAGGACAAGCAAGATATAAGTTGGGGGAGTTTGATAAGTTTTTGCATCGCCCTTTCTAGTAGTTTTCCTTTAGCATTTTACAGCATTTTGTGTGATTTCCTTTTATTTGTCATGTTTTATGCTTTAGTTTGTGTTTTATTGTGAATTACAGGGTCTAATGAGCATCCAAGCAAAGAGGGATCAAAAGCAAGAGAAACGGAGCGAAAACGAAATTTTGGAGAAATCTCCGGTTGGAGGAAGTCAAAGTATGTTTTTCAGCATGTTACATATCATGATAGACATGTGGTATTTTAATCATATCTAAAGCATCGTAACTCAGAATGGCGTGGGACCGACGACAAATGAAAGATAACGACAAGGGGTACAAAGTATATTTTGAAGCTAAGAGTCAGGGGCCTACTACGGGCTGTAGCAGCAGAGCCAAATCCCCTATTCTCACTTCTTAATGTTAGCACAGTGGCAATAGCCTGCTACAGAAGCCCGTAGCACGTGCTACGGCTCGTAGCAGGCAAACGTGTTTTGAGACTTTTATTTCCTTTCATGGATCAATTTGATGCTGAATTTGTCACTCCTCACATTCCAATTTGGTATTATTCTGTTTTTAAAGGGCCTTGAAGCATATGTTTTGTTTAGTTTTTAGAATAAGCTATAAAACTAAGAGTTGGTACTTAGTTATGGGGATCCAAGATTATTTTCAGTTTCAATTGTACATTCTATTTTTCTCCTTTTGTACAAGTCTCTATTTTCAGAGCACTGGATCAACTTTATATTGAAGCATTCCTTTGTCCTTTAGTCAGTTCTTTTCAATATTGCTTTTTCTTATTGTTGATTACTTGATTATGTTGTCTATCATGAAAATTGCTTTGAATAAGTTATCCCTCATCATGAGTGAGTCCTCTTAGGGCTAAGGGTCCTAGAACTTATTTATAGATTATCTGTTTAGTCGTTATTAGTCAATTATGAGAAACTTATGCACAATTATTTCAGAAACTTGAATCTCTATTTCTAATTCTTATTATGAAAGTAAAAGAATAACCAATCGCCTAAATACAACCTGAAAGGATGTGTTTCGGTACCTGAAAACTAGTTTTCTAACAATTAAGTTTGAAGTCACGAAAGCACTCGAACGTAATTGAGGATTGTTCCACCTTTGTAGCTGCACTATAAACGCCCCTTTGACAAATAATTTGGACGTGCGAAAGCCGACGAATTATTTGTTGAAGGATACGAATAATACGCTGGTGAAAGTAGGCGTTGTTCAAAATAAGATATTTTTCCTATAAACGCGCTGAGATTCTCGTAATGGATGTAATTTGAATCATATGGAAACATCAAAAATAAGAACTATGACCCTAAGCTCTTTTTTTATCATTATTTTCAAGAAATTCTCATTTAAGTCGTTTTTCCAAAAGTGCTTTTTAAATAAGATGTTTTCCATTTAAGTGATTTTTCACTCAAATAGTCCACTTTTCTCACTTTCGGTTGCTCTAGATTTACAAAGAATAAACAGAATTTGGTAATCAACTGTTGGTCCGTGTGGATCGATACTTTTTATTACTCTGACATTTGTCGCTCACTTACGGCCGATCAAACCCGAAAATGGATTTGGAAATCAATGTGATCCCTTGACCTTTTTATCATTGGGATCTTGTCCGTTCACCACCCAAAAGGAATTAGTAAAATAATGAGTCATTTGTTCGTTCTAGGAGACCTCAGGAGGTTCTGGATCTATAGAAGGTCGTATAGAATGGAAGAGGCTGACATTCGTACCCCTAACAATGGGACTGCCACATTTGATCCCTTTGTTTCCTTCGGAGGAATCGTTTATACTTTCAACATGATGAGAACTAAAAGATTCACTACCATCTTCAATGAAACCATCGCCAGATCCAGAGTTATTACTAAACATGATAAGGTTTGTGATAGTTTGGCTAACCTCTAAAGGGTCAATGTTTGGCATTCTTGGGTTCATTATCTCAATAGTAGAATAATCATCATCACTATTGAGGATATCTATTATATTTACAGGTGCATCTCTTATGTTGGCCATATCTAAAACAACGAAAGGGGAACAATGAGTTGTAACAGAGAGAGATATGGTACTTGAAGGATCCGAAAATGGAGGTAATAGTTAAAGAGAGATGACTCAGAGGTTACGATGAAACATGAAATGTAGGCCTCAAGAAGAAAAGAAGCTGGTAAAATGGGTGTTGTCGAAGCTCGGAGAAGAAAATCAGAGTTTGTAAAAGAGAAGAAAGTTATGGTTTGCAGAAAAAGTGAAAAGAGTGTTTGAAACACTAAATGACCCTTATATATGAGAGCAAGACAAGTTAATCAATTACTCAAAATGAAAGAGAATTGGGAGACGAAAAACAACCGTTAGATTTCGCCTTGGGAATACTATAAAGTTTGAGTGTAGTTGAGCATCCTAGGAGGAAGCACCACAACTTAGTCCAAAAACCTAGGGCCATGTGTTAGAAAGATCGTGTGAAATGGCTTAATGATGAGACTAACATTTAATGCACCGATTCCCTAAGTTATTCCCGACAACTACCAAATTTTGTCCAATTCTCCATGTAGCAACCCCAATATGAGAAACTCGACCCAATTCTCTTAAATACTTTCCGCTGCTACACCATGAGAAGTCAGGGGGGAAATGTTCTACGTTGGTCAAATGTCAAAGAGAAAGCCCAACATCTGATCTAGGCCATGGATATCTCAACCAACTTTCATATATAAGTTTCTCATGTGAAGGAAAACGTATAATTCAATTTCATTCTCACTCTCACTTTACTCTTCATTTCTCACTGACTTGAATGTTAGAGTGCTAACACTGCATGTCGGTCCCCTCTTTATCGCATCGAAACTTGCTCCACCGGTTTAAGACCTCACATCACTGTTTCACCTTTGATTTTTTATTCTTGAGCGAAACATAACTTATATCATTGTGTAATTAGATATTTGTGAATACCATAATAAAAATATTATGATTTCTCTCTCTTACACTTTTGCTTATTTTGCTTTATTTTATACACTCTCTAGTCATTATTATAAGTAATTTGACATTTTTGATACATTTGACATTAATGTATGTAGTTCATATTAATTGTCAAATGTAAAAAAAAACTATCAAATTTATTTATGATAATAGTGACTTGAGAATGTACCACATTATCAACACGAAATTCTAAGATTTCAGAAGTAATAAGCTTCAAAAGTAAGATTGTGTTTTATTTCGCTATGGTTACATTAAAGGAGATCGAACAAAACACACTTTAAAAAAAATATATTTCACTCCCGATTTTTAGAAAAATGATAATATAAACACTCAACAAATTTGTTCATGTGATAATCATATTGACCTTTTCAAAAAATCACTCTCAAATAATTTTTTTAACCAACTAATATAAATTTTTTATCTTTATTTATAATAAAAATGATATTCAATTAAAATAAAAAATTATTTTAAAAGAATATTATACTTTTTTTCTTCAGTAGATTTTCACTAAATTTCTTTAAACATATTTTAGTGGTAAACAGCTGAGGAAGAATATTATGAATAATAGATGTTAGTGTCATATATAAATAGACATATATTTAATTAAAACAATATATTAATTTAAATTTAATTCAAATATATTGATTTTATTCAACTTATTTTTAAGTATCATTCGTTAAGAAGTACTGTAAGTGTTTTTTTGTTGTTGCAAATGGTAAAGAAACTTAGTCATCTTTTTCTGCTCTGGATTCATGATCCTCATATGTATAATGTATGGAGGAGCTTTCCCTTTCATAAATTAACAAAATCTAACCTAATTATCCAAAATCACCTGAACAAACAGAAGACATAATTATACAAAATCAAAACTGAAGTGTTCTTAAACATGAGACAATGACCTTGATCATAATTCAGCAATTCAAATTACAATTTATTATCAATTATTACATGCTAATTAGCACTTGCTTGCTGCTTAATTAATAATTAGGCTCACTGGCCACTGAGTTGGACTCTAATCACCCAAGTCCAACCAACCGAATCATTGCCCATAAACCACCCTTACTAATAATAATTAATCAAATTCATTAACCAACAACCACAAGTGGAATTTGATTAATTAACCATAACATTATTAATAACAAAATAACAATAATTAACTAAAATTACAAAGAAGGCGAAGCGAGAACTATTTAATACACAAAAAAACCTGAACCGGACAATCAACCATCGAACCCGGTCTGACTCCACACAGCATCACGAACCCGGCTCAAATCACGACCTTTCAAAGTTCTACCCACACCCTCAAAAACCGACTTCGCCGCCGTCTTACGACTACGCGCTAAGTACTCGTGTGGCGGAACCATCCCCAAATCGTCATCGTCATCGAGACTATCATCGTGCAGCGACTCAACCGAGTCAACTCGGAGTATCTTACTCCAGTCCGGCACGTTCACCGGCAGCGATGTTGCCATCTGACGTCCACGCGGCGACGACGCCACACTCTCGTGCGTACGGAACTGATGCACGATCCTTGCAGTCACCGTCGCGGAGGTATGATCCGCTGGATCTTCAAACGCGAGCGACAAACCACCTAATTGGCGGCTCCCGTCGCCGTTCCGAGTAATCCGACGCCGGTCACGATAGGACGAGCCGCCGTTACTCACAACAGTGTCCGCGTTTGTCGAATCCCACTCGTCGGAGAAATTCAAGTCATGTTCACTGCTATCACCACCGCCAGTGGACCAGATATCCTCTTCTCGAAGCTCCGAAGGATCGTTGACAGTGGAGCCTTGGTTGTGAGAGTAACCGTATGTTCCTAAGAAACGCTCGCTTTGGCTGGTAGTTAATTTCCGACCTTTCGCCATCTACGGCGGCGGAAATAGGTTGTGCCGCCGCGAATTCAGAAACTATGAGATTTAATTAAAAAAATGGTAGATACAAAAATAATTATTCACAATTTTTTAATATTTCCACTACTAATGTTATGAGTCCATTGCTCTTAAGCTTGAGCTGAGGAAAAAATGGTTGCAACTTGCTCTCTATATATAATGATGGAATTTCATTTTAATTTGAATTTGAGTTTAGTGTTCATTTTATCTGAATTTACTCTTTTCTGGTGTAATATTAAAATTACTGCACTGTAAATTTCGGTTTCATTTGTACTTTAATCCTTCCATGGGAAACCGCTCCAATAATCTAGAATTCAGTTGAGAAATTAAATAAAAATAATTTTTGTAATTTAAATTCAATTTTTCAAATATATTAATTTGTCATTAAATAAAATTTATTAAACACCATAGTAAAAATTGATTTAATTTAACTAGTTACCAAATGTTACTTAATTAAATGGTGATTATTGTTGAATTTAATAAGTACTCCATTTTAATCCGATTTTTTTGTAATAATGATCGAAAAGAAATTGAAATTATTTAATATTAGAATCGAATCGAATTAGTTGGTTTAATATACTGAATATTGGTGATGGAGAAAAAACATTAGTATAATTTGTTAATAAAACAAAAGACTTTAAATTTAGGTAATGGCAATACATAAGATTTATTTAAAATTAAACGAAGCATGATAATACAAGACTTTGTCGTTAATGACACGTCATTGTGGTGGTGTGTGGGATAATAACTGGTTAATTTTGAGGCGGAAGAGAAGATAATGGAAATGAACCCAAGTGAAACATGGGAATCTTAATTGGGACTTTCCATTTTGAGACTTTCATCTCATGTCATGCCTACCATTGAAACTCATGAAAACGATTTTAATGCTTTTGTTTTTTTTGACTGTGGGTGAATATTTTGGGGGGCAAAAAGGACAAATCAGAATTATGATTTTCTAGTTCAAATGTTTTATTTATGAAGGTCTTCTATATAATTAGATAAATTTTGGAAGAAGAAATATGATGATTTTGTTGGGTAAACATGCAAATTAGTCTACAAAATTTGCTCTGACCCAATTTAATTCTTTTTAGTTACATGTAGGACGGACAAAAATAATTTAAAATTTGATTTGATAATTAATCATTTGAATTTATTTTTGTATTTATCAATAAAATAGTACAAATCCTTCTTTTGGAAATATATTGAAAGAAGTTTTTTTTTTCACTAATACGACAATATCGTTCATTTTTCTTTCTCTGCGGTACCATGTATTTATAGCTTTAGTTCTCTTATGAGGACTGATTTTTTTATCTCTTATGTATATTAGATTTGACCGATTAATGGGGGAAATGAAGTGATTTACTCCATGAATCTAGAGACTGTGACAATGATTGAGAAATTCTAATAATTTTTTTGAAATGTGTCTCAAGACATCACTACTATGTTGGACTTGTGCTCGCGCGTGTTGGGCTTGAGCTTTTTTATGTTAGGCTTGACCATTCACTAGGTTCTTCCTTAAAGACTAAGTTTTTGCCATAGGTTTGATGATAAACCTTTTGTTCCTACCTTTTCTCCTTATGGAAATGTTATGCATTAGTATATAGTTGATCGAAAATAATGGATTCACAATCTATTACGATGGTTCGCAGCTTCCAATGCAGTGGAGAAGGGACTGACCTGCAAGATTTCCATTCCAATGCCTAAGTCAGTAAGAGAGTGAAAAGTGGAATTTGAATGAGAAAAAATTGGAATACATGTGAAGTGGAACATTTTCCTTTTTAAATAAGGGAAATGGTTGATAACGACACACGTATGGAATAACGTGTGATGCAGTTAGTCGTTGGATAAATCTGAGTTGTTAGCATGACGTTCTCGTGAGGGGCTACATATGATGTGAAGGAAAAAGGGTATACATGTTCCACATTCAATAGCTTGTTACTCCTTCGTTGGGCCTATGTTTTCTGGGCCTTCCGGACAGCTCGGTACAATTTCTTCCCAAGCATTTATCTCAGCTTTGTAAGAGGGGGGTTTGTGAGACGCGTCATTACTTGGACACAGGATCTGTTGATGTGGACGCCCTAGACGAGATGTTGACGTTATCAGGAATGGACACATTAAACGCCTCTCTTGGAAGTCATAACGTGGCGTTGAAAGTGATCGACTTGCCTTCATTCTCTAACTAGCAATGATGTTTCTCCTTCTTTAGAGTACTCTAGTGTCTTCGATCTGTTTCTGAGAAGATCTCAACTATTGGCAGTGCAGTGTAGATCGTATGACCTTTAGTGCTTGAATAAAGTATAAATGATTTTTGAAATGTTACTCTGTCTTTATTTGCTGTTAGAGATCTACGAAAAGAGTGTTTTGTCTCCTATATCGTTCTTCCCTATGAGTGTTTTATTTTGACGTTGTATTGAACTCAAACCATTTTGTTATTCGACATTTGTTTGCATGCTGGACTAATTGATGACAGTCGTCATTACATGATTTTACGAGAAAATTCAGATGAAATCAGAAGATTAACGAGCAAAAGTCATGCCAAAGTGTGAAGAATTAAGCAAAAATCTATCACAATGAAGAAATAAAGACTTAGAAAAATTATTAACAAATCGAGAATAAATTGTGAAGAAACTAACATTTTTCAGGACAATTTATATCATGACTTCTATTAGGTAATTTGATCATATATGGAGTTTCGTAACTCGGATTGAGACAAAACTTTTTGCAACAAAAAATATATAAATGAGATCTAGTTCCTGGAATTATCGCACGATACTTTCTATCGTGTCATGATGCATCGCGGCGCGATACTGCTACATCGTGGCGCGATGACATGCATTTTCTAACACGCAAAATTGCTATTAAATGCCCTTTTGCTAAGTTTTGAGGGTTTTGAAACTTGGAGATAAAGTGACGGCTAGGAATACTCAAGCGATGAATTTGGTGCACATTGGAGTCATTAGAGAGCGATTATTCCATAGATTTTGATGGTGAATACTTATCAACTCATGATATTTGTTAATTTATCAATGAGTAACTAAGTTTCTCTATATCAGGTCTTTTTAAGATGAACCTTATTTTTACTTTTTTTGAACCTATGTCTATTTGAGATTTAATGAGACTTTTGTGATTATTATAATTATTTAAGTTTTTCTTAAGTTTAATGTTTTTTTGTCTCTTATGGCCGTACACTCAATCTAGATACATATGGATTTCTGACCATTAGTCTACTTATCTGATCTAAGGTAATTTATTCGAATTTGTAATTAACTATGGATAGGTAATTAGAAGTAGTTACTTTTTAATTAATGCATTTTGAACACCTAACTTTACTTTGAATTGGCCTAAAAAATTATAGAATTATCATATAAATTTGTGAGTTGCACACTAAGGAATTTGGTGCAATGGTCTTGTTAATTCGCACTGAGATGATAATGTAATTGGAACTCAATAAATACACAGTTCATCAACATGTAAAAATAAGGGGATTCAATAGAATACCTAATCGCTTTTCTTGCCATGAAGTTAATTCTTTTAGTTTTCTTGTTCTTGTTTTAGAACCAATTTTCTAACGGAAACCCCCCTCTCCATTTAACTACTTGAATTCACACATAATTATTTTGTTAAATTACATTCCTCGTGGGGATGATATTTTTAATTATTACTTCGATATTATCGGTACACTTGGCGAGAGGTCATCAAGTTTTTGGCATCATTATTTGAGATTGTTGATCTCAACAATGCAATTTTTGTGCGACGAAATTTTATTTTTGTAATTATTTTTTATTTTAGGTTTGTTAGTCAATTTTTGTTGTTATCGTAAATATTTTTCTTTTTGTTCTAGTTTCCAAATTTGTGTTCTTATTTAGTTTTATCATCAAGTTCAGTGCTACTAAGGTATTTTTCTTCTGATTATGTATGCGAGGTAAAGGAAGGCATGTATAATGGAAAAGATCTTCAACAAGTACTATTAGCACAACTGGAAACCTTATAAAGCAAATTGCGTCATCGACTCTAAATGCAACAAATGTTAATCCAGTTAGAGCATTACAATGTGATTTTTATGGGGAAGGTCACCAAAATGGCCATTATACACCGGAGAGTTACGTTGCAGAGGCGCATTATGCGATAAATTATCAAGAGTCAGACCCTTACTTCAAAACCTATCCAAGGCGGGATGATCATTAAAGTAGTAACTAGGGTAATAATCAAAGTAAAAAATTTCAACCCAAAACCTCCACAAGATCTACCACCGAGGAAGCTATCCCTTCTTGAAGAGACTATGAACCAAATCATGTTGACTCAAAGAAAGTTGGAAGTGAGAAACTTAGAAACCGAAGTATTCCGCAAGAACCTTGAAGCATCCAATAAGGAAATTGAAGCATCTAATAAGAACATTAAATCACCCATGAAGAATATTGAAAATCGCATTGGATAGTTATCTAAACAAGTGACAGCTCGATCAATTGGAGATTTTAATGGTAATATGTTGGATGGTTCTATGAGTGATGAAGTTGATAGAGAAGTCAAAGATGAATGGGAAGTCGTTGCTGAAGAAGGAGTTGCAAAATAAAAAGAAGAAGAAAAATGCATGCCATCAAATAACATTAAATCAATAATAGAAAAAGTCAAGGTGGAAAATAGATATGGGAAAAGAGAAAGAATGTTAAGTAAAGATGATCTCGTTTTGGATTCAACAATTTGTCTAAATGCAGATATCCAACAATAAAATCTTCAACAAAATAATTTCCCTACATGTTATTGTAGCAACAAGGATGATGGAAGAGAATAAATAGATGAACTATTGGATGCCATTTATGCCTTATTCATTACTATCAAGATGAAGAAAATATGGAAGTAACATCATTAGTACCTCAAGTTCATGAGAGTCCTACCAAACAAGAGGAAGAAGAAGGATGATGTTCTCTTTGTGTCATATATACCACCCTAACAGAGAAGTAATTGGTCAAGTTCATGACCTTAAATAAGCATTGTGTGGGAGGCAACCCACAGATCGATGTTATTTAGATTTATTTCAGTTTGAGTTTTTATTTTAGTTTATTTCCCTTATTATAATATGATCTAATGAAGAGTATTAGCTAGCTTTCATGAAAGCTCTTCCCTTTGTAGTTATCTTTGCTTGAAATTAATGAACTTGTTTGCTTTTGTTGTTTCTTTCAGTTTTAAAATTGCTACCTTACTAGTGCCAGCATGAAAAAGAAAAGAAAAAGTCACCAGAAAAAGAATGAATAAAAGAGATCAACAATGAAGTTCCCATGCAAATAGAAAGTCGATGAAGTAAATGGAAACTGACTACTTGTACTTAATCACTAGATACCTCAGCTATTAAGGTTTGAGCAAAATATTTTCCATTATTTACTTTTCCTTCTTATGAGAGTGTCCATACATTAGTCATTTTTTATGGAATTTCTGTTGTATCTGATTTTGAGTCTATTGGTCTGATAAATACACACTAAGGCAGTTATTTATGAAAACTCTGAGCCTTTTTAAGACACTGTGTTTTAATATGATTATATCCCTTGTTAACCACTTTGAGCCATATACATTCTTTTGGTGACATAGCAATGTTATATATCTATTTGACTTGAAATATTAAAATTTTCCACCCCCTTTGAAGTTAGGTAGAAGTTTTTAGCTTCCTTGTCTAATGTAAAAGAATAAGTTTGGGTTTGCTCTTGGAAGTTAGAAATGAATAATTTAGGGGTTAGGGTACTAGAGAAATTTGTTTGTATCGGTCAAAAAGTACAAGTTTGTGTGTTCCCCTACAAGGGTAGGGAGACTCATAGGCCTTAGTAGGTATATAACATGTTTTAGTGGTAATGGCTCACTCACGGCGGGGAGAAGCCCTGTACGGTGGTGTTTTGAGATAGTTTAAGGTACCAACTCAAGTGAGGTGAGAGGCCTTGTTGGTGGTCGGCGATGCTTGGTCGCAGACGGGCAGTTAGGTCAATTGTATGTGTTAAGACTATAATGAGTGTTGTGATTTTAAGTTGTGGATAGTGTGTATGAATTAGAGTTTATCCATTATCTTCTTGATGGAAGAGATAATTATAGAGGCCCTTTGGGCCTAGGGTTTCCTTGGAAAGGGTCACTGCCCACCCAATTAATAGTGGATCGTTGAACGCCTATTTCTAAGGGACATGTGGGTCAGTAACGACCTTGACTTAGCCTCTACCCAATAAATACCGCATCCCACGTTTCCCATGATGGTGCGATAAAAAACTCCACGGGGAGAGGCGATACCTCCCTTTTGGCGACAGTCACCTGTCACCTCCCCTTGGACGGTACAAAGGCATCACCCTAGGGGAGGTCTTTTGCAATTATAACACTACATGGTCAAAAATAAAAATAAAAAGAAAGAAAAATAAGAAGTTAAAATAACTTCTTCAAAAAAAATAAGACCAATAGTATGCAAATTATCTAGTACTAAGTGAATTATAAAAGAATGGTATGAAAGGAATTCGATAACATCGGGAAAACTAGGTACCTAACTCCAAAGGTTTAAGCCAACTATCCTAAATTATCCTATCCTGACATAAGTCACATTAAAATCTTTAAAAGGTCTCAAAAGTGTGTGTTTAAATATGACTTTAATTGATTCGATTAGAAAATTTTCCAAATTCATTGTTAAATGTTATTGTAGGTTGATTAAGTGATTACTCAGTCAAATTGAGGGCATATAATGAAATGAGAGACATGTTTAATACTTGTATGTTCGGAAGAACTTTTATGAGTTTATTGGATTGAAGCAATGGACCGAAGTGTTGGTAAGAAAAAAATAAATTTGACATTTATGGGTAAGGGTAAGCATTTTAATTCTATTGAAATGTTTAGTGTGCAGACAAGTTACTTAAGGATAACCAAAAGAGTAAGTATGGGGTTGTGATGATAGTCATTAATACATTAATTTTATGAAAAAATTCAAATGAAATCAAAAGATCAACGAGCAAAAGTCATTCCAAGGTGTATAGAAATGAGAAAAAAATCTATCACAAGAAAGAAATAAAGACTTAGAAAAATAGTGAAGAAACAAACATTTTTCATCATAATTTACATCATGATGTTTGTTCGGTAATTTGATCATATCTAGAGTTTCGTAACTCGGATTGAGACGAGAATTATTGCAAATTAAATCTGAAAAGGAGATCTAGCTTCTGGAAGCGCGATACTTTCCATAGTAGTGTGATACTGCTCCATCGCGACGCAATGGCCTTCATAATTTCTATTCAAAGGCATTTCTGATAAATTTTTTAGGGTTCTGAAACTTGAAGATTAAAGTGACGGCTAGGGATAATCAAGTGGAGAATTTGGAGTAGATTGGAGTCATTGGAGTCATTAGAGATTAATTATTCCATAGATTTTGATGGTGAATGTTTATCAACTTATGGTATTTGTTAATTTATCGATGAGTAGCTAAGTTTCTCTAGATTAGGTCTTTTTAAGATGAAACTTATTTTTAATTTGTTGGAACATATGTCTGTTTGAGATTTATTAAGACTTTTATTGTTATTATCATTATTTAAGTTGTTCTTAAGTTTAATTCTTTTTGTTGCTTATGGGGATACTAATCGATCTAGATACATAGGAATTTCTGACTGTTAGTCTACTTATCTGATCTATGGCAATTTATTCAAATTTGCAATTAACTAGGGATAGATAACTAGAAGTCGTTGCTTTGGAATTAATGAATTTAGAAAGCCTAATTTAACTTTGAATTTTTCTAATAAATTTGGGAAATATCGTATAAATTAGTGAGTTGCACACCAAAGAATTGGGTACAGTGGCAGTGTCAATTCGCAGTGAGATAATAATGTAATTGGAACTCAATAATTACACAGTTCACCAACAAGTAAAATTAAGGGATTCAATAGAATGCCTAATCGCTTTTCTTGCCTTGAAGTTAATTATTTTAGTTTTCTCGTTCGTGTTTTAGAATCGATTTTTTAACGAAAACCCCCATTTAATTACTTTAATTCGCGCATAGTTATCTTATTAAATTACAATCCTTATGGAAATGATCTTTTTAATTATTACTTCGATATTATCGACACACTTACCAAAAGGCCATCACTAATGATTCTCTTGAGCTAGTAGTTCATGTTTTCTTTTCGCTCTTGCTCCCCTTCTCTAGAGCTTCCAAAATAGTGATCACTCGAACTTACTCAACAAATCCTTTATGTTGGTCGGTTGCCTCTTCCTAGTGGTGAAATGAGTAATGAAAGCCTCACACAAGTTGGACTAAGAGTCTATGATTCCGTCGGAAAGGGAATTTTACTAGCCTACGAATGAGTTGGTTAGGGCTAGTGGAAAGAGCTTGCACTTTATAGCTATGTCAACATGATAGTAATCCAATTGGTCATCTAGTTTCTCGACGGGCTCATCTAGATATCAAGTATGTTGGTCAAGAATAATGTAATGGTCTAGAGGGGGTGGATAGATCTCTCGAATAAATTTTGACCAAATTGTAAACTAGTTTATTTTGAAAAACTTATTAGAGTTTGGAAATAGTTTGCATGGTGGAAGCAATGTGCATATAAAATTGATTATGCTTATCGGACGATATATACATAAAACACCTTAATTTATATACAAAGATGACAAACTCAATCAAACAACTTTCCAAAATTAATAAAAGTAGTGTCTTGAATTAATATTAATGTACAATTTCCTTTATAAGGGTTTTGTGCAAGTGATTAGATGTATTTGGTGAAGTCTTTTTGCATGATAGATTATAGTTTCCTTTAGAAGGGTAAATGTCATTTTATTCTAAGTTGTTCTTTTTCAAGTATAGTAGTTACCTTCTTCATTAGTGTTTCATTTTCATACAATTGTAAAGTTAGTGAGACACGGGCAAGAAATCACATAAAAGTATTCACAAGTCGCAAAAGGATACCTCATCTTCTTTGGAAGATCATGTCTACTTTTCCACTATTTTTACTTTTACTAAAGCGTGTGGTCTTGATGATACTTTTATAGAAGTTGGTATGTCTTCCTACTGAGTAATTCGAAGTCTCTCTAAGGATGAAATAATATGCGACAAATATGGCGATTGTGTCATTCCCTTTTATGAATGTGCTTTCTTCGTCATGAGCCTTCGTTTTCCCTTCACTTCCTTTAAAATAGAGATTTTGAAGTATCTGGTAATGGATCCTCAGCAACTTCGTCCTTCATGTTGGGCATACATGAAGGTATACTAGTATTGGTGTGAATACTTGAATGGAAAGCCTTTTGTGATACTTTCCTTTCATCTTTTTAAATGTTGATGCAACCAAGCAATCCCGGTGAGGGGTAGAGGATTAATCTACATGGAACTGACTATCCACGACTTTTGACCTCTTCTAGAGCCGCATCCTTTTAAGGACTAATTATTTTTGGTAACCCCCATGAGCCATAAAGCTCATGCTATAGTTTGAAATGTCGATGATAAATTGGAAGGTAGATGTGTCGACATGTTCTTAGTGTATTATACTAAGGGTTACTTTCAGCCGGGGAGCCATCTTTACATATACAAGGAATGGGATCTCCCCAATAAGGCTCGATACCAGAAGGCTCAACAGGTGAAGTTTATTAATAATTTGGGACACCTATGAGGAGGTACTCCTATAAAGGAGGTTGATAAGAGAGGCTTGCAGCACCTTATTGATGTTCAATTGTTGATAGGAACCTGCTCTCCGGAAGAGAGAAAAACATTTTTTGTAAACTCTAGAACCTTCACGAATTTTGACATTTTCAATTTGCATATCCATGATACATTCGCTTTATCCATAATTGTATGCATGCTACATAAATAATGAAATAGAACTCCGACTTCTAACGCGGGGAGTACAACTGATCATAAATGACGTTGTTGTAGAGGACTTGCCGACTTTACCAAATGTTCAAAGTCTGACTACCCTCCCTCTACTGATGGGATCTAGCTATCATTTTTATGGGGGTCGCCAACCTCCTCCTTTGGACGAGGAATGAGCTTACTTGGATAATCTTTTTAGGCATGTTTTAGAAAAAGAACTGGTTACTCTGCCTTAGTATACCTAATGTTCCGTTGCTGCTTTGGCCCTTGTTTGATTTGGTCATTGGGAGGATTTTTGTTCTGATTAGAATTAAGACGAGAAACAAAGATTGAAGGATAAAATTTGCAATCTGAAGCTTCAGCGGGACAAACACCTGCATGAAAAAGATAATTTTCTTCCTCTCTCAATGGGGTGGAGAGCGTTTTGCCTCCCTTGAAGCTTGTTGGTTCTCTTTCTAACCAGGTGACTCATCTGGTGAAGACTGCAGCAATGAAGAACTAAGATTTAATACTGCTCAGGGTAGTTTAACATCCATTCAAAAAGAATTAGAGTATGTGCGTCCTTGTAATGCTTTGTTGTCTCAATAGTTGACTGACTGTACGAGTGCCACCCTTGAGGCGGTTTCACAGTCATTTGAAAATGTTTTTCAACAAGTGGAGCACTTTCATCGCCCTCTAAAACTTTCCTGGGAGCAAATCCGACCAGATCATGTAGTCAAGGATGGGAAGGTTCTTTCTCTGAGGAATTAGACATGTCGGGGCCTTGTGGTACCTTGTTTTTTTATGTATTGTTTATATAATACCTTGTAATGGAAGAGTATGTAAGTATACTTTCTTTATGGAATAAAATTATTCTGTTACCTATTAAAGGTGTTTTTTGTAGGATCTTGAGTGCATAGCTTTAAATCTTTGTGAACTTACGAGAGTTTCCCTCAAATTTAATTGGATGTTACTAGGGCTATTCACGACCAAAGGTCGGTTTCTTTCCCCCTGCTAGATGAAAACTCAATCAGAGGTAGACGTGTGGCCAACCCATCAGGATATAAAGAGTGGCTAGTAGCCATACATGGTGGGTTTTGATTGCCTGTTTCGAATTGATTGTTGAGATTGGACATGCAAAGTGTATCTAAAAGCATCCCCTAACTTTAGGTGGGAAAATTATTTTTGTGATCGGACGTGTAAAACGTCTCCAACAACACCTTTGACTTTAGGTGGGAAATTGATTGCTTTAGTCGGATGTGGAAAGCGTCTCCAATAACACCTCTAACTTTAGGTTGGAAATTAATTTCTTTTGTTAGACATGCAAAGGTCTCCGACATCACCCCTGACTTTATCATGGTATTAGGCATCGATATCATCGATGTACCTCAGATTTCCAATTGCTATGCATAGTCATTAAGAAAAGAATATTTCAAAAGTATCAATTTTCATTTACTATTTCCGGTATATATGTACACAAGGAGATAAATGATACATGTGTAACATTTAATATGGTTAGGAAATTGGAACATAACTAGGAGGGCTACCCGCTACTTATTCTTTTCATTTTCTTTCGTTGGTTCAACCACTTCTTGGGGGATGGATGTCCATTCTGTTGAGTTTCCTGGTGAGGGAAGTTACATTCATCTCCATGTGTATGCCTTCTCCATGATATTTTTGGAAAGACTTGTATATTATCTTTCCTTCCTCTACGTCAGCGCTGATAGCGGTCGATTCTCCTTGCAAGTTGTGATATTCGAGCTTGAGGTGTACCAGCGAGGCCACAACGTCCAACGTGGATGCGATGGGTTGTCCCAAGATGCAGTTGTAAACACTCATGCAGGGAACAACAAGAAATTGAGAATTTACCTCTCGAATTTCCTTTTCTTTGCCTACGGAAATCACCGGCTCCATGTATCCCCTAGGATGGGTAGTGGTTTCGTTGAACTCCTGAAGATCAAAACCTTTGTATGTCAATAAATCACGTTGGTCCAACCCTATCTTCTTAAATGAATATGAATACATGATGTTGCAAGAGCTTCTGCCGTCAATGAGAATCTGAGACACATCAAATTTCCCAATCGTATTAGTGATTACCCAGGGAAATATCTCATTGGGAAAACCTTCGACATTCTCCCTCTGAGTCTCGGAATCCTAACATAGGTCGGTCATATACTTTTTCCGAAGTACTTCCTTATTTTTGGTGGACGACTATCATTTTCGGAATTCATTTTCTTCATAGTACCATTGGAAGGGAGGTTTGCCCGGGGTGCTTTTCCAATTATGACTCTGATGTAGAGGCATTTGCCTTTGCTTGCCTCTTTGCTCTCTCTGCTTGTTTTGACCTCTACGGTCTTCGAGGGTGACTCACCTTTAGGTGAATACTCTATATCCTTATTTCCCATTGATATATTCAATTAGTTGGCCCCTATTTGATTATTCCTTTAATGTCTTCGTTCAGTTGGATGCAATCGCTGATGTTATGGTCGTATATCTTGTGGAAGCGACGATACTTTGATTTATCCGTTTGAGATGTCTTTCTAATGGGGTAAGGAGGCCAGGTTCCTCCTTTTCGAAACTAAGTAATTTCATAGTATTGATAAATGTTTTCTCTAGAGACTGTCAGTGGGGGTGTACTTGTCGTATTTCCCCATCATACCCCAATATGAGTCATTTCGATGCCGGTAGGACAAATTCATGATGTGGCGAGTGGAGTGAGACTTGTCAGAGGTAGGGTTATCAAAGTGTGTGGTTAGCTTGTCCCTCTGGAGCCTATAAGGTTCGCCATGGTTAACATTTACAATACAAACTTTACTTTCTTCTTCCCTAATTTCTGTCTGAAGAGGTGGTCTCTCAAAAGGCCATTCCTAAATATCCATCTTGAAAACCTTCTTGGGACTCTTCCACCTCAACATAAACTTGTATGAACCAGTCTATGTAAGACTGTAAGGTTTCTTTCTTTCCTTGGATTATCTCGCTAAAAGTGCCTTCAGTCATCAAATGTTGTTTATGGGCTATGAAATACGCAGAAAACCTCTAACAGAAGTTTGCCCAAGAGTTGATGCTTCAGTCAGAAAGACCATTGAACCATAACTAGATCGGTCTGATCAAGGATAACGCAAACATTTTGTGCTTTGAGGCATCATTGGCGCTGAAGTAACTCAATCAATCATTTACGAGTTTTTCATGCTCGTCGGGATCTCATTTCTTGCCATATTCTCCCAGCTTGGACGGTGTATCCATGGACTTAGAAATCTTGCTCTCTCGAATTCTTACAAATAACTGGTGTTTCAGTTTCACCATTTCTGAGCGATTTTTTTCTTGAGCCGAGGAAGAAGCGTGATTGCCTTAGTCTCTCCTAGGACTCTCTACAGGAGTTTGAGGCTTCTTTCTCTTACCTCGACCCTTCGATTGAGGGGCCTCATCTCTCTTCTCCTCAGCTAGTTCTGGGACGGTAGCACGAGTATTTCCTGGCGCAACCTCTTGGATAATATTTATGAGGGATGGAGTGTTGTGAATGCTTTCTTCCAGGCATTGAATCTCACCTCAAGTGCGTGCGAGTTCTGTTGTCGAACGATGTTAAACATGTTATTCAACAATTCGTTAGAATATTGCACTCCGAGGTTCGCTTGTAGAACGCGTAGGTTAGAAAGGCTTTTGATTGTATAAACGGAGGTGTAACAAGAGACCCCATCAGAGTTACTTGAATAGATCTAGCCAACTACGAGGCTTGAAAAAGATTTGCATGTAGCAAAACAACCGATCCAAGATCTATGGAATTTTGCAGAGGAGGGAGATGTGGTTGATTGCTTGCTGCTAGAGCAGCGGAAGAAACTTCACGCGCAAATCAAATTTGGTAGCCTTAGATCCATCAACCACCGAGAATTATAAAAATTATAGATCTAAAAATTTTAAAATCAAATTTGAGATTATGCTTGGTTGAATCAAGATGCGATGAATCTTCGCGCTTGATTATAAATGTTTTTGCTTTGTTGATTTGAGGAGATATCGAATGATGAATTTGGAGAGCGAATGTAAATTTATGTATATCATAGGAATTAGAAGTAGATTCCCACAAACGACGTCGTTGTTTTGTTCTAGAACCAGAAATAAGTGATGAAACGACGCTGATGGAATATCATAACTTCAGATGTAGTGGAGTGAGGGGTGTCATACCCTCAAATTTATCTTACCTCCATATCATCCTCCATAACTCTAATACACGAGCAAACATCACTCATACATATGCATCTACACCCACAATGATCCACAAACTCAAGGCATGGGGTTCATCCATGAAGCTTCAAGACCTTTGATCATGTTGAGGTGTGCCCAATCCACCTTAGCCCTAATCTCCCTCCTCGAGCATCCCACAACCTTGGAGGATCATTCAAGACACCTCAATCACTTTCCAAGACCCTAATTGGATGATGAGTCCCCATTGAAGACATGTGAAGATTCATCTGGTCACCTAAGGACCTCAACCCTAGTTCTTGATCCTCGCTGGCTTGTGCAAGTCATGGTTCACATTGAGTCTTTACCATACCATTAAGGATCCCTAATATCCAAAATTTGTTCATGCCACAACCCCTTGAATCACCTCAGTACATCTTTTTCACCTCAAAACCCTAATTTGACTGACCATGGCTCTTGATGAAACTTGTGATCCAAGAAACCCTAGTTTGTGCATCTTTTGATTTTATGACTTGCCTCATTTGATCATCCCATCATACCACACTTCATTCACTTTCATTTCAAGTCATACCATTTTATAATCAAACAAACATCAATTTCACCATGGGATAATGCCTTTGTTTTGGTCTTTATTCATCATTTCAATGCTTTGGTTCACCCATGAACTTCACCTAAAATCACCCCATAAAGCTCCAAGCCTCATTTTCCATCGAGATATGATCATATGAACTTCAAACATCCATAATCATGCCTTACAAATCAAGAAATCACAAAATAGCATTTCTAGGCCATGTTGGTTGGTTACATTTTGGCAATAATGGCCTACCATTTGATCCAAAGCCCATTACTTTTTCACCTTTCAAGATTTTCAAGATCTTCTTTGTGAAAAATGTCCTAATTTAATCCCTCTTCAAATTTGTTTTAAAGTTCAACACCTAATTCATTGAGAAAGTGCCTCAAATTTTGCATTGGCCAAACTGGTCCAAATGCCTAGCCAGACCTAGAATCATGCCCAAGACCCCCACTTTACCACATTGACATTTCCAAAACACAACTCCTTTTGACCTGGTTCTTTTTTCAAATGATCAAGGACATGACAAATAATATTTGGCACAAGTTTCATGCAAAATGCACAATCCAATTTCATTTGGCCCAAGTTCAAAGTTGTTGACTTGCCATGTTGCACAAGTCAGACCACACATAATCAGAATTTACATAATCAAGCTTTAGGTCCCTAAACCAATTTTTTTCAATCCCTTCTGATCCCAAATCCATATTATATCATTTTTTGATTTTCCCCAAAATGGATAAAAGACAAAGCCATAACAGGTCATATCAAAGCCCTTTGTTGCACTTGTTTGATGCTAAGGAGCAAAACCAGATGGTTGGGAGTGAAAATTAGGTCAGAAGCAGCCAACTCTTGTCCTAAAAATTCCACCTTCAAGCCACATCCAAATTCAGATCAAATCCATCCTTTTCTCTCACCTAACACTTCCATCACCTTCCCTATAAACAGGGGAAGGTGTTCCATTAACTTCTTAAGCTTCAAAATCCAAAATCACCATGCTTCAAAACCGAGTTTCACCTTCAAAACAGAGTTGCACTTTTGAAGTTCTAAGTCATTTTAGTTCAAACCAAGCACCCATAGTCTATCCCTCAACATCATTGAAGCTTTCTGAAACACTAACTCACCTTGTAAACACCTCCCCTGAGCTATCCATAGTCATCGGAGTCCCTTTTTGAAACTGATTCCGACCAGGTAGTTCCACTCATCTCCTTCACTCAAACAAGTTATCCTATTGCTAGAAATCACTCACTGAAGCTCAACCCCATGGTCTAAACCTTGATTTCTTCGTATCAACCATTTAATTTTCCTTTTAGGTCATTTCATTTTTCTGTGTTCATGTAAAATTCTTCGCACTCAGAGCCAATCAATGGCTCGTGAGTGTGGAGATGATGACGATGAAGTGTTAGGTGGTTGAATCCATGAGTGATTCCCTATGAAAACACGAGTTTCAGAGTTTGGATTTTGATGTATTGAGGTTGAAGATGATACAATGTCTATTATCACGCGCGTTTTTCAAATTCAAACATTTATCGTGTCTTGTCCTGATTGACTCATTTGCACGCGTGTCCCATTTAGTTTTAAGCCTTAATATTTTATTTATTGAATGCGCTCCTTTAACACCAAGAGCACTTGGCTCAGTTGATAAGGGGGTTGACCCATGATGTGTCATGGGTCAAACCCCGGCGCCCCCAATTATTTTTGACTTCTTTTCTTTATTTTCCCTTTTTCTATTTTCAACCCTTTTTATTTCCATTTTCATTCTAATTTCCCCCCTTTATTTTTATTCTGATTAAACTATTTTCAAAATAAATCCTCATTATTTTTCTCCCTTTTATTTTATTACACTTTTGTTTTATTTTATTTGGGATTTTTTTATGGACTTTTCATGTTTTGTATAATGGTGGATAATGAAGTCTATTAGGTCATGGCCATGGTTGATTAGGGTTGATAATACCTTCAATGTTTCAAATCTATCAATGAATGATCAATGGATCATTCACGATACTTTGAGGAATTGATATGTTTCCTCTATTCAACCAAACTTGAGTCATTTGATGCATAGATGAAGCCATGGTTGTGATACTAACTTGCTAATCCATTTGAATTATTTTGATTCCATTGATTACTAACCCTCTAACCATTATGCTTCCATGATTACTTTGTATATGAATCATTGTATAACTTGTACATAACTTAATCAATCCTTAACTTATACATTAACCAACTTGTTAATTCATAACCATTGAGTGATATAATCTTTCTTTTGTCAAACTATTGATAGACGAACTTGGGGTTGTATAACTTTCATTGTAACAAATCTATTGTTAGTTGATCATTGATCATCTTCAATACTTTGCATCAGTGATAAGTTATCCCCTGATGCGTCATATTTTGAATCTTTTGACCTATGGATATATAATCCTCAAGTGTTCACCTTTTACATTTTAACTAACCTTTAACTATACATCACTAACTTTGTTCACCATTAATCATTATTATGATCCTATTATTATTATCTTGTGGTTTACTTTTATGTCAACATTTTTACCTTGTGACTTACTTTTATGTCATTGTATTATAATTTACATTCAAGTACTCATTATTATCATCATCATCATCATTATATATGTTTCGCATGCATATTTATTATTGTTACTTAACCATTATCATCATACAATCAAAAAACAACAAAAACATGATAAAATCATAAGACCAAAAAGACGCATTTCACTTGTAGTCAATCATTGGACTTAGAGGATTTCATCTTAGGACCTTTGCTTGGAGAACCTTGCCCTTATCTGTTGACCCTTTGTTTCAACTTTGGATTTCATCTGGAGCTTACATACTTATTATAAGAATGACATCATGACACTACCCTATGGAGACATGATTGTAAGACCATTATTCTTTGTTAGCTTAGGTCACTTTTGCACACACAAGGCTTTCTCTTGGGCTACCTTAAAATGAGACTTTTTACCTTGTTGCTTGGTTACTTTGTATACTCATATACGTCAACAATTTCATAATCAAAGCAATAAACCCTTGATCCAACATCAAGAGGCGTTTTCATAATCAAACTAAAAATAATAATAAAACTATGATTAGAATTATGCGCCACGAGCCTTAAGTGGTGGAGAATGAGTAATTCTTACTCTGATTATTTTGGACATAAGACACTTGACTTGTTTGTCTAGAATATTCGCCTCCGCCCATAGACTTTAGTGCAATCTAATCACAAACCCTTCTTCAAGGTAAAGTCAACACAATCCATCAAACTCATTTCATAAACCATTCTTCAAGGTAAAGTCAACACAATCCATCAAACTCATTTTTACGCCTTAGGATATCACACGAAAATCCTTTTCTCAAAGATAAAATCAACCAACCCACAAACATTTTTTACTCCGAACTATGGAGCCCCATTTCTTCATCATCCGATGAATGATACGTAGGCACAAAGGCCACAATCCTTGGCGAGCACAATAATAAAAAAACTCAAAATCCCATTCTTTCACACTCTTTTAAAAATAAAGCAATAGACAAGATAAATACCCACGCACACAGACAATTTAAATGGTTCCCATGGAGTACCATGGATGTGAGGGGTGCTAATACCTTCCCATTACATAACCGACTTCCGAACTCAATCTCAGTTGTGGGACTGATTCCTTATCCTTACATATTGCATTTTTCGTGTGCATTCTTTTTCTCTTGAGGGTGTTATCGACTATTTCCCATCTCCTCTCTTTTAACGAGGAAATCAAATAAAATTAGATGGCGACTCTTCTGTTTCTTTTGCAAACGGCCAGTCCCCAGTTTCATTATCGTGAAACTTCAATAGCAACATTGAGGACTTTATGTGCGAAAGAAGACTGAAATGAAGTTGGATTTGAAACTTGTTGCCTTAGTTTGACGCCTTATATATATATATATATATATATATATATATATATATATATATATATATATATATATATATATATATATATATATATATATATATATATATATATATATATATATATATATATATTTATTTATTTATTTTATTTTTTACTTTACTCTATTCATTAGTAGTTTTAAAAAAAATTAATTAATAGAGAAAAATAATTAATTATATTATTTTTAAATTAAAAAGTAACTGACATGTCTTATAAGATAAATACTTTAAATTAAATATAAGTATTTATATAGAGCATATTAAAAATGTTTGTATTCGAATGATAGTTAAAAATAATAGTAATTTATTTTAACTTTTGATTTAATAAAAGATAAGTATAATTTTTATTTAATATAAAAATATTTTATTAAAAATCATTTTAAAATTAATAACTTTAAACATACAATAAAATTTATTATATTTTGTTAATATTTTAGACCATTAAATATATCTTCTTTTAACTTATACTTGATTACGAACTAATATATCAAATATAGTGTCATCTTTAGGAGTATATATCGTTATCAGCTTTCTTCTCAAATCGATTATCTTATTAATATACAAAATAAAAAATTACAACCTGTCATTGTTTACCAACACGACGCAGATAGAGAAAGCTTACGTACATAAATAAAATGGCTCATTTGATTCAAAAAATACTTAAGTTGATACAAGTGAAGTTGTAAAAAAAAAAAAAAAAGCTAGCTTACGTCTCTAATTCATGAAATCCATTTTTTCCCATTAGCTAGCAATGAGTTTATCGAAGTTACTTTTTTTTTCTTTCCAATAGGTTGACATTTTAAGACTACTATTTTTAATACTTTGTTTTTAACTTTTCATATATATTAAAAAATACAATAATTATGATATAAAAGAAATTATAAAGTGTTTTATAAAATTGTTCTTAATAGTATTAAAAAAATAAATTGAGAGAATAATAAATATTTAAAAATATAATTAAAAAAATAATATTAATGATTCATTGATATTTTAAAACGACTTATATTATAATATAAAATATTTTTGCAAAATAATTTATAATAAAAAAAAAGATAGTAACATTTTAATTAATATTATTCAAATTAAAAAACATAAAATAATTTTTTTTGGAGACTAGACCAAAACCTAAGATAATATAAATGAGCGAAAACAACAATTGACTCTTTACAAACATTATTTAAAAAACCTTATTTAAAAAATCTAAAAGAATAAAATATTAGTGAAGGCAACAAGAGTATAGTGCAATTAATAATGAATTAGATCTAATGACAGGAAACTCATTTCTATAAAGAAAAAAAGTCATCCATAATGCAATGAGAAATAGTGTTCAAACTAATAAAATCATTATATTGAAAAGCATAATTGCTAATTTATCTACACAATTATTGTCTTTTCTATAGATGTCAAAGACTCTAACTCCTTATATGGGATTCAAACTATTTGACCATTTAGGGAGTTTTTAAGCTAACAAAAAATAAACTATAAAAGCCCTTAATAGTAACTAGTAAATTTATAATCACATTTCAATTAGAAATTAAACCAACATCTTTCATAAGCTATTCCAATAAAAAGATGTTGGTTTGCAAATTATGGACAAATCACCAACAAAAATCAATGATATAGTAATGGAAAATGTCACCATAGATATTCAAACCAGGATGGCCCTTGACTTTCATTTTAGAATTTCACTATAATAAGGCCTCTAAGAGGATGACATCTAACCTTAAAATGCTTCAAGATTTTCAATTAGTAGATAAAAGAGTCACTATAATAGAATATAGATTTCCTAACGAAATTTCACATAGGTGGAATATTTGACATATATGAAAATAAAATGCGGTAATGTATTAAAATTTTAAACAATTTGTTTTATCTATTCTCTCGGTTATTTTTAGATTCATAGAAAATTATTTTGACATTACGCGTCTTTCAATTTCCTCTCCCAAAAAATATTTTTATTTTTATTTTTAAAATGGGGTTTAGCTATTCCCCCAGTTTGAAATTAAATCGATAAGAAAATCTTAAGCTTTCACTTCAGCTGCTACATAGACCAATAGAAAATCCATTTAACAATCCATTCAGCTGCCACGTAGACCGATAGGAAAAAAGACATTGGCTATCACATTTGTTGTGACGTTGAATCGATAGAAAAACTATAACTTATCCCTTCGGTTAAACCAATTTATCGATAAGAAAACTAATTCACTTTGTAACTTCCACAAGAACCCTATTTTATTTTGAAATAAAGTGAAACGAAACACAACTCATCACCCTCAAAACAAAATTTATGTAACTAAATGCCACTACTTCGAAGCTCATTCAAAAGGAAACATAACTCGAATCAAAACTTTCTTCACTCGCCCTCGACACCATTACTACTAAGTTTATTTGAAACGTCCATACTAAAGCAAAACCTCTCGAAACGAAATATCAATGGTGAAACAACTTTTGAAATACCAACTCTTGAAACTAAACATATTTATGAGTGTTTTCATCAGTAACATATGACCAATATTGTCTTCATCTACAACATATGGACATCATCACCCATTCGTCTTCATGCATATCTTATGATTCTCTCTCACTCTCTTGTCTTTTAGATTTTGATATATTAATGACACTATTTTTTTATTTCATATATTTTCACTATTTATTATCATAGAGCATGTTGTTATTTTGTCCGGCTTTACTCTCATTGAATTTGTGTAGATTTATCTAGGTTTTTCATTTGTGTAGTTTAAATTTGAGTTTTGATTTTGTTTGTATTGAGTATATTGTTCATTTCACTATTGTATAATAATTGATGAATTTGATTCTTCTAAAATTATTAAAATATCAAGTGAGAATATCAAATGGTTTTATTTCAAATCAAAGCACATGATTTGCTATGATATACTTGCAATTTCTGCCCTTGTTTCATTGACAAATGATCTGTAATATACACTTTACTCTCTAGAGTGAGTTATAAAGAGAGTTAATCAGTCTGAAGTTGTTTAAGTAAATGATGAGCCACTCAATATTAAGTATCACTACTAGAAAATATATCTTCGGTGACATAATACTACAACGACCATTTTTCCACCATAGTCATATCATATTTTTTATGCGCATGTTTTTTTTGTTAAGAAACTTTTCATCACTGTTCCTAAAAATAATTGTGGTAATAGAATTTGGATGACAAACTTCGAACCCCAACATCAACATTTTTCCATTTTTTCAATAAAAATAAGCGTGTACCCCTTCATATTTATTGTGTTAGAACAAGATTCGGTTGTGCATCTGGCCTTTAGTTTTGATGATAACAATGCATTGTTTCTTAGAAAACAATTTTGTATACTAATGGTTTGGTTGTCTAGTGTGTAGCTTTTTCTAACATGTTCTAACTCTGAAGCAATGAGTGTGACGTCATCATATTTTGGAATCAACATAATCTGACCCTAAGGAGATACAAGTGTTTTACAAGATGCTGTCAAGTTCTAGATAGCTCTTAGACAATGGTTCTGGTAAACGTTCGTGCTAAAGCTTCTGACTGTGCTCTCTAATTGTTAGAGTATCTGAAGGTTTGTCTGCCTTCAAGATTCTGCCCTCAAGTTCTGAAGACTCTGAAGAACAAGATCTGAAGACTCTGAAGACCATGTTCTGAGGAACTGTATCAAGACTCTGAAGACCAAGGTTATGAAGATTTTTCTAACTTGTCTCTTGATCCTTCTAAGCATGCTTCAACATCATTTTATCAGAAGTCTTTGAAGATTAGAAGATAAGATCAAAAGGTCTTGCATCAGGAAAATAATACATAATACAAAATCACCTTCCCTTCACTACCCTGATTTTCTGAGCTAAGGAATGCACTATTATACCATTTTGCCGCTTGTATGCAAACTATTATGAAAGAGACAACTGCATTTCGGTATTTTAATTATATCCTTAAACGGATCTATTTCTCTGCTTATATAAAGGAGACTTGGAGATTTGAAGAGGTTGCCAATTTACGCTACTGAAAAACGCTTACGCTATTGAACATACAAAAGCTCTTAGTAAATATTATTTTATGTGTATACTCTTTGTAAACACACAAGAGTTTTTTCTCGTTACTGTGTGAGATATATTCATTGTATTAACTTGTGTTAATATTCTTTTTAGAAGCATTCTTTGTAAACACAACTTGTAAATCTTAAATCTGTTGAAGTGGTTTCCTTGAGTGACTAGGTTTTAGTCTGATAGACTCAAAAAGACAAGGACGATTTGTCTTTGTGGTGTCTGTAATCAGGTTCTGATTATAGTGAATTAAGTCCTTCTTGAGAAGGAGAAATCACCTTGGTAGGGTGGACTCGAGGTAGCTTCATTAACAGTGAACCAGTATAAAAATAACTTTGTTATTTTCTTGTTTGTGTTTTTGCTTTATTGAGTTGGTTTTGAAAAAAATAAATTGTTTTTAGAAATTAAATTCACCCCCCTCCTTTATTGTGTTTCTTGTCAACTTCAATTGGTATCCGAGCTCCAGTTCTATTCTTGATAAGATTATCAAACACCTAGCAGTGTCAGACAAAGATCCAGCGTGAAACACAATGGTTTCCCCTCCACCACTGGCTACTCAAACAAATGATAGAGCTCATTACAATGATAAACCTCATGTTTTTGATGGAGATAGATTTGACTATTGAAAAGATAGAATTGAGAGCTTCTTTCTAGGTCACGATGTTGATCTATGGGATATGGTAGTTGATGACTACATACACCCAGTAGATGCAAGTGGTAACAAAGTGTAAAGAAGAGCGATGACTGGTCAACAAAAGAAAGATTATAATAATCATACCAAAGCAAGAACCTATTGCTTAATTCTATTTCATACACTGAGTATGAGAATATCACCAACAGAGATACTACTAAATCTACTTTTGACTCTTTGAGGATGACGTATGAAGGGAATGCTCAAGTTAAAGAAACTAAGGCTCTTGCCTTGATTTAAAAATATGAAGCATTCAAGATGGAGGATGAAGAAACTGTTGAGAACATGTTCTCAAGGTTTCAGACTCTTGTTGCATGACTTAAGGTTCTAAACAAAGGGTATTCTATTGTTGACCATGTTAAAAAGATCATCAGAAGTCTACCTAAGCGTTAGAGACATATGGTAGCTGCTCTAAAGTTATCAAAGGATCTCAACAACACTTCTCTTGAAGAACTAGTTAGTTCTTTAATAAGTCATGAGATTGAGCTCGAGGAAGATGAGCCCAAGAGGAATAGCAAGTCAGTTGCTCTAAAATCTTCAAGAATATCTTAGAAGACTAAAGCTCTTCAAGCTAAAAATGATGAAGAGACTAAAGAGGAATCAGAAGAAGAAGATGAATTGTCTCTTGTGTCCAGATGCGTTAATCAACTCTAGAAGAAAAAGCAAGGAAAATTAAGAGGACAAAGAAGGACAAGTGGTCGTTCTAAGTCCACTTCTAGATCCAAGAAGGCTGAAGCTGGAAAAGATCTCACGTGCTTTAAGTGAAAGGAGCATGTCCACTTCAAGAATGAATGTCCCAAGTTAAAGAAAGAGAGGACCAAAAAGAACTTCAGAGGAAAGAAGAAGGGTATAATGCCTACATGGGACGATTAAGAGTCTTCAGAAGATGATTCTGAAGAAGAGCCAGCTAACATAGCGCTGATGGTTTGCACATAAGCTCCTGCAGAAACAATTCAATCAGAATCAGAATCTGAGTCAGATTCTGAAGAGGTGTTTTCTAAACTATCTTGTTATGAACTTGAATTTAGTTTATCTGAACTTCTGGGAAAATATCAGAATCTTTTGGACAAATACAAGGATCTGAAAAAGATTCATGTATTTGAATTAGAAGCTTACTGTAAGCTTCAGAAAGAGTTTTCAAATTTGAGTTAAGAAAATCTTACTTTGAAAAGAAAATTCGTTCTAAATCCTCTACAGTTTCTAGTGATATCATAAATAAGTATGATAAATCTTTCCATAAGTTTCTTTTTAAAAGCTTGAATATAAGCTTAATGGCTTCGATGATTTATGGCATTAGCAGGAATGAGACAATGTGTATTGGCTATAATTCTGATGATGAATATGATTCTGATAAAGATGATAACCAAATACTCTTAAGGCTCATTTTGTTCCTTCTGGGAAACAAAATGATGTTAGGCCTAAAGGTATAACTATTTCTAAACCTAAGGCTAAAACAAAACCTAGTGCCCGTTCTAATCATGCATTCATGTATAAATATCCTACATAGAAACCCAAGGTTGTTAAGAACTTTAGGAAGACTAACCCAAAAGGACCCATAAAGATATAGGTACCTAAGGACAAGATAGTTTATGTTGCAGATATCCTTAGCCGCGAAGTTGAGACACCAATCATGGTACCTGGACACTGAATGCTCGCGACACATGACGGGAAGAAGGCATATGTTCCAAATCTTGGAACTTAAGCTTGGAGGCATCATCAATTTCGGAGTTGATCAGAAACGGAAGATCATTGGCTCCGGAATAGTAGGTAATGATACTCTCCCTTCCATTACTAATGGTCTTTTAGTTGAAGGATTAATGCATAGTATTTTATCCATAATTCAATTAAGTGATAAAAGTTATGACATTATTTTCAATCAAAAGTCCTGTAAAGTTGTCAGTCAAAGGGATGGCTCAGTTCTTTTCAATGGAAAGAGGAAGAACAATATTTAGAAGATAAGACTTTCTGATTCGAAAAATCAAAATGTAAAATGTATTAAGTTTGTGAATGAAGAGCAATGGACATGGCATAGACGAATAAGTCATGAATGACCGATTTTGATATATCTAATTCCATTATGAAACCCACACATGCTTCTAACTTGGTAATTTTTTTGAGAACTTGGTAAAAGTTCATCTTGCTAACAAAGTGTTTCAGGAACAAGGTCTGTTCAGGTTCTCATCTATGTTCTAGTGAACCAAATTGAACTTTCGCTCTAAAATTAGGCTATGAAACTAGTTCTGAATTGTACATAAGTTATACTATTAGGAATCTGAAAATTTATGTAACCAGGCATATGAAAGCTCTGACAAATCATGCTCTATAACGAGGTTGATAATCAGACTTTCTGACACTCAAACAAGGACTCTGTATGAGTTAATTTTGTACCCAAGCTGATGCATTATGGGAAGCTACTTCATCCATGTTCAAAAGGCTTATGTCTTATGGGAAGATGATAATCAGATGTTAACCATATGTCTTACTTTCTGAAAGAGAGTAACTACCAGGTTTTTTTTTCTTATAGGAAGTTATTTCTTTCATGATGATTAAAATGTTTATATGTGTTAACATTTCTTTTAAGTCTTAAATTCAAGGGGAGATTGCAAACTTAAGTCTGAAATTCTAAGATGAAAAATGAATTTTTAACAATATAAAATTCAGGGAAGTTTTACAAACCTCGCTCTGATATTTTATGTGATTAAATCAAGTAAAAAAATCATCAAAATACATGGTTTTGTCATCATTAAAAAGGGAGATATTGTTAGAATAAGATTTGGTTATGCATATGGCTTTTAGTTTTGATGATAACAATGCATTATTTCTTAGAGAATAATTTCATACACTAATGGGTTTTTTTTTCTAGTATGTAGCTTTTGCTAACAGGTTCTAACTCTGAAGCAATAACGTGTGATGTCATCAGATTCTGGAATCAACACACTCTGACTCTGAGGAGATACAAGTACTTTACAAGATACTGTCAAGTTCTAGAAAGCTCTTAGACAACGAGTTTGATGAACGTCCGTGCTAAATCTTCTGACTATGACTCTGATTATTAGAGCCTCTAAAGGTTTGTGTGCCTTCAAGATTTTACGCTCAAGTTCTGAAGACTCTGAAGAACATGATTTGAAGACTCTGAAGACCAGATTCTACGGAACTGTGTCAAGACTCTAAATACCAAGGTTTTGAAGATTCTGTTAACTTGTTTCTTGATCCTTCTAAGCATACTTTAACATCATTTTATCAGAAGCCTATGAATATTAGAAGATAAGATCAAAAGGTTTTGCGTCAGGAAAATAGTACACAATACAAAATCACCTTTCCTCCACTACCCTGATTTTGTGGGCTAAGGACTGTACTATTGTACCATTTTTCCGCTTGTATGCAAACTGCTATGAAAGAGACATCTACATTTCACTATTCCAATTCTACCCTTCAACAAATTTATTTCTTTGCCTATATAAAGGAGACTTGAAGATTTGAAGAGGTTGTCAATTCACGCTACTGAAAAATGCTTACGCTTTTGAACATATACAAGCTCTTAGTAAATATTATTTTCTGTGTATATTCTTTGTAAACACACAAGAGTTTTTGCTCGTTACTATGTGAGATATATTCATTGTATTAACTTGTACTAATCTGCTTTTTAGTAGCATTCTTTATAAACACAGCTTGTAAATCTCAAATCTGTTTGAGTGGTTTCCTTGAGTGACTAGGTTTTAGTCAGATAGACTCAAGAAGACAAGGAACGTTTATCTTTGTGGTGTCTGTAATCAGGTTTTGATTATAGTGGATTAAGTCCTTCTAGATAAGGTGAAATTACTTTGGTAGGGTGGACTGGAGGTAGCTTCGTTAACAATGAACCAATATAAAAATAACTTTGTTATTTTTCTTGTTCGTGTTTTTGCTTTATTGAGTTGATTTTGAAAAAAAACATTATTTCTAGAAACCCAATTCAAACCCTCATTTCTTGTGTTTCTTGTCACCTTCGTGTTGTTATTTAAAAATTGAAAATATAACAACTACGGTTGTTTCATTCAACCGTGATTATATCTTCCATATTTCACTACAGTTGAAGCTTGCAACCATTGTGAAATTATTTTCCACAAAAATGAAACATAACAGGTACTCCATTTCATTCATAACACACAAGGGTGATCTAGCGAACAAGACGACAATGATAGAGAAATCTTCACCATGTTTATTCATTTCTGGAAACGAATATTATTTATGGAAATGAAATTGTCATCCTCTTTGAATTATGGTATATTACCATTCTCTCTCTCTGAATGCTTTTGACTGTTTATGTTCTTTACTATGATTATTTACCATTCTCTCTCTTTCTAACACTTATGAATGTTTATGTTCTTTGCTAGGGTTACTGGTTTCTTTTTTTAACAGATAAATGAAGATGGGTTTTGTTGAATTTCATGAATCAACGCTTTCGGCATTGACATTGTCATGTGTATTGTTCATGTGTTATTTTCATGTTTTATTCATATTTTATGAATATGTTTTGGTTTTTGGTGTTGGATATACATATGCATATAATCATTTTAGGATGTTATTTGTGTAGCATTAGTGTGAAATTCACATTAGTCTTTTGATATAAATTTCATAATTTTTTATAAATCGTAGTTGGATGAAAGCTGATAGATTAATCCGGTGTATGGGAAAGGAGTTCTTGAATTCTTTGAATTCACCGAAAAAAGTGTTCCCGATAATAATGGTATCTTTTATTGTCCTTCTGTCATTTGCGGGAATATTAAAAAATGGTCAAAGAAAGAAATATTACATCACCTATGTTATGATGGAATATGTCAAAAATATGCAACATGGACGTGGCATGGAGAAGTGGATAGTAATCAAAATGCAATGTCACAAATGGATGAAGACGATGAAGATATGGATGATCGACTAGAAGACATGATACATGATATTGGGGAATTGTCTTATATAAAAGTCCATATGTATGATACTTTATGTAGCGACAAAGATGCACCTTTATATAAGGGGTGCACCAATTTTACACGATTGTTTGTATTGTTAAAATTGTTTGATCTGAAGGAAAAATGTGGGTGGTCAGATAAAAGTTTCACATAATTGCTTGATTTGTTGAAACAAATGCTACCAGAAGATAACAACTTTCCTAATCGTTGTTATGAGGCTAAAAAAATGTTGTGTCCAATGGGTTTAGAGTATATCAAAATACACGCATGTCCTAATGATTTCATATTAAATAGTATGAAAATTTGGATCAATGTCTAGAATATGGTAAGCCGCGCTACAAATTGAAGAACAATAATGGTGATGACAATCACAGTGTTTGTAAGATGCGCCCTCATGCTAAATGGTAATGGTACTTGACAATAATTTCAAGGTTAAAGAGACTTTTTTTCTAATGTGAATGGCTCAAATAATATTAGATGACATGCAGATGAAAGAAAATATGATGGAAACATTCGCCATGTAGCTGATTCTTTGCAATGGAAGAAAATTGATTCATTGTTTTCAGATTTTACCCTTGAGCCAAGAAACCTTAGGATTAGGCTTGCCACAGATGGAATGAATCCCTTTGGTAATTTGAGTACTAACCATTCTCCGTGGCTTTTTCTTCTAACAATTTACAACTTATCTCATAGGTTGAGCATGAAGCGCAAGTAAATGATGTTAAGTATGATGATTTATGGACCAAGACAACCTGTAAACGACACATATGTTTATCTAAGTCCATTAATTGAGGATTTAAAACTTTTATGGGATAAAGTTGTTGATGTTAAAGATGCATACTCTAGTGAAAAGTTTAAGATGCGTGCAATATTATTTTGCACATTCAACGACTTTCATGCATATGGTAATTTGGCTAGATATTGTGTTAAAGGACATAAAGCATGTCATATATGTGAATCTAATACATGTTTTCACTAGCTTGACTTTAGAAAAAATACCGTTTACCTTGGGCATCGGAAATTTGTAAACCCCAATCATCCTTATCGTAGATTGCAAAAGGCTTTTAACGGAGAGCATGAGCTTAAAATTGCTCTTAAACCTTTAACTGGAAATTTAGTTTAATCAATGACAAGAACACCTTAATATTGTGTTTGGAAAGAATAAAAATGGTCCCGTTAAGAGAAATATTTGGAAAAAGATATCAGTGTTCTTTGATCTTCCATATTGGTCTAGACTCTATGTAAGATATTATCTTGATGTGATGCATATGGAGAAAAATGTATGTGATAGTTTTATAGGAACAATTCTAAACATTCCAGGAAATACTAAAGATAATAATAACTCCTGTTTAGATATGATGGAGATGGGTATACGACAACAATTCGCTCTAGAAGATGGAGGAAATATATCTTATTTCCTTCTGGTATGTCACACTCTATCTAAAAAGGAAAAGAAAAGTTTTTTAAAGTGTTTGCATGGTATCAAAGTTCCCCAAGGTTACTCTTCAAACATCAAGAAACTTATATCAATGAAATATCTCAAGTTAGTTGGATTAAAATCTCATGATTTTTATGTCTTGATGCAACAACTTCTTCCAGTGGCTATCCGTGACATCCTTCCAAAAAATGTAAGAGTAACTATAACCAGATTGTGCTTATTCTTCAATTCTATTTATAATAAAGTTCTTGATTTCAAAAAATTAGATGAATTAGAAGATGAGGCTGAAATCATATTGTGTCAATTGGAGATGTATTTTCCTTCATCATTTTTTAACATTATGGTTAAGTTACTTGTTCATCTAGTCAGAGAAATCAGATTTCATGGTCTAGTTTATTTAAGGTAAATGTATCCTATAGAGCGATACTTGAATATATTTAAAGGATATACGAAGAATCGTCACCAATTGGAAGCTTCGATCGTTGAAAGGTACATCATAGAAGAAACTGTTGAGTTTTGTTCAAACTATTTATTGGAAATAGAGTGTATTGGAATTCCAAAGTCTCATCATGCTGACATATTTAAAGGTAGAGGTACTCAAGGTTTAAATGTTACATCAATGAATCGGGATATAGTACTTGAAGAACATTTTTTTATATTAAATAATATTAGTGTAGTTGAACCTTACATAGCTACTAATACAATAATTATAAAGAAAAAAATAGTCCTGAAATGAATGACAAGTGGTTATTGACAAGTCATAACAAGGAATTCACAAAATGGTTTAATAAAAGGGTTTCTAATGATGATGGTGCATCCAAGACAATTAAATGATTATCGTACATGCCAAAAAAAATTGTGATAACTTGGACGGCATACACCATTTTTTAATTATTCCTTTTATGCAAAAGCAAAAGATGATCGTAGTACAATGAAAAATAGTGGGGTTATGGTTGAGGCTGAATCCATGCATGTCTCTAGTTCGAAATATAAGAATCCTATTTTGGCAACCACCGTGTTCTATGGTTTCGTTGAGTAGATTTTGGAGATTGGTTATGTTATTTTCCAAGTGCATTTATTTAAAAGCAAGTGGATTCTCAATAACAATGGTGTACAAATTGATGAGTTAGGATTCCCATTGGTTGACCTTAGCAAGACAACTTATAACAGCGAACCATTCATCATGGCTACTCAAGAAAAATAAGTTTTTTATGTGATAGACCATGCAGACTAATAGATGGGCTGGCCAATTGTTCTCAAAGGAAAACATATTCCTCATAACGATGATGAAAGTTTTGATATTCCTTCCACGCCTTCTTATGCAACATAAGTGCCTACTATAAGAACAAGATTTGGTTATGCATCTGGCCTTTAGTTTTGATGGTAACAATGAATTGTTTCTTAGATAATAATTTTATACACTAGTGGTTTTTATCTAGTGTGTAGCTTTTGCTAATAGGTTCTGACTCTGAAGCATTAACGTGTGACGTCATCGGATTCTGGAATCAACACACTCTGACTCTGAAGAGATACAACTGCTTTACAAGATGCTGTCAAGTTTTAGAAATCTCTTAGACAACGGTTCTGATGAACGTTTATGCTAAAGCTTCTGACTGTGACTCTGATTGAAGAGCCTCTGAAGGATTGTTAGCTTTCAAGATTTTGCGCTCAAGTTCTGAAGATTTTGAAGAACAAGATCTAAAGACTCTGAAGGCCAGGTTCTGAGGAACTGTGTTAAGACTCTGAAGACCGATGTTCTGGATATTTTGTCAACTAGTATCTTGATCCTTCTAATCATGCTTCAACATTATGCATAACAGTAATAAAAAGAGGAAAATATCAGCTTTGAACAAGCTTTTGGTAACAATTAACGGAACCAAATTCGACGAGTTAATATATCATTAGAATTGTAATTTTATAAAGAAAAAAAATATATACTGCAAATTGTGAAACAAGTTTCAAATTATACCAAAAAAAAGGAAAAAGTAGGCGAAAAATTCAATTAAAGAATGAGTCGGTTCGGCTAAAATATGTATCGGAACAAAAAACTAAATATATATTCATGATCAACACAAAAAATCAATTAAAATTGTATATTCACATGTTAATAATAGTTAAGAATTAAAAAAATACTATTTTTAAGTTTATGTGTTCCATGCAAAAATAAGTGATTATC